>NC_079455.1:26323129-26633129 GCF_903798145.1 Danio aesculapii | reverse complement strand
CAGACAACTCAATGTGACCCACAGTGACCATAAAAAGTCCTATTACTACATTAGACATCTGATCTGTACTCGATGGGTCTGTGCGCAACTTTTTTTGTTTGAATCTCCTTGCAAGCGCTGGAGGACGACGCATCACCTCTCCGGTGGGTCACAGTCGGCTGATCTCTGTCCCCAGGGGCCAAACTCTCCGCTGCGAAAGGCATTAAATGGAGAGCCGTGGGCTGCTGTGGGTTTTAACAAGGTAGCTGGCTTCATTTGAGCATGTGTTGCTTATTCGCTGCTGAAATGCTCTCAGCGCAGCTTATGTTTGACATATTTCTCCCTCTGCTACTGCATATTTACAGAGGCCATTGAAAACTCCTCAAGGGCACGACAGGCAATATGGGAGAGTATATTTGTAGCCTTCAGATTTTCTGTAATCCTGAGGTCTCTGCCCAGCTTCACGCCCTTGGTATCAAAAAAACAACAACAACGGTGAAACAGCTCCTCCGATGTTTCAAAAAATACTTCTGCATCACTTATAATACTTACGCAGAATCACAATTTCACACTGGATGTGAGTCTTCTTTTAATAATTCTTTAGACTGGCTCTGAAGTGCCTTAATATTAAAGTGCTTTTTCATGAAAACATCAAAACGGATCACCTCTTAGTTTTTCATACACTATCGACTGCTGTTTGCGGGAATTATTCTGTGAAACCACTTTTGATGGTCCACATCAGGATTTTTTTATATATATATAGACATGTGCTGTATATTATATATTATATTCTCATGTGCGTTCACAGACGCACCATTGAGAGACTTTACTTTAAAGATTAAATTTACACTGCTTTTCATTTTAGAATGTATAACGTTTGCTGCGGTTTTATGTGGCATCAGGATTACGCTACAGTTTTTTGAAAGATTTTTGTTTCATTTCTGTGACTAAAGTCTTTTAGTCTTTAAAGACTAGTAACAATGACTACGTTTACATGGACATCAGTAATCAAATTATTTTTAATTGTTCCTTTCATGATCTCGTTTTACATATTATAGCACATAATTCGATTAACGTCATTGCGTCACCACGCTATCCTCATTTTAGGGTTTCATGTAATTTCGGGTGTTTCATTTTCAATCTGTCGACTTTAACTGCAGTTTAGCACCTTCACTTCCTTTTAGGAACATGCCCCCTTGACAAATGAGACATTGGATGCGAGTATGAACTGTTGAAAGAGTGTTGTTTTAATGGAATTTGATACCACACCCCATATGGGGAAAAAAGAACCTTCACATTTCACGATGCAGGTGTCTGTGCTCCTTCACTGACTCGCAAGGTGCAGGGAATAGTGTCAAACAGCCGTGTGTGTATGGAATATCCTGTCACAAAATGCGGCAACAATCCTACACGGCGGTAATAGTTTGATTGCTGTGTTTACATGTCTGTACTGCATTTCAATAATGCGACTAAAATCTGCACACTCTACATGTCTTAATTTGATTTCTGTTTAACTCAATTATGACCTTAATCGGAATAAATTATTCATAAATTGCTGGTTACATGGTAGACTCTTAATCAGAGTATTGTCTTAATCGTCTTAAAATTGGATTATTGGTGTTCATGTAAACATACTCAATGTGGCAGGTGATTTCTAGAAATGTAGCTTTTAGTGCTAGTTCTATCAGGAAGACCTAATGTCACATCACTCATCACAATCAGTTCCAGCCTATATTCAGGAGACACAAGGAATATACAAGCTGGCCATTCATTTCATTCATTTGGTTGCAGATAACGTTCACCCACCATCCTCCCCACCACCATCAGGTTGGCCCTGTCCAGGGCCATTGTCCTTGGCAATCATAGCTGGATCTTCGGATTCAAGCTACGGATGGGCCAAAGAAATCCTATGTTTTGTTAAATTATATTTTTGTCAAGTAATACTCATCGAACAAATGTAATTCAAAATCATATTTATGTCCCTGTTCTTTCTGGTAGAAGTATGTGTGGGGGCTTGGTGAGGGGGCTTTGTAGGGGGATGGAAGGGGAGGTTCCTCAGTACGCAATGAGAGTATCATGGTTATATCAAGGAGGGCATTTCTAAAAAAAAAAAAAAAATTATTATGGTTTGAATATCATTACACCCCTAATGTGTTTGTGTGATTGTAAATAATGATAAAAATGAACAATGGCAAAAATAAAACCTGTACATAAATTAACAAAATTATGTACATAATTTTTTGAACAAATATTGTTAAAAAAATATTATTCATTCAAATTTTTGGCATTGTTGTCATCAATAATCAATTCAAGAGTTCACACTTACAGTGGATATTGCTTGACACTATTAGCTGGTTTGGCATTCTGTCCCAGGAGAGAACCCTTAGCTCTGAGATAATTGAGATCAGGGCTCATGTCTGGTCAATAAGCATATAAGGGTGTCTGAGATCAGGTAGGTCTTGAGAGCTCCCCCTGGTAAAAAGAGGAAAATGAGGAGATGGGGTAGAAGAGGGATTCTTCCAAAATGAAAATAAGGCAGTAGGGCGAAATCAGTCTATTTATTGTAGACTTGGATCAATCTGATTGGATTATTACTGATTATGGATGAGTGACCAGCCGCAATCAATTATATCATGTGCTCCACTCGAAATTAGTTTGTAAAACTTCACTATTTGTTTATTGTAGTTTTCAACAATATCTAGTTTTGACCTTGGATTGCACTTGTTATAGTATAAAAAATTATAATCTATATGTATATATATATAATCATCAATATACAAGACTTTTGTTTTTGTTTAACAAGATTTAATTAGTTACATCACACATTAAAAAAATTATTCTTTTGATATACAAAATTTTAAGGTAACTGTTTGCAAACAATTTATATGGGCTGAATTTAAATAAACAAATAAAATTTTGTAATTTAGTAAATCCAATGAGTATTTTTTTAGTGTAGCCAAGTGACAAAATGATTATATCTGGACATTAAAATGGAAGCAAGCTTTATTATCAAATGTGCATATGGATATAAATCCCAAATACTTCCATCATATAAAACTTACACAGCATTAAAACTGCCTAGGCATGTATTATGGTTTCATTTAATATCGTATGACCCACTCTGGAACGAGTCCTTCATATTACAGTGCATTTTCATGAAACATCAAACTGAAACTCCTCTCACATTTTCATACTCTACTGATCACTATTGTCTGCTCACCATTATTACGCGAGTCCAACTGGACAACATCTAATGATCCAAAACAGTTGGGTCTGTTGTGCAGCCTGCAGGTAAAAAAGGCATGAAGAATGGCAGCACATCTGGGATTAATCTTTCTCATTAATGGTGAGCTGTGAACTGGAGCTACGCATGACTGCACAGGAGCCAGAGAGGGTCTATGTTTAAACATGGACAGCACTTGTTAAGATTGTCCGCAGCTCGTTTTATGGCCAGCAAACCACTCATATCCCCATGCATAAAAACACTCAGGTATTTATGAGGAAAATGGTGTGTGATTTAATTCAAGGCTATTGGGATAGGAGTGTTTTTTAGAGCTTGTTAAGAGTCCTAATTGGATAAGCAGAAGAAAAAGCCATTTTTGCAATTGTTCAAGCTAAAAACAGCTTCTTTAATTGTGACTTTATTCAAAGCAGAGCAAACAAATAACACATTTATGGTGTGCCTGTAACACACAGCACATGTTTAGGGTGTGCAATGTTAATCATCTACAATATCATCTTACAGTAATTGTTATTTTAACCATTTGTGAGACATCAACTAGTATGCCACTCACTTTGTGCTAAAGCAACATATTTTTGAGCCAAAATTCATTCATTTTATATTCTTTAGGAATGTACACCACCTGACAAAAGTCTTGTTGCATATCTAAGTTTTAGGAACAACAAATAATAACTTGACTTCTAGCTGATCATTTTGTATCAGAAGTGGCTTATGTGAAAGGCAAAGGCCTCTAGATTACGCTTATTTCACTAAAATAAAATATGATCATGCCTTGATTTTGAATTATTTAATTAGGACAGTAAGGTCTGACTTTGCTTAGACAAAAGTCTTGTCACTTAACAGAAATAGCGTACAGTATAGAATATAGAATTATTATTGTGCATGACTCCCATGAGCTTGGAGGACTGCATCCATACATCTCTGCAATGACTCAAATAAATTATTAATAAGGTCATTTGGAATGGCAAAGAAAGCGTTCTTGCAGGACTCCCAGAGTTCATCAAGATTCTTTGGATTTATCTTCCATCTCCTCCTTCTTGCCTCCTCCTTCATCTTCCCCCAGACATGCTCAATAATGTTCATGTCTGGTGACTGGGCTGGCCAATTCTGAAGCACCTTGACCTTCTTTGCTTTCAGGAACTTTGATGTGGAGGCTGAAGTATGAGGAGCGCTATTCTGCTAAAGAATTTGCCCTCTCCTTTGAATTTGTAATGTAATGGGCAGCACAAATGTCTTAATGCCTCAAGCTGTTGATGTTGCCATCCACGCTGCAGATCTCTCGCATGCCCCCATACTGAATGTAACCGCAAATCATGATTTTTCCTTCACCAAACTTGACTGATTTCTGTGAGAATCTTGGGTCCATGTGGGTTCCAATAGGTCTTCTGTATTTGTGATGATTAGGATGCAGTTCAACAGATGATTCATCAGAAAATTCAACCTCCTGCCACTTTTCCAAATGATCAGCTAGAAGTCAAGTTATTATTTGTTACTCTTACAACTGGTATCGATGACAAGACTTTTGTCAGGTACTGTAGTTAGAAAGACTATTTCAAGTTATACAAGAATAAATATACAGTACCTGTAGGGTATTTATCCATATACAGACACACACACAACACCTATTATTTTGCCAAAAATCAATGCTTGACAGCATTCATAATCATGAAATATGTATGTTAATCATTTAAACAAGAAGTTAATACTTTTCTGTGTCTAAATCTGGAGACAGTGTGTGTGTGTGTGTGTGTGTGTGTGTGTGTGTGTGTGTGTGTGTGTGTGTGTGTGTGTGTTATTGATTAAAATGATTAATGATTAAAATGAACCTGTTTTTGAATGAAAATAATAATATTAATATAATTTCTCACAATAACGCTGTATATTACAGTAGTTTTAATCAAATCACTGTAGCCTTGGTGATGCAAATCACATTCAACTCTTTATTCATTTCTGTGCTGGTGCCGTTATCTAATTTGCATGATTCCTTCAGTGAATCTGGTGCTAAAACAATCCAAACAACATGTGCGAATAAACAAAGCTATCAGTGAATTCCCCTGAGAAAGTCTGTCCCCAGTTTATCAATGATCATTTTTCATTCTTAATCTAAAAATGAAAAAACCTGATAGATACCTGTTAGTAGATAGAGCTGACAGAGCAAGAATCCCAAGAGACATTCAGAGGCGGAAAAAAACAGGCAGGGACACTGAGGGTTTTTTTTGTGTGTGTGTGCATGAAACAGCTTTTTGTTTTGTTCTTGGCTGTTCTTCCCAGAGAATTATAGCTCTGGTGGAGGTTGCAGAGATCAGCGGTCGCAGACAATGTCAGGTTTCTTATTCTTTTACAAAAGTGAACAGATTTTTTTTTCTTTTTATTTCAGTATGGCTCACTGTAATCGGTTATGACTGTGCGTCGAGTGCTTATAAATAGCCATTTTTTAACACTTTTGCAACCACAGAGATTATACCATCATACGGTCATCAATGCATGTCCTGTTATCTGATTATTCTGGGATTACTGGACCTGACAAGAGATCCCTATGAGCTGATCAAGGCTTAGCCACCCACTACACACTAGCTTCTGAGAGCTTCGCTCCAAATCACATGCTTAAAGCGAGAGATAAAGGCCAAACATCCAAACCAGGCTCATATTGGTGCTGATGGCCAGATTGAGGTCATCCCAGTGCCTTAAAACACACTCCATCAACACCCATCTCGGGAAACATCTCTCACTATTTAAGTCTTTCAGTTGTTCTCTTCATCTAGCAGGGATTAAAAAAGCGGACTACAGGAGGCTGTTATGTTTCTTAATTAGTTTTGTTTCAATATCTGTAACTCAGTGGTAGCACTTTTTTCTCACAGCATGAGTCTAAAAAATTCATATAATACTCTCATATTTAGCAGATACAGATTAGTTTAGAAATCTGTTTTTAAAAAACTGTAGATCAATGTCTAATTAAAGAACAAAGAGTGCCATCCAGATGGGGTGTAGCATCAGAGTAAATTAAGCTCATTTAAAAAAGAACAAAACTAAAACATATATTTGAAGAAACATGTGTTTATATTTAAACATACATTATTAGCCACTAAATATTCTATATCATCTCATGTATATTTAGATGAATGAATTTCTGGTTGATACCAAGAGATTTAATGGCTGATATATGAAATACATAAACTACCATTCACTTATTCATTAATTTTCCTTTAGGTTAGTCCATTATATATCAGGGGTCGACATGGCGGAATGAACCACCAACTATTCCAGCATATTTTTAACACAACGGATGCCCTTCCAGCTTCACCTCGGTACTGGGAAACAGTACGGCCAATCTAGTTCATCCAATTCACTTATAGCGCATGTCTTTGGACTGTGGGGGAAACCGGAGCACTCAGAGGCAACCCACGCCAACATGGGAAGAACATGCAAACTCCACACAGAAACGCCAACTGGCCCAGCCGAGACTCGAACCCAGCGACCTTCTTGCTGTGAGGCGACCACTGAGCCACTGTGTCGCCCCCATAAACTACCATTCAAAAGTAAAATAAATATAAATGTACACAGGGTGCAATTGCACATTTACAATTGCGGTTATGCAATTGTATGAGGGTTATGCGGAATCAAGTTTTGCTTACCAAACTCTTTTGGTAATCCAATTTGACATGGCAGTTTTCATTTTAAGGCATTGTTTTACTTGTTCTTTTTTCGTTTTCTATTTTGCGCTCCACATTTCTTCATTCTGGCGACATGGTGGAGTAGTGGGTAGCGCTGTCGCCTCACAGCAAGAAGGTCCCTGGTTCGTGCCCCGGCTGGGTCAGTTGGCATTTCTGTGTGGATGTTTGCATGTTTTCCCCGTTTTGGCATAGGTTTCCTCCGGGTGCTCCGATTTCCCCAAAGACATAGGTGAATTGAATAAGCTAAATTGGCTGTAGTGTATGTGTGTGAATGCAAGAGTGTATGGGTGTTTCCTAGTGCTGGGTTGTGGCTGGAAGAACATCTGCTGCGTAAAACACATGCTGTATAAGTTGGCAGTTCATTCCACTGTGGTGACCCCTGATAAATAAAGGAACTAAGTCGAAAAGAAAATGAATAAATGAATGAATCTCTTCATTCTTCTCTCTATTTTAAACATGTGACTGTAACTTGAGCAACAGATCAATCAACTGGTCAACAGAGGGGGAGGGGTGGTATCATATCATTTTTATTTAATAAAAATACAATATTATACTCATTTAAAAGGCTAAATAAACATTTTTAACAAAAAATATTTATTTTATTATTACTATATGACACTTTTAATAGTTTTGGTAAAATCGTGTACCACTTCAGGTGCGGGGCACTACATGAAGTGCAGAGTATGTGCACTGGATATACTGCATACTCTGTTTTCGTGCCCCTATATGTACATTACGAATGTAAAATACTATATTTCCCCAATTACTGATTTCTTAAAACACTTTGAATGCTTCTGAAGTTAAAACATTGATATTGTGATGGCTATTTTATTGTGCAGCCTTGGTCAGCAAAAAACATATTTCAAAAATACAAAAAAGGTGACATTTTACATTAAGACTCCATGTTAACATTTGATAACAAAAAAATTTTTAAATTACATGAGCTAACATTTTACAATCATTTTTTAATCTGTGTTCATTTTATTTAGTGTTACTAATTTTAAAAAAATCAAATGTGCCTGTGTCAGTTTCCATCATTTAATGTTTGTTATTTCAGGGATATAATAAACAATTCAGTTTTCATTAACAATGATTAAATATTGTAACAAATGCATGATTTATTTATTAATGTAAACGCATTAAACAAAAAATGATTGATTGGGACCATTTTAGTTTTTTTTATCAAACATTTTGCCCAGTAGATTATTTTTTTTTTAATAAATAAATAAATAAATTAAATTCATTATAAACTAAAATCAAAAGTTTGTCGATGTCAAATAAATGCATTTAAGAGGACAAAAAAAAGTAGCAAAGAAGAACTGGTTTTAAGTTTTCCCCTGACTTTGTTGCAAAAGACAAACTGAAGTTTAGACTAACAAACTACAAACACACTACTATCATGGACAACAATTTCTCTCGGTGGGAATACGTCTGCTTCTTCAAGTCAGAAAACAAACGGCTTTACTCGACAGTGACGCCCTGCTGTGAACTGCAGGGAGGAAAAAGCAAGAGCGTCTGAGCGCAGCGCTGACCATCCAGCAGCACTCAATGCTAGTCATACTGATCAGGGTTTAGCCTAACAAACGAACACACATCATCCCTGTCAGACAAAAGGCGAAAGCACCCATTCTCCCGAGACCCTTCTGTGACGAGGCGGAGTGAATAATAATTATAGAAAAGGATCATTCTGTGCCTTCAGTCAAATAATGACAGCCATCGCACTGAAAGCAGGTTTAGAAATTCATGGGTGGGGAGGCATTAAAAATCATTACCAAGAAATGTGCGCACTAGGATTATTCGCTGCGGGCAGTCGCTGATTGCTTTGTGGAGGGAATCTGTGCGGCAAGCAAATCAAAACTGGAGCTCGAGAGCGAATAACTTTCCCCTGTGCACAAATCACTAATTACTTATTAATGGCCAGATGAAGAGAGTCTGTGCCTTCAAAGTAAACACGTGGCAGCGACCCTCCAGGGGCAGAAGAAAATTGGGAGGAATCGCTCTGTAAACTGTGATGGCAGCTAATCAAGTTCAGAGGTTCTTGCAACCGCCAATACATTGGTGAAAGGCCAATTCAAAGGCCTTGCTCTAAGGGAGACTAAATAAATGCAGAGAACAATCGGTGAGAGAAAGAGAGGCAAACGGCAAATTAAAGAAACATTATTTTAGAAAAATCAGAAACAATGAAAGTGAATAGGACGCAATGACATTTACTACACTCAAAAAAAAGACTTTTGCTGCTTGTTCAAACAACTTATTTAAAATAAGTTAAAACAACACAAATCTTACAGTAAGTTGTTTTTGGGACAACCTAATTGTTTTATGTTGAATCTAGGGCTGGGCGAATAATCGAAAACGTAATCGAAATCGACATTCAGAACCTATTATCAATCTAATTTTTCCAGGTCAATTATTTCAATTACTTTCCCTACAGTGTGTGGAGTCATATGACCCTGCTCTGTTAATGATTTATACTTCTGCGTCGAATGCATGGGTATGGTCCGGCGCAGCCTTCCCGCAGTCGCATACTCGTGGACCTCCTAAAAATATAACTACACATTGCACGTTTGCACTACACTGACGATGATTAGAAGCTGCAGCAGAGATTGGATTTTCTATTACAATAAAATTATTATTTACATGAAAATATTTGTTTACAGAAGATGCAAGAAATGCACTGTTTAAAATATTATTTATAGGATGTTTTATTTAGAAGAGATACAGCTTACTTTTGAAAACACTGAAAATAATTAATTTTGTTATCAAAAAGTGCAAGTTATTTATTTTCGCTTTTTTATAAGAAAAATTGACTGTTAGTTTTAGGTAATGTATGTTTTAACTTCAGTTGTTCAATGTTGATGTTCAATAAACAATCCTATATAGTAGATAGTGTGTGTTTCCTTCAATTAACTTAAAATCAAGTGATGCACCCTTCATTCAAAAATTTCTAACTTGTAATATGTCACCATATTTACTGTACAAAATTTCAGTGAACTATAATGGTAAAAAAAATAATAATAATAATAATAATAATAATAATCGTTGATTAATCATAAGCGAGTTAAAATGTTCAATTAACCAAGATTTTGATTTTAGGTCAAATCGCTCAGCTCTAGTTGAATCCTCTTAAATTTGGAAAAACAATTGAGATAAATTAATCCATTTGTGTTGGGACAACATGAAGGAATGGTGTGAAACCCAGCCATTTTTACGGTGTACACTGCAAAAAGCAATTAGTTGGCTTTACTTTAAATATGTGAGTAAACCCCTTGCCTTATATTTAGTAAATAATTGAACTGTTCATAATTATAAAAAAATAAGTTAAGTCAACTCAATAGCTTTTTTAAGTAAAGGCAACTTGTCGAATTTTTTATGTTTTACTCAAGCAACTTTTTACAGTGTATGTTTCCATCCAAAGCTCGTGTTTAACTTGGAATAAAAATTGCTATATGTCCTCATAATCTGGTGTAAATTACTGATAATAAAATTAAAAGTTTCTGGCAAACTTTTTAATGCAGCAGGTTTACTCGTTTTACTCTAGTTAAGTAAGTTACATTTTTACAGTGTATGTTTCCATCCAAAGCGTGGTGTTTAACTTGGAATAAAAATTGCTATCTGAGCACAAAATTGTAATTATTTATAAAACATTTGCAAATAAAATCACAACTTCCTCATAATCTGGTGTAAATTACTGATAATAAATATAAAACGTTTCTAGCAAGCTTTTTAATGCAACGGGTTTACTAATTTTACTCTAGTTAAGACACCCTCTCATCTCTTAGACTCTTGCACCAGGTTGCACATTTGCACTATAGACACTTTCTTAATCACTCCAATGTCTTATTGTGCATTTCAATGTGCTTCATTCAGGTGAGTGGGCTTGGCAAACCACCTGTAGAAACACTCTTCGCTCTTATGCACCTCACACTTTATCTAAACTCCATCCTACAAGTACTCACTAATGAAAATGATGTTTATTATAAATGTACCACAATCACGTTGCACTGCTTGCTTCAACCTTAAATCACTCTTGCACAATATTAAACCTTAAATACCTCTCCTGCACAATATTCACCTTTAATACCTCTCTTGCACATTATCCAGCACAACTTTGTCCAGTCTCATGTCCAGTCTCATGTCTTCTTATATAGCCTGTCTTATGTGTATAGTTAAGTGTCTTATAGCATACTGTATGTTACAGTAATTAAGCATAGATTTTTTTAAATAGCTCTTATGTCCAGTGTTGTGTTTGTATTTATGATTAATTTATGTAGCACTGTTGTCCTGCGAGACATGACATTCCATTCCTCTGTATGTCCACACATGTAGCGGAATAATAATAAAGCTTGACTTGACTTGTTAAGTAAGTTAAGGTTTTACAGTGTATGTTTCTATCCAAAGTTTGGTGTTTAACTTAAGAGTAAAAATTGCTATGTAAGCACAAAATTTTAATGTTTCATAAAACATTTGCAAATAAAATCACAGCTTCCTTATAATCTGGTGTAAATTATCAGTAATAAAAATAAAAGTTCCTGGAAGTGGTCAACCCAATGCAGCTTGTTTTTCTTACATAACAGCATTGTCATTATAGCAATAATAATAGCTGAGCTGCAGCTCAGAGAGGGGACAGCACACTGGATAACAAACGCTGTCTTGTTATCTTGCATGTGTAGCCGATGCCTCATGTTTGTACAGAACTGTGAAAGACACTATGGGAGGTAATTATAACAATTCATTGATTTTCATTGAAAAATGGATAACTCATGCTCGAGTGGTTCCAAAACTGTAAAACTGTTGAACACAAAGGAAGACAATCTAAAGAATTTTCGTAGTCATGGACATCCACAGTAAAAAAAATGCTGCATTCCATACTAGTATTAGTACGTCCCAAACCATAGTATGTAAAAAATAGTATACCTAAGGTTCCCAGATGGTTTACTATTTCCAGTAAAAATGTAGAACCATCCATTATCTCTAAACGCTAATATTGCCCACAATACATTGTACATTGGACGTGAATTTGATTAGAACTACAAACTTGGGTAAAAAAAATGTAAATAAACTACAAACATGGGGAACGTGCGAGACCAACCATCTAAAGAGGCTTTGGTAAACTTGTTTGAATGATATTTATTAATATCTAGCCCACTAGAAAATATTTTTTATTGTGTTTTCCATGTTATATTTCATCTGCAACAACAATGTAAACTTTTATCAAGATATGTTTGGACATTACCTTCTGAATGCATAATTATCCAAAGACCTGAGGAGATTTCGATGCATGACAGACTTGTGATGATACTGTCTGCCAAGATGATTGAAAGGGGACGTAACTAAGCAACATAGCAATCTGCTTGCATACTCTTTTGTCACACACTCAAAAGTATGTACTTTTCCTCCACAAAAAAGTACATACTTTTAGGGTGTAGTTTAAGCATGTGAATTCGGACGCAGCAATACTATAGAAGTCATCTTCTTTTGTGTTAAAGAAAAGAAAGAAAGAAACTCAAATAGTTTTGAAACAAGTGAAAGGTGAGTATATGATGACAGAATTTTCAATATGTGGGTGAACTATATCTTCAAAGGAGTTGTCATCATTCACTAGTTTCAAAACCTCTATGAGTCTCTTTCTTTTGTTGAACACAAAAGAAGATATTATGAAAAAAACACTGGTATAGTGGAGGAAAACGTATCACGGTTTCAGCTTAAAATATTCTTTAATATCCTACTGAAGAAAAGTATTGCTGTTAAAGAATGTAAATTAAGAGCACTTTTTAATTTTTGCATAGACTACACTGTAAAAATGCTGGGTTCCACACAATTCCTTAATGTTTTTCCAACACAATTCAGTTGTTAATTTACTTAATCGCTTTTACAAATTTAAGTTGATTGAACATAAATCAATTAATATGTTTTACAAACTTAAGAAATGTGTTGGTTCGGCTTACATTAAATAAGTAGTTTGAACAAGCAGCAAAAGTAATTTTGGGGTGTATCTCTTTAAGTGTAATCTTTAGCTAATTTTGTATTTGTTTATACAAAAAAATTATATAATATTATTAATATTATATACACTGTAAAACCCAACTTTCTCAAATGAAATGAGTGTAGTTAACTCAAAATTTACTGAAAGTTAATTCTACTCATTTGAAAAGAGTTGTAAACTTGAAACAATGAGTTAATTAAATGTCTCATTACTTCAACTTAAATTGAGTAAGTTCACAGTACTCATATAGATTAGTTGTTTTTTTTAATCAAATGTTTTGTTGCAATCGGTTTCCTCAAACTGTTTGAGTTGCCTTAACTTATTGAGTTTTACAGTACTCAGTTGGTTTGAGTTCATTCAATCCTAGCTTATATGTTTTATGTAGAAGATGTTTGCCATATCATAAATAAATAAATAAATAAATAAATAAATACATTTTATGATGGCAGAATTTTTAACCTTGAATGTACGGTTTCTTTAAGAATAAAATTTTTATGTTAGAAACATGCACATTTGGTGACTGGATTGTTAAGCACTTGACAATGGATCATAATGACTTTTGTATTGACTTCAATTGAGTAAAACTGAGAAATAAATGCATATCGGAATGCGATTTAAACAAAAATCCTTTGCTTATTCAAAAATAAGTTCATAAATAATGTGAACACAACACTATTCAAGTCAAATTGTCAAATCCGGTAATTTGACATTTGACATTTGACAATTTTGACACTCATTTATTTAGCACAACTAAATAGACAGACAGATTCATGTTTACAAAAACAGTCAATCAACCTTTGGTCATTTGTACTCATTAAAGTGGTGTATATATATATATATATGCAACTGAACTAAAATTGGATGAGAAAAAATATCTCTGCTACAGCAAAATAAGAAATGGTCCATAAGGAACGATTATTCATTTGCATGTATTAGCATATATTCTCCTGGGACGTGCAGAAACGTGTAAGATTGTTTAGTCAAAATTACAATACAGCAGGGGCTATTTATCTTTTGAGAGGTTGTTAATTTGTTCGTGAGGGAAGCGTGTTTCCATTTGCATTATGAATCAGGTGTAAATCCCATCTCAACATGTTACTGCTCTCCAAACCGCTAATGAGGCAAAAAGCAAAGGGAAGTGCAAGCTCCAAATACCAAACATTGGCCTGAGAATTAAAGTCATAAATTTAAGGGCATGTTCATCACCAGTAAACATTATAATCTGGAGTTCTATTCTCAGGGAGATATTAAAAACATGTGTGGAAAATTTTAATGGTTGTACTAAAAATAAACCATAATACTAAACACTTTAGCATCATGTAACACAACCTCAGATTTAGTTGTATATTCAAGAGCATTTTATTCCCAGATAGCTATATTTATTTATTATATTTCCATCACTTCTATTACTATATTTCTACCAACACTCGGAGATACTAAGTGTGGTAATAAATATGTTTCGTGACAATGTTAATGGGGGCGACACGGTGGCTCAGTCACCTCACAGCAAAAAGGTCGCTGGTTCGAGTCCCAGCTGGACCAGGTGGCGTTTCTGTGTGGAGTTTGCATGTTCTCCTCCCCGTGTTCGCGTGGGTATCCTCCATGTGCTCTGGTTTCCCCCACAGTCCAAAGGCATGTCGTATAGGTGAATTGAATAAGCTAAATTGGCCATAGTGTATGAGTGTGAATGCGAGAGTGTATGGGTGTCTTCCAGTGCTGGGTTGTGGTTGGAAGGGCATCTGCTGCATAAAACATATGCTGGATAAGTTGGCGGCTCATTCTGCTGTGGCGACCGCGGATAAATAAAGGGACTAATCTGAAGAAAAATTGATATTCAAATGAATGAATGAATGAATGAATGACCAATGCTGATGGGTGTTGGTCTTGGCGGCATAAACCTGCTACGCTGCTGCTGCTGGTATTGCTTTGATTATTATGGAAGGGCTACTACAAAGGCTTTCTACTGCCAGTAAATTCACAGACATGCAGTCTGAGAATATAACACACTGCTCCTAAAATAATAAACATGTAACCCCCAGATCTAAACACAGGTGGAGCTGGGGTGGACGAGGGTCTCCAAAAATGCACTGCAAATATAGCATCAAACAACACTGAGGCATTTAAAATGTTGATGAGCAAGCTCCTTGGCTCCTGATGAAACAGCAACAAATCACCTTCACAATGTAGTTGATGATGCAGGTGCAGAATAGTTTAGCAGAATTTTGCATACTTTTTTTATTTTATCATATTCATTATTTTCTCTTTCCTCCAGGTGTTCCGGTTTCCCCCACAGTCCAAAGACATGTGCTATAGGTGAATTGAATAAGCTAAATTGTCAGTAGTGTATGTGTGTGAATGAGAGTGTATGGGTGTTTCCCAGTGATGAGTTGCAGCTGAAAAGGCATCCACTGTGCAAAACATATGCTTTGACGAACATTGACGGTTCATTCCACTGTGGCGACCCCTGATTAATAAAGGGACTAAGCTGAAAAGAAAAATAAATGATTACACTATTTTTATGTATTTCATTCAAATTAGAATTTTCATAAATTCTTGTTAATCTATTAAAAGGCAGCGGGTAGATTACTTACAAACAGTAGTCCATTACAGATTACAAGTTACAAAGCTGTCTGTAGTTGGTAACAAAGTCTGAAAACAAAGCATGGATATCTACCAATACCTATATTTGGAAGCTGATAACAGATAAATATGCTGATAAAACAAAGGTTAATACTGATCTGAACTTTTCTGAGCCTGATTATGAAAACAATTGGTAAATAAACAAACACAGGGAAAGCTGCAAACATCTAGATTTTTTGATTTCCCCAAAGCATTGAATATTATTTATAAAATTATCAGGAAGTAATTGATAAAAATTCTAAAATATATGGCAGCTGATATATTGTGCAACCCTCTTGACAACTTGAAATGCATTCAAAATTATGTTGAGACCACAAAATTAATCAAAACTGGTGTTTAAAAAGTGGAAAAGCCTAATTCAATCATAAAATCTCATTAAAATGGAATTATTATAATATAAAACAAAAATCCCCATATTTAGGAACGATAGTTATTTGCGTGGCAATTGTATATTGTGAAATCCTCTCATTTTAAACAGATTAATTTATTTATCTATAGATTTTCTCATGAAGATAATTCGATTTAGCAGTTTAGCAGCAAAGAACATGAAAAACTTTAAATCTCAGTCCATTACTTCACTCAGTTCATTGTGTATTCGTGTTTCGAGAAAGTCTGGCGGTCAGATGCGATTCTCAGGAGCTATTCTGTTTTACCCTGATTGTGTTAGGCAGGAAAAAGCTGATCAGGGAGCAGTTTTATCCCTAGGCTGATGATAAGATGAGGAGATCTGGCTCCAACAGCAGCAGCGACATGAGCGTTTTGAACCGTACGCAGCCGCTCAACGCAACCTCCCTCTCCCTGCAGCACCTCCACACATACAGCACAACACATCAACATCCAGCGACCCTAGAGAAACAGCACTATCAGCGGCGCTCAGCTGGTCACTATTTTAAAAAAAAAACTGTTTGGCTGGAACTCGGAGCACAGCCCAAGCTGAGAACAGAGCAGTGCCATTCTCCAGGGGTTGAGGGGACTTGGAGCCTTCACAAAGACATTTAGGCATCAAGTAGAGGAAAGGCAAAAAAGCAAACCTTTTATAAGGATCTTATCACAAGCCTGTATGAACACAGGAGGAACTACAGAGGAATCGACATCACTGAACAGCTTTCCCAAAGCACTACATCACCCAAGACATCACAAATTTTTACTCGCTATTGAAGACTAAACTTTTTCTTTTTGCATGAATTAAAGCCAGGCTGATAACTCTATTAGAAGCTGCTGTTTCTAATGTTGGAGCACCCTTGGAGAACATTTCCGAAAACAACGCATCTGCCAGGAGCTTCTTTATTTCTGTCTACATCAAAGGCAATTAATTCCTTAGCTTTTCATTTCTGCGTGCTAAGCTTCATTCATGTCAGTATTCGCTAAAATGAGGAGCAAATCTGGTTTATATTAAGAACAGAATGCTAAAAGTTCATCATACCGCACGGTTGAGACAGTGGCCGAGCTAATGGTAACCGATGTTGACTGAATTGCCAAGTTGTCAGCGTATAACTTGAAGCATGATTAAGATACCAGGCGTGGGAGAATACAAACATTAATTTCTCTCACGGTCATTTACTCACTTGCACAGAATGTCTTTAGTCGCTTCATCAAATCTGCTTGTTCTAATTAGAGCTCAACACTCAATGAATCAATAAAGAATTTCCTCACTTTTGCTCACCGGGGTTGCGAGGAAAATTAATTTTGTACAGGTCATACTGTGTAGTTTGCACAGCTCTTCGCTGAATCATTCATTTGTATGCAGATGCATTTTACTAATTAAGAGTTAAAGCTACTAATTGAGAGTTAATTAGTAATTGTTATGGAAGGCTAATCTATTGAATTGCCTTTGGGGTGTTTAGGTGTCATCTAATGAATATCACAATTTAAACTTTCAAATATTGATTTGCAGAAGGTGGAGACACTGTAGAACAAAAGTTTTCAAGGGCACTGGAAAAATTAAGACCAAACAATAATATTACATTTAAATTGATAAAGTGTAGGGGCGGCACGATGGTGCAGTGAGTAGCGCTGTCGCCTCACAGAAAGAAGGCAGTTGGTTTGAGTCTCGGCTAGGTCAGTTGGCGTTTCTGTGTGGAGTTTGCATGTTCTCCCCGTGTTCGTGTGGGTTTCCTCCGGGTGCACCGGTTTCCTCCACAAGTCCAAAGACATGTGGTACAAGTGAATTGAATAAGCTAAATTGTCTGTAGTGTATGTGCGTGAATGGGAGTGTATGAGTGTTTCCCAGTAATGGGTTGCAGCTGGAAGGGCATCCGCTGCGTAAAACATATGTTGGATAAGTTGGTGGTTCATTCCGCTGTGGCGACCCCAGATTAATAAAGGGACTAAGCCGAAAAAAAAATTAATGAATGAATGATAAAGTGTAGATTAGAGATGCACCGATACCATTTTTTTTTAAATCGATCCTATATCGATACCAAAATTCAGAGTATCGACCGATACAGATCCGATCCCAATACTGTGCCTTTTTTTTCCTTGTTGCAGGTCAAAATGAACCTATTTAATTCAAAACTAAATGTATTTCTCCACTGATTATTTAAATAGAAACAAATAGTCTTGGAGAGTTCTTTGTGTTGTCATAAACGAACGCAACACGCAGTTTGAATTGTGAATGACAGGTGCAGTAGAGGGAAGCGCTGAAGTCAACACGAATTTAAGCACTTTATGGCTTTAGAACATTTGGGATATCATAGGCATACATGACAACTTTCTAGTGCATTATAATAGGCTACCTTCATGGCTTTTGTTAGCTTATAAACTCCACAGAATATAGCACACATGCAAAATCGGATTTGGATCTGTACCAAATATACAGTACCAACACCCATCAACATTGTTCATTCATTCATTTCATTTTTCTTTAGATTAGTCCCTTTATTTATCAGGGGTCGCCACAGCAGGATGAACCACCAACTTATCTGGGATATGTTTTACACAGTGGCTGACCTTCCAGCTGCAACCCAGTAGTGGGAAACACCATACACTCTCACATTCACACTTGTACACCATGGCAAATTTAGTTTATTCCATTCACCAATACGCATGTCTTTGGACTGTGGGGGAAACCGGAGCACCAGAGGAAACCCACACAAACAAGAGGAGAACATGCAAACTCCACACAGAAATGCCAACTGACTAGCCGGCACTCAAACCAGTGACCTTCTTGCTGTGAGGCGACATTGCCAACCACTGAGCCACCGTGTCGCCACATGCTTTTATACTTAAATATAGGTAAAAAAAATACAACCCAAAAGGAAAAAGCTAATGTTTTTTAGGAGGAGGAGGCTTTTTAAAAATGATCACATAGAGAACATTGTTTCAAACAGTAATTTTTAGCCTAAGAAGAAACTTCTGTGGTAATAAAGAAAAAGTAAGTACACTATAGAAATTTCCATGACTTCTCTATGACCTTTTAAGGTTTTATTAATTTGTGAGATTCTTCCAGGTCTGGAAATAGCACTTTTGAAATTACCTGATATTTCTAGTACTGTGGGAACGTTGTACATACTTGACCACATGCAGTGATGATAAACACGGCTTGTGCCAACCGCAATGAATTCTGAGAGCATAGAAAAATGCAAGAACCAAACAGAAACTGAAATAGTCAATTTATTTACTCGGTCTACCTCAGAAAACCACATGCCCACTCAAATTGATGGAGCATGTTTTTTTTTAGCCAAGTGGATATTGAATACAACTTCCAAATTCCATATTTTTAGAAAAAATATATAAAGAAAAAATATTATCAGAGCTGCCAATAGTTTTCTGAACTGGCTGCTATGTAAACACAAAATATAACTTAAAACCAGAGAAATCACTTACCTTAGAGTGAAGATCTCTACCGATGAAAGGGTGGAGACCGCGAGAAAGGCTGACACCGTCTCCCTCTGCCTGATAGGTCTGGAGGGAACCATCACCACAAAGTTGCTGTCCAAACGTAGCTCAGAGAGTGGCTGGAAGAGTCTAACGCTGCCAATCCTGCGCATGGGTGTTGGCCCTGAGAAGTAACCAGCTGGGCCCAGTTGCCCAGTGCGGATGGAGTTAGTCTTGCGGGAGTCCTCCGAGCTGCATTCTCCGGTGTCCGTGGATTGTAGCATGTAATACAGCTCCACAGGAGTGCCTTCAACCAGTTCGGGTGACCTTTGTCGACCTGGTATGACACTAGGGGGACTAAACCAGCTAGGCAATGGCTCCAGCTCAGCCACGCATAGCCCCAGTTCTCCTTTCAGACGACAGGTGCCTCGTACCTCTTGGGTTTCATGGAAGGCAAACATCCTGACACACGGCAACTTGTCCACAGCACTATAGTCATCCCAGTCCCGGCCAACAACGTAGAAGAGAACCTGAACCTTCGGCCAACTGGGGTGGATTCGCTCACTGATAATGAAAGTTTGTACTTTCCAGTTTAAATTAAATACGGGAGATGAAGTGGATGATGGAGATGTGGATGAAGGGTTGTTAAAGAGTCCTGGTCCTAGAAGGTCTGAGGGCACAGGCTGTTCCACATACATCGGTCCATAACTGGCATTGACCGATGGCATCTTCCTGGCCTGTTGAATAAAGAAGAGCTCCGTACGAACCTGTAGGCTGGAGTTCCTCATGATGTCCTGGTTGGCCTCCTTTAAGAAGAAGGCAGACTCTGCATTCAGCACCTGATATCGGACTGGAAGATACGTTGGGATGGGACCGAATCTCTGCAGTCCTTCCATCAGCATCCGACTGTCGATGACTGTGGAAAAGACAGAAAAGACATCACTCATCCATCTATCAAGACCTCTAAACCCGACCCAGCTACTTGCATGCTCTTACATGTTCTAAAGCAAGAGTCATTTGTCTCCCGCCCCATTCTGCAAACCCATCTCTAGGCAACTGGACTCTTTTATTGAATGCCTTCAACCAGCCGTTCACTGCAGATATTTGGGGTGATGGAAGGACCCATGAGGCTCCATTGATTTTGCGTCACAGCGCTGGTCTGAGAGAAAGAGATGCTGGAGATTTGTGACAGCTGGTGGCAGATAAATGCTGCTGGTGCTTAAGGCGGACACTACAGCACAGCAGGAAGGCGCTTATATACCATTGTGAAACATGAAGAATTTTGTGCTTTGCATATAGATTGAGTCTGAGGATGTTCTACTGCATTTGTGTCCAGTAAGTTAACTTTGTTTTATTATTCTTTTATTGTAATCGCATGTAATAATCAAATGATCTCATGAATATTGAGTTCATATAGTGGAATTGTTTTTTGTTTTGTTTCAGGGAAGCCAGATATTGAGAAGAGTAATGCAAAATGTCAGTTAAAAAAGGTGGGAGTAAAAGTTTACTCAAAGCCTATTTTCCTCTGGGACTTAAACATTATTCTTTTTGGCAGCAATAAAAAGGAGAGGGGAAAAAAGTAAGAAAGATAAGAGAAAAGAAAGAGGAATATAAATAAATAAATAAAACACAAAAGAACACTGAATGCTGTGCTACCAGTCTGATTAACTTAAGTAAAATCCCAATTTCTTTTCCAAAGTACTACCTAACAAAAAAACAAATTCATTAGATTACAGACGCTGCTTCTTTCTCTTGAAAACAAGCAGAATATCACATCTACTCATTTGGAAGAATCAGATGGCATCTTTCACAGTAAAATGGCACTAAACCAGCAATTCTTTGTCTCTTTGTTAAACAAAATCTTCAGCCAAAATATTATGTGGGCCACATGTAGGGAAAATTACAGTGAAACTAGTGAACCTTTGTCCAAACTTACTGAAATCAAATACTGAGCTGTAAAAGACTGAATAAAATAGTTGAAACCATTGCATTACTTCATCTAGTTGATGGAAAAAAGGGAATATTAAAATACACAGGCATATAAAAGATTTATCTACAAGTTCAATAATATCTTTATATGTTTGATGTTTAACATATACAGTATCTAGATACACATATATAATAATGTTTATACTATATGTATATTGCTAAATAGACAGTAAGGCTGGGTGATTAATCGAAAAGTTATCGAGATCGACATTCAGAACCTATAATCAATCTAATTTTTCCAGGTCAATTTTTCAATTACTTTCCCTACCGTGTGTGGAGTCACATGAACCTGCTCTGTTAAGGCTGATTTATACTTCTGTGTCGAATGCACAGGTATGGTCCGGGGCAGTTTTTGTGCGATCGCATACCCGCATACCTCTTAAACAGGTGGTCCACTACGATATCATATTTTAAACTTTAGTTGAGGTGTAATGTATCTGTGTGAACATAAACAACATCTCTGAATGTAATACGCTCAAAGATCAATTGGCTTTCACAAAGTTAGCTTAGCAAAGCGTACAGCGAACGAAGTTTGGGGACTAAAAAAATACATCTGGGCTAGTGAGATCACAGGGGCTTCCGGTTATGTGCATTCACCACGTGCACACACCCTGCACAGTAAAGGGGCATGGCCAGAAGCGCTGTGATGTTACAGCAGAGAAAGCTAAAATGCCGTCCAAATGCTGCTATTTCCACAGAGCATGTTCTGTTTCTGTATTTGGGCTTCCAAAGGACACAACACAAAGAGAGAAGTGCTTACAATTTAATTTAAATTATGTTCCAGAGAATTATAAAAAAAAAAAGATATAGCGCTAGCATTTGACAAAGGACAGCTTCCAGAATCTCTCCCAGTTCAGTGCTGGATACGGTTTAAAACTCCTCCAACCGATGAAGTTGTGGATTGTGAGCCACAACCTGTAAGTATTTTTATATGTTAAAATTGATCAATTACATGCATAGTTTCTAGGGTTAACGGTGTGTTGTAGCGAGGACGTAAGAATCAAGGATGTAAACAATGGGAAATGATGTTTGGCACCGCTAACAATTTAGCTACAAATTCATATTTATCCATCAAACCCCTGGACACCCACAATCATCGGCAGCACTGTAGTGTTTCTCTGAGCAGCCGATTTCCCATGCTTTATACATCTCTAATAACAAACTCACAAAAGACATGTGAATGTTTCATATTACTAACACATGATTATTCTGAATATATGTGAAAGACACTTGTTAGATTTTATTTTAGAGAGCAAGCGAAATGTTCAGCTTTGGGCTCTTTATTTTTCTGTCTGATTCAGGCAGCTAATGTTGCTAAAAGCTACTCTGTTTACACAACACAAAAGCGCGTGCTTGTAGTGGCGTGACGCTTTTCCTGATGACTTGGAGCTGATCCCATATCACAGCACATTATGTTAGCTGACCAATCAGAGCCGTTTTCATGTTAGCCGAGTAGCTGTATATAATCAAAGTAAGATATATGAAAAAAATTCAGTGATTTTACACAAGTAAAGCATGAGCCACATTGATTTGCATCTTATAAACACAACCAAGCCTTAAAAAATACACTCTGAACCACCCCTTTTAAAATGTAACTACACATCGCTTGTTTGCACTACATTGACGATGACTGGAAGCTGAAGATGAAGAGAAGCCTTGAGGCGGCATATTTTCTATTACAATAAAATTATTATTTATGAAAATATTTGTTTACAGAAGATGCAAGAAATGCACTGTTTAAAATATTATTTACAAGATATTATATTAAGAAGAGATACAACTTACTTTTGAAAACAATGAAAATAATTAATTTTGTTTCCAAAAACTGAATTTAACTTCAGTTGTTCAATAAACAATCATAGATAGTAGATAGTGTGTGTTTCCTTCAATTATTTTAAAATCAAGCAATGCACCCTTCATTCAAAAATCTTTCACTTGTAATTTGTGAGAATATTTACTGTACAAAACCTGTCAGTAAACTATGAGGGCAGAAAAATAAAATAAATAAATAAAATAATCGTTCGTTAATTGTAATCTAGGTAAAATATTCAATTAATCAAGATATTGATTTTAGGTCAAATCACCCAGCTCTAATAGACAGACAAACAGATTTTGTAGCTATATACTGTACTGTACATCAAAGATAGAAAGACATCTCCACAGGGCAGAAACAGTCTGTACTCTAGAGCAAAAGAAAAAGAGCTAACAAGAGACACACAAGTGTTTCATAAGCAGCTGAACATGCATGCCTCCCCTTGTCCTCAGAGCCAATTACAAGTGAGAGTGCAAGACTGTAGTGACATATCTAATCACTTCACAGCAATTGCTCAATCCCACCTCAGTATACAAGACCACCTTCCAACACCCAACCACCCACACACACAACCACACACACACACACACACACGCACACACACACACACACACACACACAGACACACACACACACGTTCTGAAAACATGAGCAGAATTTGCATGGAAATTTTTAAATCTCAGAGCTCTAAGCGGAAATAACTAGAAATCAATTGTAAATTCATTCATGACTATGTGATAAAAGAGGGAACATGTTACACTGTTTCATCACAGCTGGATCAGTACAAGCGCTCCTTTTTTCTCTGAAATTAGCATAAGTTCATCGTAAACTGTATTAAATTCTTAATTAGCAGGTGAGACGAGATAGTTTACTGGGGTTAAAATAAAATAGAGTATATAATGCAGATACAGCTCAGGCTTTTACAAATGCTCTTAAGTATGTCAAGTATGCTCCTTCACTGAAAAACATCTGAAGGACCCCATGATTGTCTATTGAGATAAATAGTTGAGCAGTCAGGTTCACAAAATCGGACCTCACTGTGATGATGTTAAGTGAAATCATGCATTAAAAAACCGCAAGATTCTGTCACCATCCTTTTGCAAGACAATTAATTTTACACCATACTTCGATATTTTAATTGAAAAAACACAAGTGTTTCATTCTGTATTACAGACCAGAAAATTATACTCCAACGTGAAAAAGGTTCATAGCTTTCTTAGTTCTCAGTGATTAATGTGTGGGAAGAGATCATTCTTCATTTGAGTTGGTATGCAATTTTATAAAAGGCCCAGGGTTTTCTTTTATGGTTACATTACTCTTCATAAGCTGATTCTGGTTAGCAGAAGACACAAGAATTAAGGAATGAACTCTAAAGTCACATTGAAATATACACTGAAAAATCCATTAGCTTTTTTTTTTTCTTTTTTGCTTGATGGTCACTTTTAAACCAGGCCCAATTTATCCTCAATTTACCCCTCCAGAAAAATCTTGTCCAAGGCCCTCAGGCAACTCAGAATTTCTGCTCAGATTATCTGGTAATGTAATCATTTATATTTACAGATCAAATTCTTATCTGCATACAGATCTGCCGGAATCATACTGCATCAAAGAGGTTGGATATTTAGGACATTTAGGATGATGATTAATATGCAAGTGTCTGTAACCAGTCCAATCCACAACCATAGAATAAGCTGCCGTTTGAGTCCAGTGCTTCCCGACTTTACTCGGGCAGGCCACCCAGGTATATTTGGTGGTGACACATGAATAATACTATTATTATCATCCTTTTACACTTTTTGTATCCGCCCAAGAAAACCAAACATTCACGAACGATTAACCAGTGGAAAATCTTCTCTTGCTCTTCATGTTTCCTACTGCTGGTTCTGTGTGCATGAGAATAGGCATGGGCCTGTTTAAGATTCTGACGGTATGATAACTTTTGATTAAAAAAATCACGGTTTCATAATTTCATGTTATTGTGATTACTGCTCTAAAATATATTATTTTGAAACGTCTGGGTAAAAAAACAAAAAACCTTTTTTGAATCAGCTTTTTTTTAACCCTTTGAACACAATTTATTTCACTTTAAGAAACATTTAAAATATTTTGGAGCAGTGAACATGTCAGGCTAAATAACTCAAATGAATCATTGACTTCTGCTGTCTTCATTAGTTTTTAAAAACACAGATTTCTTCACAATTTAAAATGGCATCTTATATATATTTTCTGCAGGAGATACTGTTGTCATAAAAAATGTAAATAAAAAATCTTACACATACCTTAGGAACGGTATTACAGAAATTTTTGGTGGTTTAAAACCTTGACTTTTCCAAACCGCAGTATTGACCTTATTCTAAAATGCGGAAGTGCGCCTGTTTTCGCGATTGTTTTAGAACTTCCGATTAGGTCCCCTATGGGAGAAATGACTAGGATTAATAAACGGCATAAAACGGTCAAACTACTTGCTCTACTGGTTATCATCCCATGCCTATGTGAGAACCATCAACACTCACACAGACAATCTAATGTGCTCTGCAGATCCACAGAGATGCACCTTTTGCGCCAAAATGTGTCCGGTCGTAGTTTCTGAATCTCCTAAAATGTCTAGGATTCGGGTTTTACTTTTGCTTTCTAAAGTTGCCGTTATTTGTATGTGTTTTTGCATTACCTTTTCAGCTGACTGCATGCGCACAGCTGTGAGAAGAACATTAAATCAATAATCATTTCATAAACGACTCAGATAAACTTTACTATATACTCGGGAGTAAACAAAATATACTGACTGCAAAATATTTGTACACCATTAGAAATGGCTGATCGACCATTTTGCTTTATTTAAATAATCTATGGCGATGCGGTGGCACAGTGGGTAGCACGTTCTCCTCACAGCAAGAAGGTCGCTTGTTCAAGCCTTGGCTGGGCCAGTTGCTGTTTCTGTGTGGAGTTTGCAAGTTCACCTCGTGTTCACGTGGGTTTCCTCCGGGTGCTCCGGTTTCCCCCACAAGCCCAAAGACATGTGGAATAGGTGAATTGGATAAGCTAAATTGTCCGTAGTGTATGTGTGTGAATGAGTGTGTGTGTGGATGTTTCCCAGTGATGGGTTGCGGCTGGATCCGCTGCACAAAAAATATGCTGGATAAGTTGGTGGTTCAACCCCGGATTAATAAAGGGACTAAGCCGAAAAAAAAAATAAATGAATTAATGAATGAATGAATGAATAAATAATCTACACTTTTTATTTTAGTAATTATTATAATTTTTAGCAATAATGTCTATTTTTATTCCTTATTTATTATGTTATTTACTTTTCAACTGCTGTATATTTTATTAATTTAATGTTGTTATTATATTACATTTTTATACATATCTAAAATGCTTTGGAAATAGTGTACTAAACGTCATGCCAATAATGCTTGTGGACACACGAGTCATGACTACGTAAAGGTCCAATTAAGTTAGAATAACGTTTTTTAGATGTTTGTACCAGTATTGATAGTTTTTAAGATATCTATTAGCTAGTGCGCCCCAAAACAGTGACAAAATTCACGTTTAAAAGATAGAAAACTCATATAAATATGTAAAGCGATTTTATTCACGTCACCTCATACTTCAGTTTCTCATCAAATCTTGACCAATCAAATGCTCTCTAGTATCTGACATGCCCCGCCTCCTTCAAGACGCTTCTAGTTTGCTTTTTATTTGATCCGCTTGAGCTTAACCACTCTCACTGGCAAAGCGGTGATAAAACAAAATCCTATTGGCTATTTTTTTTAAAAGGGGTGGGGATACATCATGTCCCAACCTCTTTTCATGTTTCGTTTAAGTTTACATCAAACTTTGAATTAAAAATGTACATTTCAAAGCACTTTTTTACAGGACGTTTAAAAAACATGTTTTGGAAAACAACCATGAGAAGTGCTGGGGAGAAATCTTGAATGGTCTTCAAATCATGAAGTAAACAGTAAACATGCAACTTCATATCTGTGATAAAAAAATATCTGTAAAAATTCTCCTTTCTAGCAAATGCAGCCAGATTTCATAATCATTTAAAGTCCTGTACACTCCTGTTTAAATAGACTTTACTATGACTACATCAGTTTCTTGATTTGTTCCATATCAATTCAGTCAAGAGTTTGACGGCATGGAAGAGACTTTGAATAACAAGTAACCGAAATACATGCTGACAATGGCACATTAGCGCGTGGCAAGTAGCAACTTGGGAACTGTTAACTAATGGAAAACTGTCTCAACTTCAGAATGTGGCCTTCAGGGAAAGTTAACATAGTAAGGTTTTGAGGCATCGTAATTGGATTGCCCTCAGGCCATTTTCTCAGCCACCGATATGAAAACGTGTATAATCTTACTGTAAGCGAAGCAGGAGTTGCATGGGATAGTGGCCAAGTGCTGAGCTGATAGATAGCATTAATAATGGTAATCGTTGAGAGTGCCCTCACTGCATACATTAAACAAGTAGGTAGCATTCAGTCTCTGAGGTTCACACCATAACTTAAATGCTGCAGGACCACTGCACGCAGCCTTCAACCAAAGACAATCAATAAGCTAAATCATATCTTAGTCTATTTAAAAAACGAGGCATTATGACTGTGCAGATAAAGATGACAAATTTTTTGGCTCTAAATTGGGCACAGAGTAGGGTTTAAAAAAATGGAGTGGTCGCAGTCCTAAATAAAGAAAGTTTTCTTTCTTAAAGTTTCTGTGGCTTTATGATTTGTAGTTATCTGTTAGTAAAATACATTCTTTTTATTCTGTTAATTACTCATACCTAATTCACAACCCAAATATAAACCCATCAGAGTAACATTAATCTATTTTGCTCACCAGATCTGTTGTGGATAAAGGTTAAACTATAATTAAACTTGACAAAAGAGAGTGATAGATGTGTCGCATTGTATTTTGAAGAAACAGTCAAAGTAACCTTTGAAAATGACAGTTGAGCTGATTGATTTAACATGATTCAGCAATCTAGATGTGTTTGTTGAAACATACGCTTCAAATTTCACAATAAACACAATAAATTAATGCAACTCAGAGCGAGCATGAGAGACAGGCTGCAAATGCTGTTTTTATTTATATTCATAAAAGGTCAGTTAAGTTAGTGTTATTTGCGTGAATTCAATGTTTTAATATTTTAAATGGTCACGCTGTAATAAAATAAACATTCAATTCAATTCACCTTTATTTGTATAGCGCTTTTACAATGTAGATTGTGTCAAAGCAGATTCACATAGAAGATTATAGTAAACTGAAACACTGTCAGTTCAGTTTTCAGTGTTTAAGTTCAGTTCAGTTTAGCTCAGTTCAGTGTGATTTAATATTTACTACTGAGAGTCCAAACACTGAAGTGTAATCCATCGATGCACAGCTCTACAGATCCCGAACCATGCAAGCCAGTGGCGACTGCGGCGAGGAAAAAACTTCACCAATTGGCGAAAGTGAAGAATTAAAAAACCTTGAGAGAAACCAGGCTCAGTTGGGCACAACCATTTCTCTTCTGGCCAAACGTCTTGTGTAGAGCTGCAGTCTAGGCACTGGAGGCTGGAAGCTGGACCTCAGCGAAGACTCATATGTCCCTGGAGCGTCACAGGAATCAGTCTCATTCTCTCCACTCCTCCATGACCACCACAGCAACATGATATAAGAATTAAATGATTGTAAAGTTATATCATTTCAAACTTTCTAAAAAGTTATTAAATATAACATTAACTTTAAGTTAAACACAATAATAGTACATTCTGACGTTGGTTTTTAATAAGACTTAAAATAATGTCCACTTTTGCCGGTGAATTGAAGTTCTTCGCCTATTTTAATCGTGTATGAAACATCGTTAATACCTAGCAATTTCCATACACATGAGTAGGTGGTCTCAAGTTTTTGCTGTTTCACGCTGTGTGCTTGCAGTTGAAAAAAGTAAAGTTGGAAACAGGGCATTACTGTTGCTGCTTTGAGTAAGTTGCTGTTTTGAGTAATCCAATGCAGTATGACTCAAAAATCTAATATGATTCAATATTAAAATAATATCAATATCAACCGCAACACTCTCGCACAATACACAGCTTATTCAGCCGTTGCCTAGTGACACCTTTTTTTTCTTGTCAACAAAAAAGGCAGTGTGGTAAAAAGGTGTGTAATCTGTAAATCTTGCATTTTACATACAGAGTCAAGTTTGAAACATGCCTTTTGCTCTCATTGCCCAGTAAACAATTTGGGGCTCGCGTTTTCAAAATGAAAGCCCAAGATGCATATTAAGTGAAAAATACGCTTAACATAACTAAGGGAGGAAAACGATCATTGTTGTATCACTAGAAAACATTTGGCTTCTCAAACGCAGCCTAAGGCATGCAAATTAATGATTTCAGAGCTTTTTTAGGATCTCAGAGCTGTATACTGTATGAGTCATGTTCTCTTAATGATGACTGCTCGTCAGGTCTGGATGAACAACCTAAAGTAGGTATACATGCAAATGTGGAGGACATGGCCTGTGAGTCTTGTCACAGCTTTGTCCTTTGATTGGCCCAATGTCGACCGGGAATTTACATGACAACAAGGAAACAGTGCTGTCTGAGGCCCACAATATGCTCATTTCCATATGCTGATCTTGTATTATTCTACTGTGCCTTGGTATACCCAGATTTTCATTATAGAGCACCTTTGCCTTTTATTTCATTATCAAAAGTACAAAGAAAACTTCCCAGTGCAAATTAATTGTATTCTGTAAACATTAACACATTTTCATTTTGATGCCTGCAACACAGAAGCTTGTTTAACACAGTCTTGCACTTTTGCAACTTTGTATTTCAATACAATATTTAATCATCTGGAAATTGGTTTTTAAAGGGCACCTAGGTTACCCCTTTTTTCCGATTTAATATAAGTCTTTTGTGTCTCCAGAATGTGTCTTTAAAGTTTCAGCTTAAAACACCCATCAGATTTTTTATTATACCATTTATAAGTTTCTCTTTTATACCTTTTAGCACCAGGTGGCGGTTTTGTTGTACTGCGCCTTTAAGGCTCCTCCCTCAGCTGCGTCAGACAGCAGACAGACATTAAGGAAGAAGATCTCAGGTAACGTTTGTGAGAAATACTACAGTAAGAACTTTACCAATGAGTATTTGATGCATTTGTTGTGGAGTTGCAACAATGAGTCACACACAATGTCGTTACAAAGTTCATGCACACACACAGATATACACACACACACAGCGCAGACACGCACACTGTTTAGCTTTGCACTCTTTTTGCACACAAATGTGACAGGATACAGGTTAATATCCACTGCTGTATGGATATCTGTTATGTTAATGTACAAAATAAACCTGATTTAATGTCCACAAAGCAAGACTGAAGCATCTTCTTTTATAATTGTTCTGACACTCGGCTGTGGTGATAGCTAAAGTAAATCGCTGTAATTCATTATACACATGCACTGTTTTAAAATATTTTAAACCTGTAAAACTCACTCTTGATCACGTTTGATGATGATTGATGATCCTAGCGAACTGAACAGACCTTTTATTCCCGGTTGCTTTGCGCACGTCCTGTCTTGTTGATATGATTATATATGTGACTACGGGGATATGTTATTACGCAGCTGTCAATCAATTTGGTGGGCGGGGGGCCGCACTCCTACGTCAAGTTGAGCTCCAATGGGTCCACCGTTTTTATGTTCTTACATTGAAAAAAGGACTGGGTGTGTTTATATCACCCCAATATGACGTCTATACACTATATCTACGCATATGTATGTCCAAACAGCTTGAAAAGTAGATTTTTCACCATAGGTGCCCTTTAAAGTTTTACAAGCAAAGATGTCAGTGGTCATCATTATCAGTTTCTCCTTTTTTATGATGAGCCATACATTTTCATTAGGACATAGAATAAATTACTTAAAACTGTAGTCATCATTTATAAATTATTGAACAAAAAGTGTATGCCTTCTTTTTTTGCCTCAGTTTTAAGAACATACCCATGATAAGAGCACTTAAACGTATGGCCAGAGCTTTAGTCTAAAGGATTATGTTGCTGCTCACAAATTGACTTCTGCAATTTGTAGTCTGTAGTGGATTACATTTCAAAAGTAACCCAACATTGCACATAATTACACCCTGAGACAGAACGAGACGGAGACAGGGAGAAAGACAGAAAAAGCAGCAGCTATCTGGGCATCGAGCGCACGCACTGATTGCATCAGTATTGTGAAGCAGGAATCTCAGCATGTAAGCCTTGCCTGAGACGAGTCTGTCGAACTAAGGGGAGAAAATTAAGCTGATTTCAAATGTTGGGAGATGTGAAACAAGCAGAGGGGAAAATGAAATATTTTGAGCCTACAGAGATGATGCTACTGACAGACCTTTCACAAAAATGTAGCGGCTGTTACATATTTAAATATAGCATCTCTCCTTGTCATACTTACGGCTGCGAGAAAAAGTTGCTTTTAGGAACCACGCAAAATTGCCCCCAATACTTCAGAGCTACCTGACATAGCTTATAGATAGAGAGTAAATTAACCTCAGATGCTCTATTGACATCAGCACAATTGCTAGTTGCAATCGACCTCAATTGAGCTCCAAAAATAAGATATATGTTCATGATGTTAGTTAGTAGGCCCGTCTGGAAAGCTGATTCACTGTGGTTTTCTTTAGGGATTTTAATTAGGTTTTTAATTTATTAGAGGCGTTTGCAATCTACAAATTCAATTCCACATAGTTATACCTCAACTCTTACTTCTCTAATACTTTTGTGCAGTTTGCTGTATATAGGTTGTCTCACTCATCAGTAGTGATGAGAATGAGGAGTCAGAACGATGACATATCCAACAAGTTCAAAGGTAACGTTTGCAAACTGGAAACATAAGCACTACTTTTACCTCGTTGCGGTAAAAGGCAGGAATGTTGATGTATCGTGCATCTAATGCCCAGCAAAAAAGAGTCTCTCTCTGTGTCGGTGACAAGTAATTCTAATCTAATGAAGCACCTCACGTCACTTTGTCCCACAACAACCTTAAAATTGTGTAGATTAGTGCACAATGTTTTATAGTCATTTGACAAATTAGATATTTTTTAAAGTAACACAATAGTTACTTTCCCTGGTAATTAGTTACTTTTATAATTATGTAACTGCGCAACACTGCTTATCAGGCACATAAACACACATCCTTACTGTAATTCTGAATTCACAGCTGTGACGATTATGCAGAAATCACACCACCATTTAAAAGGTCTACATCAGTAAGTTTTCATTTTAAAAGATTACTGCAATAAAAATAGTTTTTTCTATTTCAATATAAGCACCAGCAGCCACTTTATTTTAACTGATTTCTAAAGCAAATATCTAATGACCCAATAACATGGCAGCTCCTAAATACATTTAGGCATGTAGAAATGGTCAAGATGATCTGCTGAATTTAAAATGGAGCCTCTGAATAGAGGGGAAATGCAATTTTAAAAATGACTTTAAATATGGTTGTTGCTGCCAAACACGTTGATTTACAGTTATTACAGACTATTAACAACATTCAAATGGCCTGCATTTCAAAACCACTGATTTATCCCGGCATTAACAATACAGATTGCAATCTGATAGCAGTACATTTTTTTTGTTTCAAAATTAAAAAATTTCTACAACCTATGATAGTCTGAGGTGTAAAAACTCTTTTTAAACAATCAACTAAACACACAAATTCTAAATCTTTGACAAATGCAGACTAGGTTTGTGGATATTTCAAAAGTTAAATTTAGAATACACAGATGTGCTCAATTTGTCTAAAATCAATCAAATTATTTATTTAAAAAATAATATTTAGTGAGGAACAAATAAAAAAATATTTAGTGAACTAGGAGCTCAGTATATATATATATATTATGTTCAGTAAAAAAGGACACTGTCAAATATAAAAAAAATCAATGTTCAAGCAAAAGCACGATCGAATACAATATAGCAAAGATACTAATGAAATAGACAGTGATTTTCAGGAATCTAACAGTAGCTTTCACGTACAGAATCTAGAAATATAATTAGATATAACACTACATATAAACTTCACTGTATAAATGAAATAAAGATTAAATAATAATTGATGTCACAAGATGTTCAGTCAACAGCAGTAAGTGATTTCTTTGTCTTTTGTTGTATTGTAGCTCAGCTCTCTATCCGCATGTTCAGATGACTGCAATTCTCAAATTTTGTGTGGAAGTTCTCTTCATGCATTAAGGGTTCAATGTTAAAAGCTAAAACTTTATAAGCTTACAAAATTTTAAATGTGTTTAGTTTAAATCTAATTGACAACGTACAGTATGTGATTGTGGTCCCACATTCGTTCATGCTCTATTAAAACCTAACTGATGATGGCAAGGTGAATGACTGGTCATACATACGGCACTCGGACTGAACAAAGTTTACTGTACATTTTCAGTTCTCCCTGCTGTGTTTGTGCATTTTGAGGGTTAAAATGCAGAGCACAAATTCCACCTGGTTACAAGTCACTTTCCCTTTTTGATTTGTCGCTGTTGTAACATATTGGGATCAAATAAAACATACATTAAACAAACTCTGTGTTTTAAATATAAATGTGCCATCAAACTAAATCTGTATAAACCAAACTGTGGGGGCAATGATATGGTTTGTTTGTTTACCAAATTGTACCTTACATTAAACTATCAACTGGATTTAGAGCAATAAGACCCTTTAAAGTTTTCATGCACTGTCTTTATGACTGTTATGGGGGTAATATCACATAATACACGCGCAATATTGGATTTGCAAATGTAAAATTTTGTAAATTCTTGTTGCCGTAAAAAAAAAAGGTTTTGAAGCTAATACCCGATATGAGCACTGGATCTGCAAATACCTACCATTTACAGGTAATATATCAGAAAAAGATCAAATATTTAGTGAGTGACAGATTTTTGGGGTTAAAATGTCTTGATGCCACAGGTCAGAGGAGAATCACCTGACTGATTTAAACTGACAGAAAGGCAACAACAACCCAAATACCCATTACAACTAATATTTGAAAAAGAGAATCTTTGAATTAAAATGTCAAACCTTGAATCAGATGAGCTACAGCAGCAGAAGAGCACACCATCACAACTCCTGTCAGCTAAAAACTGCAAACTGAGGCTACACTTCACATACACTACAGTGCTTCAGGACCACAGTAAATCCCTCTTATAATGGACACTTCCAACAAATTAATGTGCCACATCACAAAGCTGAAACCATCTCTTGCAGATCAATCTATGAATAGTAGCCTGTGCTGTAGCATAGAATGTAGAAGTCTCCTGAAGATTGCTCCTTATTTTACTCGTAAATCAAAACCATATCTATAATAATGCATTTGAAATTCCGAATGACTTGAATGATATTTTTCTTCCAAGATTTAGGACTACAAACTACAGCTCGATTGCTTTCTGGGAGATTCAATAAATCCATCTTCCCTCTTTTCCCCCATTCAAACATGATGCATGAAGCACTACTATTTTCCATAATGATAATGAAGAAAATTTTCACAGACCCACTAATGGCAGGAAACTCTCGATCTGCATTCGTCATGCCTGGCTGCAGAAATATCTTCCACAATCTGCCCAACATCCCTTCATCAAAACATAAGCAATTGTGCAGTGGCTTGGGGGGAACTTGTGCCCCAGATGACACATCTGAACAAACCTAACAAAAACAGAAGCTCAAGAGTCAAGATCTGTGAGTCTGGAGTGGGCTTTTTATGATTACATTATTGCTATCTATTGCTTGTTGAGCTTGATTGTTCCGCAGTGAGGACTGGAAAAAAGTCAATTGACTCTGGAAGTCTGATGGCTCACTGGATTTGTCCAAGACAGGAGGGAAAAAGAAAAATCCGCTGATTTGTGCACCTCAGAGTACCTGTTATATTAACCACAGTGCCTGTCGCTGCACTCTAGGAGGGCTGGATTTTTTTATTTTTTCCCCTCAAGGTAACAGGCTTTGAGGATTGGTTTATCTGGTGAGATTTTTAGCCATTCTAACTCTCTCTGAATCACTAGCACTTGCAATCTCAGCTCGATTCTCTAGCCCTTGACTAACGGATTCAGTCAGATGCTGAGCCCAGCACCGATGAATTATGGGAAAGGGTGCTTAAATGGGACGCCGGCCCCATGTCATACTGGACTACTTGGGGAATGATGTAATGATATGCAGGTACGCTCTCATTTAGAGTCATACCTCCGGGGATCACATCTCCTAGACAAATGAAAAAATAATCGAGAACAGAGGCTGGTGAGAGAAAGTCAAATGAAAAAATATGAATGATGGCCTGGGTTATTAGAATCCAAAGCCTTCAACAATAAATAAAAAAAAGACATCTGCAAACCAGCATGAAAATATATGAGCTTCTTTTAAATCTGCATATTTGGCTATCGTTCGCCCTATGGTGTTGTTTAAAAGCTTTTATTTTTGCATTTACAAAATTTGTTGTCAGGGAAACATTCCCTTGACTATGACCAATTTGGCCAATGGGATCCATGCTGGCTTCGCTGATGTTTTGGTGGGGTTTCAAGGTTTTATTCTGTTTGGCCACTGGCAGTGTGTCTGGCCAGGCTGGAGTCAAGAGCAAATATTATAAACAAAGAGCCACACCGAAGGGAGCTGCTAAAAATGATTATTTGATTTAAATACACTGAATAAACACTTGAGGTGCTAAACTCTTACATAAATATACCTCCCAAGTCTTAACAAACAAACAAACAAACAAACAATTTAGCCTTAAGCTTCAGAATAAAGAATTTTTGCACTGTTTTGGCATGAATCATTTGACTTAGGGTTTTGCTGTGATTTTGGAAATAGTGTTTCCACCTTCTCAGTGAAATCATACATATTGTTAAAGATGGCAAGAGAAAAAGTATGTCATTTAGGGCTGCATGATTAATCGAAAAAAGATTGCGATCTCGATTTAACCATACACACGATCTTAATTCTGCTTTTCTATGATTCAGCCATTTATATTTTTTAAGGTCAGGAGAGAAGCGTAAAGGCAGTCGCACAAGTCTTCACATACAACATAGACACCTCCAAATGAGGTTTAAAATGTCACATACTGCATTTATAAGGTATAATTCACCCCAAAATGTCATTTATTAATGTGTTTGCGTTCGCGAAATCATGCATGAGCTGACGCACTTTTTGTTTACTACCAAAAGGACGAGCGCATGCCCACCAATGATGTCTACTTTAGTGAACAGAACCTACATAGGCTGTTAATAAAAGGTAATAAAGTTATAAATTACATTCAGTTTGTTTGTTTTTGTGACGACAGCCATGACATGAGCCGTACTCAACAGTGAAACTGAAAGCACAAACATCACATCAAGCTTTGATTATGACATGCATTTGAAATGTTTTTTTTTTCTTTAAAAGCGAACACTAAGTGTGGTGCATGAAAAAAAATAACTGCTCTAGTCTATATAATGTTGAATATAATGCAGGAGGGAATCTGATATTGACAAATGTCTCATTTTACCAGTGAAAGAATGGTCTAATAATGTTGTCAATGACCGATTGCAAGCACATGTCTCAAACACAATAACTCAACTTTAGAATCATGAATAGTTGTATTCTTATCTCATCACTTTACTCTGCATTACCTGCCAGGACAAATTTGAAGTCTGTTTATGTCTACCATGCCATGTGTATACAAAATTTAGCATTTTAACCAACAGTAGACCAACACTTAGGCCTAATATTATTTGTGTTGTTTTACCATATGTTGAGAATAACAATAACAGCCTACTCATATTAACCTTTATTTTACATCTACAGAATCCTGAGAAAATCTTGATTTTAAATTTAAAAAAAAAAACATGATTTTTATTTTAGCCAGAATCATGCAGCTCTAATGTCATCGTTAATGTGATAGTTCAAAAATTCTGTCATCATTTACTCTTTCTTTAAAAAAAGAATGCTTAAAATATTTTAAAGAAAGCTAAACACCTGCACCCACTAACTTCAATAGTGTTTGTTTTTATGGAAGTCAATGGTTACAGGTGTTACATTCATCTTAGTCCCATATTTATCAGGGGTCGCCACAGTGGAATGAGCCGCCAACTATTCTGGCATACTGTATGTTTTACGCAGCAGATGCCCTTCCAGCCACAACCCAGCACTGAAAAACACCCATACACTCTCGCATTCACACTCATACACTACGGCAAATTTAGCTTACTCAATTCACCTATACCACATGTCTTTGGACTGTGGGGGAAAACAGAGCATTCGGAGGAAACTCACGAGAACACAGAGAGAGCATGCAAACTCCAATTGGACTCAAACTGGTAACCTTCTTGCTGTGAGGCAAACGTGCTAACCCCTGAGCCACCATGCTGCCCAACAGGTTTTCAGCTTTCTTCTGTATATTTTGTTTTGTGTTCAACAGAATAAAGAAACTGATTAAGGTTGGGAACCACTTGATTATGAGTTAATAGTGAGTAAATTTTCATAATTGGGTAAACTATCCCTTTAACCTTAATGATGTGCAATATGCATGTACTTTATTGACACAATGTTGCTACCATTACAAAATGTACAAATGACATATAAAACGCAAACATCCACACCTAAAAGAATATATTTTACTGTAAAAAAAAAGAAAGCTAATATGGTTGAAAATCAATCTAGAAACATTTAATGATAAATATAATAACTAAAATACAATGTGCCAAAAGCACCATCTCAGATGTGCACACCGGCAACTGCTGCATGTGTTCATCCATGTGAACAAATAGTCTGAGAATGCGAAAAGGTCAGTGTTTACTCATGAATGTCCATGGTGTGTTAAAGACATATGGCATTTAGCTATTGGCCCACTTCACCTCCCTTAATGTATGGAAAAAAATTCAATATTTATATATTACCTTCCTGAGCTGAATGTACTCTTTAGTTAGATGAAATATGCTAATCCATTTCAGGTAAATAAATTAAACTCATCTGCAGTGCATGTTTTGCATGTAAGCCAGATGTGCTTCAAAGACATGTACATTAATGACATCTGTGCAAAATAAACCATTGATAAGGTAATAAGCATACCCAGTCTCTGAGCAATGTGTTGTCTTACATATTTCTGGTTCACAACACAATAATTTAAAAGTCAAAAATTGCTAAATTTGCATGGTAGTGATTATCATGACAAGATAAAAACATTATGTTGTCACAACCCAGTATCTTTATAAAGAAAACCTGGGAACAGGCTTTCAAAAGTCTAAAGATGCTCTGAAACAGACGTCTGCAATTTTCCTTCCCAGCATTTTTATTGAAACACAGTGTGGAACATATTGAAGAGCTTGTTCTTTTGTATGTATACAATATTATTTAGGTTTACAGCTGAGCAAAGCCATAATTTCCAACTTGATATTGCTAGTCTGCCGAGCAGGTGGCAAGAAGATCTAAAATACCTGAAGAGAACTCTCTGTTATTTCCATTCATCTCAATGGCAGCTGCCACAGAATTCTGTCGCCTTTAGAAATATCTAGAGTGCAGTCAGCTTGCAGAAGTAAAATTATAACAATCAATTCTCCTTGGGGCTGTTTGTAACAATAATTATAAAGGCAGATCTACAATGAGCTACAATGTTAAACTTTCAATCACATAATCTCATATTTTTTAAATGATCATGTTTATTAGGGTGGCACGGTGGCTCAATGGTTAGTACCGTCACCTTACAGCAAGAAGGTCACTGTTTCAAGACTCAGCTGGGCCAGTTGGCATTTCTGTGTGGAGTTTGTATGTTCTCCGGAGTTTGGGTTTTCTCTGGATGCTCCGGTTTCCTCACAGTCCAAATACATGCACTATAGATTAATTGGATTACCTAAATTGGCCGTAGTGAATGAGTGTGTGTGTGTGAATGCGAGGGTGTATGGGTGTTTCTCGGTACTGGGTTGCAGCAGGAAGGGCATCCGCTGCGTAAAACATATCCCAGAATAGTTGGTGGTTTATTCCACTGTGATGACCCCTGATAATCAGGGATTAAGCTGAAGGAAAATGAATGAATGAATGAATGAATTCATAAGTACATTACCCATGGTTCCGCAAAGAAACGACGATAGCAAAAAACACATTCAAATGTAATATTAAAATGACAACTTAAATAATACTATTAATAATAATAAAAGCTCATTAAAGATATAAATAAAGACAACAATTGTATATAAAAACAAACAAAATAATATTATTATAATAATATTGTTACACAAGGAAGACAGAGGAGGTTAAGACTTTCAATTATTTATTCAAACGAAACAGCAACGATTGTGAAGCAGGTAAGTGTTGAAGCAAAGTTCTGTATGTTGAGTCCAGTTCAGTGATAACACCACACACACACTTTAAAGACACTTCCCTTGAGCAGGCTGATGTATCCATAGGAGAAAGGAGGACATTCACGGAAGAGCACAGGAGATAACGGGACCACAGGAGATCCAGTAAGGAAGACCATCTGACGTTGATTCCAGCCCGTGAGTGACTGGGGAAGGTGAGTCTTTATTCACCTTATTCTCCACGTATGAGCGGGCACAGCCATTTGAATCTTTTTGGCTTTCCACTTCCATTCAATTTTGGACGTTAAAAACAGCTTGTTCTACTGCTTGATGTTGCAAACTGATATTTTCTTATTATATTATTCTATTTTGTCTGTATAATCATGGTCCCAATTGTTAGTAGAGCAAGTAGTTTGACCGTTTTCTGCTGTTTATTATTCCTAGTCATTTCTCACATAGGGAGCTGAATAGGAAGTTCTAAAACAATTGCAAAATTGAGCGCACTTCCGTATTGAAGAATAAGGTCAACAGAGAGTTCGTGATTGGGGTTGCAGGTGCGGGCTGTTAGTATTCGGGTGACGGTTCATGTAAGTGGTGTGTGGTGGCTGGTGATTGGCTGAGGTGGTTAGAGCTGCGGGAACAAGCCGAGGGTGTGACAAATATTATATGATAAGGCCACTACCTTAGTGCACACCTTAGTGCACTTCTAACAATTACCACTGCTATAGTATGTGTTAGAAAACAATACTTTTAAGTTCAAGAACGTGACATGTTTTGAAAAGATGTTACCAAGAATTCTGCAGGGTTGTAGAAAGATCATTTTATATGACAGAAAAAAAACCATTTTAATGAGAACCTTAACATACAGATGGCCTTTAAGCCAACACATATGAACTAATAGCTACAGAAACCCAATTTAGATTTCATGAGGTTTTCAAAGCTAAAAGCCACTGCACAGAAATCTGGATACTAATTAATCAGACATGGTGTTCAATTCCAAATATATAAATAAATAAAGACCGTCGTATAATGAAAGCTTGCAACAGTGTTGGCCAGTCTCCAGTTTGTGGGCATGAGCATGTGGCAGAGAGACCGAAGCTCTGAAATGACACTGTTGCTGTTTTAACTGATGACAAGACTTTGAACGCATTCGGAATGTGCTGTGGATATTTAGCGCCAATAAAACCACAACTCTGATTTATGCATGGCGAGATGGCATTTAATTGCGTGGAACATTTTTTGATCCCGATGAAAAAAACCACATGGGTTTTAGAGTGTCCAATTGAAAATGCTTTAATCATGATCAACATGACAGCCAAGTTCAATCCATACTAAACTCAGTGCTGGCAGAAACTAGTTCACATGCCACAAACTTAACTATACTTTTACATAGTGTGACAGAAGCGCAGCTGGTTTCATAATAGTGCTGCTTTTCCAACAACCAGCTACTTTTTCCAACAAAACACTAGATAATCATCAAAAGTGCTTTGCTAAATGGTCGCCTCTCCATCTGCTCCAGGCTCAAGGCTTCTAGTTTTAGCCAAACTGTTCACAAACTCTATTCATACACTCAGCAACAATGCACCAAATCGTTTGTATACACAAGCATGACAGTAAATCTTGTGTTGTGAAATACATCAAAAAGGATACAGAGGAACTTGTTCACTAAGTAGGGTCTGGATTGCTTTGAATTGAATTGCATGGTATTCCATTGTGAATACTGTATGCAGCGCATTGAATTGCTTCTTGTCCAGTTTAAATGTCCACTGGTGGAGCATTGGGGTGTTTAATCCAACAAATAATGAAGATGTGGTTAAATTTTAAAAATATGTTTGACTAGCGCAAACACTGCTGACTGACAACGTTGAGGGGTCTCAGGGCAAAAACCACATCAAATATTAAAAAAAGAAGTTATTAATTGTGGGTTTTTAATGAGGATTCTTAAATATTCACATTTAGAACCCCATGTAAGAGGCCATGTTGGCACTCAGAAGAATGACAATGACTTTGTCTGCTTATCATAGCAGAAAGTGCTTGATTATTATAATCCACTAAAATAGGTGGTTAGTGAATTATTTAAAAAAAGAAAGAAAAGGGAGCTTTAATTGGACAGCTCAACAGACATTGTAATTGTCATCTTTATATTTATCTTTTTTACATGGTCCTGTAATATCTGCAGTGAAGGTAAAATGAACAGGACAGCACAAGCTAGCCGTGAAAAGAAAATAGCTGTATGAAGTGGAATGTCACAGAATTTGACAAACTGTAAATAGGAAAAATCTAAAGTGGAGCATTTGATTTTTAGCATTTTATTTGAGGGAAAACTACAATTAAATCATGTATAGTACAAAATGAGAGAAAGAGTCAAACCAACAAATAACAGAGGAAGACTGGACAGATATGTGTGTGACACATGCAAATACCACAAACCTGAGAGCTTGGAGAGAGTTTGGATGGAAAAATCTACTGATGAGGTTCTTTATAACTCTTAAACTGTCTGCATTGCATACAGTTATTGAAAGTGAGCTTTCGGAGGCAATGTGGAACCTCAATAGCTAACCATTTTTTGGGGTTTGCCCAAAAGTACAGCTCTTCTGGTATGAAATAGTGACTGAAATAAAAAAGATAACTGGAGAGGAATTGAACTCCTCATTTATTACTGTCACAGTCACCAGCGATCCAGCCTGTGCAGACCTCTAACGAACTACAAATCTGCTGATATATGGACTACAAGTTCCAGTCATGCAACACACACATACTTGCTCCAACTCTCCTTTGGTTAGACTCACACAGCTGAAGCTGCTCGTGGACTTATTACACTCACATATATATAGCTCACTCTGACACCCTAATTGCTGAATCTTGTGATACTGTTTGTGAACATTACAACGCACTTGCCTTGCCTTTCCATGTTAGACTTTTGCTTTGTTGTTTTGTTTGTTTACGTTGTCTGCTGCCTGCCTGTTCTGACTATTCGCCTGTATCTTGACTAAGACTCTGGATTCCCTGGGTAAACCTGTTTGCCCCTGTGTTGACTATTGCTTGTCTGACCATCTCTGTTTAATAAACCGGCGTTTGGATCCGCACTTCCTTTGTCAGCACTTCTTCACATGATAATTACATTATACCTTGGAAAAAATACCAGAAATTATTCCAACTACTGACAAATATTTAATTCAAATACTTTTGGTAAGTAGGAGAAAAGCCATAACTCCATAATGGTTTCAGGCTGATCCTCCAACAAGGGCTCAATGAATAGGAATTGTAAAGGAAATACACTGTATGGAGAGACTGACATTTAACCCAAGGCATGATTCAAAATATGCAACAAGTATTGGCAAAAATGGACTGAGTATGTCATTGTAAACAATTTGTAATAATGTGCTTCAAATGTATTATGACTTGTTTTTGTAACCCACATGACCACTGCTTTGTTCTTTGTTTTTATGGTTTTTCTTCCCCTTCTGCTTCTTACCTATAAAGCTTTAAATAATCTAGCTCCTGTTTTCCTAACCAACTTTCTGTCTTGCTACAATCCAACCCACTCTTTAAGATCTCAAAACTCAGGGCTTCTGGCAGTACGTAGAATAGCAAAGTCGGTTAAAGGAGGTTCAGCCTTCTCATTTAAGGCTCCTAAACTCTGGAATAGCCTTCCTGATAATGTCTGAGGCTCAGACACACTCTCGCAGTTCAAAACTAGATTAAAGACCTATCTTTTTAGTAAAGCATACACACAATACATAACGATATGATGCATAAATGTGCTCTACGCAGGTTTTTGCATCTCATTTATATACACTATGAACGGTAGCTATGCTAATTATTCTCTTCATTCTTTATTTCCACCTGGAGATACTCATCCCTAGGCCCAGAGTCTATGCAGCGCCACTGATGCGACCCAAGACCTGTGAAGAGATGATCCCAATGTTTCCATAATCCCGGACCAGGCCGTATCCTGAGCAGCTGCTGTGGTGGTCATGAAGGAGTGGAGAGCATGAGACTGATTTCTGAGACGCTTCAGGGACACACGAGTCTTCGCTGACGTCCAGCATTCTCCAGCCTCTGGCGCCTAAACTGCTGCTCTGCACAAGATGTTTGGCCAGAGGAGAAATGGTCGTGCCCAACTGAGCCTGGTTTCTCTCGAGGTTTTTTATCCTTCACTTTCGCCAATTGGTGAAGTTTTTACTCACCACTGTCGCCACTGGCTTGCATGGTTTGGGACTTGTAGAGCTGCGCATCGATGGATTTGCTCTTCAGTGTTTAGACTCTCAGCAGTGAATATTAAACCACACTGAACTGAGCTAAGCAGAACTGAACTTAAACACTAAAAACTGAACTACACTGTTTCAAATCACTATAATCTTCTATGTGAAGCTGCTTTGACACAATCTACATTGTAAAAGCGCTATACAAATAAAGGTGAATTGAACTGAATTGAATTTTGTTTTAAATAAAATAAAAAACTTTTTTAATAATCATGTATGGTACACACTGAAATTGTGACAGCATATCAAAATAAAATGTCAGTTTAATTTGAAATAATAGTAGACCTAAATTATTGTTGTAAAGTAGAATGTACAATAGTGGCAATACATGTTTGTAAACAACACATTTTATTTATTAGTCTACTTTACTTTCTATCTCATTTACACACCAAAGCAACTTAATAGTATTTTTACCTCTCAGTATTGCAATTTTGACCTGACTCAACTTATATCATATTTATTTTCATACATTATCTGATAAAAGTCTTGTCATTTATCCAAGTTTTAGGAACAACAAATAATAACTCAACTTCTAGCTGATCATTTGGTGTCAGAAGTGGCTGAAAGGCAAAGGCATCTAGATTACGGTTATTTTACCAAAATAAAATATGATCATGCCTTGATTTTTAATGATTTAATCAGTAAGGTCTGACTTTGCTTAGATAAAAGTCTTGACACTTAACAGAAATAATGTACAGTATAGAATTTAAAGTCATGGTGCGGTAGAAAGAGAATGTATGACTCCCATGAGCTTGAACGACTGCATCCATACATCTCTGCAATGACTCAAATAACTTATTACTAAAGTCATCTGGAATGGCAAAGAAAGCGTTCTTGCAGGACTCCCAGAGTTCATCAAGGTTCTTTGGATTCATCATCAATGCCTCCTCCATCTTATCCCAGACATGCTTAATAATGTTCATGTCTGGTGACTGGGCTGGCCAATCTTGGAGCACCTTGACCTCCTTTGCTTTCAGGAACTTTGATGTGGAGGCTTAAGTATGACAAGAGGCGCTATCCTGCTGAGAAATTTGCCCTCTCCTGTGGTTTGTAATGTAATGAGCAGATGTCTTCCTTTACCAAACTTAACTGATTTCTGTGAGAACCTTGAGTCTATGTGGGTTCCAATAGGTCTTCTGCAGTATTTGTAATGATTGGGATGCAGTTCAACAGATGATTCATCAGAAAAATCGACCTTCTGCCACTTTTCCAAATGATCAACTAGAAGTCAAGTTATTATTTGTTGCTCGTACAACTGGAATCGACAACAAGACATATGTCAGGTATTGTATATATTCTTTCTGTCAAAAATATATTTTAAACATCTCTGCACATGTAACTGCTCAGTTCAAGTGAAAATGAGATTAAATATACACCCTAAAAGCTTTTTATTAAATCTAGTTGAGAACATCAAAAAACACAAACTACCATAAGAAAAAACAGCATTGCTCTCCTTGTGTAAATCACATCAAGACCACCATGACCACTGTGATATATAGCTGCTCAAGTTTCCAACATTAAAAAGCCGATCATCAGAAACGCATATATGAGATGTACGCATCTGACTGAGACAAGACGAATCGCTCCAAACAAGCAGCCACAGGGTTTGCAGTCCTCTGGAGCCCAGCAAGAGTGCAAAGAAGAAAAGGGATGAGGAGAGAGGAGAGCACGAGGCCGAAATGAGATGAACTCCAAGGTCTCCAGTGTGCATGGCTCTCGGTTCAGACTCATGCTATCCTTTCAGACAGCGGCAGTGAAATGAGGCTCCCTTTGTTCCCGAGTAAAATGTCCCCCCGTCATTTTGACTCTACACGGAGTATAGCGATATCTATCAGCTCTCCCGGCCCCCAAGACATTGTAAGTAACAGCAGAAAAGTTGAGCCAGATAATTACCTCCCCCTGCCTCCGGTTTTGCTGAGAAAAAGCTTTCCGCCGAGTTTCCCTTTTCTTTATTGCCAGTCATAAAGTACGGGGCCTTCTCATAAAATGTCTCTATATCGCCATGGCATTCTTCAAAAACCTGTTTTTCATGGGACATCAGTCCTTGAAATACCATGGTACTGCACCGAAGGTCAATGGCCTGATCAGTAGCTGATAAATTTGCCCCGGAGATTGGCCAAGATGGCTTCCCCCCAGAATTGTGTCGCTTATGAATGGCTCATGGAATTGAGGAAAAAAATGATTTTAAACTGTCCAAAACACCCTAGAGTGGGTTCAATTTGGTGAAGACGGAAAAGACCACTGTTTGTGGTCACTGGTGTATAGAATTGTCAGAATGTGTTGATGTGCGCTGCAAATGCAACGGATTATGGGAGGATTTATCTGTTTGGTACAAGGAAGTTTACCTCAGGGAAAGATTAGGAAAACATCACGGCGCACTAACAGTGAGTTTTATTTGTCATACCGAGAGCCTGATGGGCTATTGGAACCTGACTCAAAACATCTTTTTCTATTTTAATGAGATGCTTTCATAAAACGCATACTCAGTCAAACAAATATCTGTTTAATGAAAGTGGCGTCTTAGGAAAGCATCAAATGCAGCCTTTAAAATCCACAGGAAAAAGCTTGAGGGTGAAATTTGTTTATTTGTCTTAACTGTTGACTGAAAAAATCTCTTGGCAAATACTGTTGTTTTTCATTAACTCAAAGAGATCCCACAAAGAAGAGTCGTATGTCAGCAACCCTGCAGGATAGCATTTCAGAAGAATTTTTTTAAGTCAAAGAAATCTAATTTAACCAAAGCTTCGGCTGTAAGAGGTGCCAACTCACCACATGTTCATGTAAAAGTCAGCCAGGAACCTGAGGGAAGTGTTTGAGGACCAGTTATGCTTCACTGTCCACATCTCCACATCCACCCAGTCATGCAGATTTAACAGCATAAGAAAGCTGGAGCCTACCTATCTGAATGGGCTGTGCAATTCTTGTTCTTGTCATTTTAACACTATGCTCAATTTGCTGGCCATCCAGCTAGAATGATTCAAGCCTAAAGTATATTTTCTTTTTAACAAACATATGTATACGTATATAGTGTGTGTGTGTGTGTGTGTGTGTGCGTGCGTGCGTGCGTGCGTGCGTGTGAGGCAACATAAAAAAGCACAAAGAGCTTTGTGTTAGACTGTGCGAGCTTGCTGATATACTTTGAGAAAGTATACATTGGGCTTAAGTCTCTACAGATGATTCAGAATACAACTGTTTACTGTTCATCTTCTTTTTAAATAATTTGAATTAAATCAGGCATTAAATCAAATAAGAAATGCATTTAATACATTTATATTTAAATAGTTTTTGGCATATACTGTAACAAACAGTTCAACTGATCAAAGAAAATGTAAATATTATGAATTATTAAAATTGTAAAGTAATACATCTATTATTAAAAATGTTATTCCACAACCTGTCCAATGATGTTCTTTAAATAATGTACAATTTAAAGGCTTCTAAAACGAACAAATGTATTCAGACAGATTATACTACTATATTCATTATGAACGTCTACTGAATACTGATATAAAATTGTAATAATTAATGGTATTGTAATAAATGTAAATTAAGTGAAAAACAAAAGACCTTGTTAAAGAGCACCGTAGCACCCCTTTAATATATATATATATATATATATATATATATATATATATATATATATATATATATATATATATATATATATATAATTATATTATTATGAATACAAATATACAGTTGAAGTTAGAATGATTAGCCCCCCTTTTGAATTTTTTTCTTTTTTTAAATATTTTCCAAATGATGTTTAACAAAGCAAGGAAATTTTCACAGTATGTCCGATAGTATTTTTTCTTCTTAAGAAAGTCTAATTTGTTTTATTTTGGCTAGAATAAAAGCAGTTTTTAATGAAAAAAAAAAAAATTTAAGGTCAAAATTATTAGCCCCTTTAAGCTATATATTTTTTTAAGTCTACAGAACAAACCATCATTATACAATAACTTGCTTAATTACCCTAACCTGCCTAGTTAACCTAATTAACCTAGTGAAGCCTTTAAGTGTCACCTTAAGCTGTACAAAAATGTCTTGAAAAATATCTAGTAAAATTGTTACCAATTAAATGACAATCCCTTAATTTATGATTGATTGCTTTGTGGTTTTAGGTGTTCAAATATATTTTGCTTACAGAAAATAAACATTACTTCAATATTTCAGAAGTGATTCTGATTTTACTTAAATAATCACTTTAAATGTTTACTTAAACAATTACTTTTATAACCTTAAGATATTTTAATTTCAAGGCTGAAAACACCTATTCCGGGAACAATTATTTCACAATCATAAATTAACTCATTAACACATTTAGTAGATTCTGTTACATTTCTAACAGGACATCTGCTCAAGTTTTTTTCCACAGTGCTATTGTTATCAGCTTCTGTATGATAAACAGATTATTTCTCACCCTTATTTGTAAGCTGCTTGGACTTTGTTCACTAAGTAAATGTAAAAGTTGGTGATTTACAATATGTGCTTACTCAATGAAAAATTCCCATCTCTAAACGTAATTTTTTTAGTTCTGAGCAGGTTAAAAAGAAAAAAACAAGATAACAGCGATTCTTCTGAGTCAGCTTTTCAGCTCTAATCGACGGTGATGGAGTACTTTTCTTAATCAGTTATATAAGGACTTGTCTTCCAGAGGCAGAACAGGGAAGGATTGCATGCGACAGGGGAAACCGAGGGAGGGATGAGTGGGAACGCAAGTGGTACTACAATGGCACTACAAAGAGCGGCAAATGACTTCAAAATGGTTTTAAAATGACAGCCTGTTATCAGGTAATAGCTCAACCCACAATAGGCTGCCTTTATTCCATTTCTGTCAGGAGCGGAGAGAAGGAAGACTACATGAGAACCAAAACCCTCCACCACCCACACAGGACCAAAAAGGAGAGCAGTGAACAAATACAGGAGGAGAGCATCTCAGTTAAGACAACCAGGCAAGAGTCAAAAACAGAGCTATCAATTATGGTCAAATGGGCTATGTGGAGTTAACAGAGTGCTTTTGCCTTGCATTTGATTTTCCTGGAAAATGTTTTCTTACTCAAACCGCACAGCAGCCAGTCTTGGGTTTGTTATTCAATTATAACATTCAGTTAACCATGTTCAATGACATGATGCTGAAGTTATTAATTGTAAATAACAAATACTATGGAAGTTACCGGTTTCCAAAATTATTTAGTGCATCACCTTTTGTGATGGTTGAACAAGTCAAGGTTTTGTATATGATGACAGAATTATCATTTTGGGGCAAGCTATCTCTTTAAATCCACAGCTAGGGTATTTAAAGTGTTTACAGTCAGAATGGATTTCATCTAAATTATCTTAATTTGTGTTCTGAAAACAAACAAAGGTCTCAGAGGATTGGAACAACATGAGAGTGAATAATTAATAACAGAATTTTCATTTGGGTTGAATAACCCTTTCATCGTCACCAAAATGAATCACAAAATTCTGATCAGGTTCAAGTACATAACGGTTGTATTGGTATGGCACTGGATTTCAGTAACCAACACTATTCTTCTATTTGGAGAATGTCGTTCATTTCTTTAATGGGATTTAGACCACCAAGCAATGAACTGCCATAATCTTGCCAAGCGATAACTAAAGCCTGAATATGGTGAAGTATGGGTCAAAGAAATCATTGTAATGTCGTTGAGCATGAAGTAGCAACCACTGTGAAAATCACATGGGACAACGCCCAGGCTTTTCACACACATCAAGCTGGTGACTGTTTGACCTTCAACCAAACGGAGAAAGATTAACTGTATAAGGTCTTGCAAAGGGGGTGGAGGAATTCGGTCTTGTCGAGGTTGAGCCCGGAGTGATGAGCGGCCATCAACCTGAAATGTCAAATGACAAGTTGAGTTTGTTCAGTGAGAACAGGAGACAGGAAGTGGGTCTGAGCTATAGACCTACAGTAGGTGTTAATGGCACAGCATCTGTGAGAAGCAACCATGTGATTTAATCATCTAAAACTGCACCAAGCCCAGTACTGAGCCTTGTGGAGCTGCAATGGTGAGTAGACAAACCCTCCTTTAAAGGAGGATAAGTTGAGATCAGCAGGCATATTTCAAGATGGTGGCGTATAAAAGTAGTTCATCTCTGGGTTGGTGGCACAGACATATTGGCCATATTTCCAGCATTGATATGTCTGTTCAGAGATCCAATCACAAGCGGTCAATGGTGATGCATTATTATTTCCATCTTGTATCAACATGGGTTCAAAAGTGACCACTTGTGTATGGATTTCGCTGAGACCTTTTCTTGTTATTTTGTCATGCTCTACATGGCTTTTGCTCAGTGAGATGAATTAATACTGCTGAATGACCAACCCATGATTCATGGCTTACAGATAAATAGGAAAGCATGTGAATGAAAAGAATGGCAACTGTGAATTCAACTCCTGCGATTTCAAATCTAACTGTTTTGGTTCAACAGTGCTTAATAGTAATACCTTGTTTTGGTGTGCTTTCAAACCATAATAATCATGTGGAGAGTCTGTGGGTTTTTTGTGGCTATTTGAATGCATTCAGCCACAGGCTTAAAATATTTTATACTATGTTTACACCTTAATAAGAATGGTCAAGTTGTGAACTAATGAATTAAACTGTTCCTCAATACCAGGTGTAACAAGGCCATAAAGAGCTGTTGTGTTCTGAAGGACCAAGTCTCTTACTTATTTTTTTTCTTTAAAAACAAAATGTTTACTTTATTAATTGCTCAAAAATAAATTTAAAAAAGAAAAATATATATTTTAGAGGAATATATGTTTAATTAAACTATATATATATATATATATATATATATATATATATATATACACACACAGTTGAAATCTGTGACTTATTAGCCCCCTGAATTATTAGCCCCCCTGTTTATTTTTGCTCAATTTCTGTTTAAAAGAGAGAAGAGTTTTTCAACACATTTGTAAACCGAATAGTTTTAATAACTCATTTCTAATAGCTGATTTATTTTATCTTTGCCATGATGACAGTAAATAATATTTTTACTAGATATTTTTAAGACACTTCTATACAGCTTAAAGTGACATTTAAAGACTTAACTAGATTAATTAGGTTAACTAGGCAGGTTAGGGTAATTAGGCAATTATTGTATAACGATGGTTTGTTCTGTAGACAGTCAAAAAAATTAGCTTAAATGGGCTAATAATTTTGACCTTTAAATGGTGTGTAAAAAAATTAAAAACTGCTTTTATTCTAGCCAAAATAAAACAAATTAGACTTTCTCCAGAAGAAAAAAAAATATTATCATACTGTGAAAATTTCCTTGCTCTGTTAAACATCATTTGGGAAATTTTTTAAAAAAGAAAAAAGATTCAAAGGGGGCTATTTAATTTATTTTAATTGTATTTCTTATTGTATAACCCCAGAATCCTTATGCCAAAAAGTAGCTAATTTTCATAAAATGACTCTTTTCTCCAAAAAAAAAAACAAACACTTAAAACAACATATATAAGATTATTCCATGAATTCATAAACATACTTTTTCCTATGATTTGCCATAATACCAAACTCTGCTCTCAAAACTCAAAAAATTAAAACACAGTTAAAGTACATTAAATCAATTTCTAAACCATACTTTTGCTTAAAAACAAAATCTCTTGAACACAGCCATGCATGGTCAAGGTCAGGATTTTCAGTAAATAATACATACAATTTTGTTTTGTTTACCCAAGAACTCTTGGAATACATGAAGCATGCTGCACAGCCGAATCCAGCTATACCTTTATTTGGTTTTGTGCAAAACAATTTTTTTTCTTTTATAAATTACTATTGCTATATTGTTCTTCTATAAATTCATAAATATACTTTTGCCTTGAAATGGTGCAACTGAAGAAAACAGAATACAACATTAGAGCAACACAAGGGTAAGTAAATTATAATTTTTTTGAAGGGGGAGGGGGGTACATTTTTCCTTTAATCAACATTTGAGAAAATTTTAGATAAGATTTGGACCTTGTCATTTTTTATATTCACTTTAGTTACTGTCATTATAAATAAACAGAGTATATAAGGGAATCAGAGAGCAAAATTCAATACATCTTAAGACCTTTTTTAAAACTCTTTCCATACATTTTAAGACCTTATAACCACTTTTCAACCGAAACACTGGCGAGATTTTAACTTACAGTATATTTACTAAATATTAATGTAAGAAACTAATTCAAAACAAAAACATTATTCATATACTGAATAAAATTCTATTGAATCTAGCTAATTCAGCAGGTTGACGCCTACAGAACTGCAGAAATAATGGTGTTGCCTTGGTTTCTGCAGTAAACAGAGCAGCATGATGTCAAATCTAGTAGGATTTCATTGATTTCATAAACTACACAGCATCCTGATATTTGCAGATAGAATTCAGGCAAACTTTAGCATACAACCATACATTGCATAATCAAAAAAGATATAAAATTGAATACCTTGCAAAATAGCATGTAAGACTTTTTAAGAGCCTTAAATTTATCTATATTGATTTATCAACTTTTAATACTTTTCAAGACCCCATGGACACCCTGTTAAAGGTAATCTTACAGGCTTGAAGTTGAGGTGAACAGGGCAGTTTGAAACTCACACCTAAAGTTAATGTAGAGTGAATGTAGCCTAAAAGACAGCAAGTCAAAATCTGCAATATATGATGCGCTGAACACTAAACTCACTAAAACCTGAGCTACTGTAGGGTGCTATGAATAAAAGTGTGCTAAATGACACAAGACTGAATAGCAACAACAAAGTATTGAGCCATTTTGATTTTATTGTCTTTCTTCTTTCAGTGGCCTTCAATGTCCAGTTTGCGTTCATCTTCTGGCTCCAACACACAGCGCTTGAGCTCAACTCATCCTTTAGAGGTCTGAAGAATTGGATCAATACCTAAGCCTCTTATCATCTCAACCCAAACACAACACACAATTAATCTCTCTACTCAGATTTAATGAGCGGTTCCAAATAACACCTTGCAAAAAGCTCTTTGTGTTTATGCGTACATCGATCTGACAAAAAAAAGAGGTTTGGCTGCAACAAATCCATTCCAAAGTGTCAAATACTTTACACTGGATAATAGTTTTTATAGCATCCCAAAGCTCATTTGATTTGATTTTTAAAAGGCTAGATTAACAAACTTTAACATTTAGCTCAATTTAGTTTATCGATGCAATGTCTACATGACAAAAGTTTATGGTAATTGAACAAGAGCGCTCAATTGAGTATTGTCATGATACCAAAATAACAGTATGACGTTAAGCGGTGCCTGATAAAAAAATTTAATAAAATTCACAAAATATCGATAAATAACTGATTCAAAGACAAAAATCTAACACAGCAAAAACATATTTGAGTAACTAAGCTCCTTTCACAGAGTGATACCGGCAAATATCCAGAAAATTTCTGGAACGACTTTCAAAAAAGTGCTGATTACACAGGCACAGATGTTTTCCGGAAAAGACCATTCACACATCAGTTCCAAAATAACGGTAAATTCTGACATCATTAACTAGAAATTACCTCTAAATGGCTGCGCTTCTATTTGTACACATAGAAGGGGTCAGGCTTTTGCGCATGGTTTCACTTTTATTTAAAGCTTTAGCATTTATGCAGCTGCTTTGTCCCAGAGACATCCAAAGGCAGAAGCGCTAACCTTGACCAAATGTTTACACATTTAACTACATTACAAATTATGTGGATGGATAAGTCTTGTGAACAACTTGGATGAAAACATGGAAGAACACTTTTGCATGTCGAGATGTAAATAATATGTGTGTGTGAGAAGTTGCAACTTCTCTTTCCGGAAAATTGCCTGAACGAATTTAACGGTATTTTCAAAAAGGGCCTGTTCACACATGATCCTTTCCGGAAAATTGCTAGTAATTTTCTGGAAAGATCTGTATGTGTGAAAGGGGCTAAAAATATATAGGCAAAAATGCTGAAAATGCCGAAAATGATCAGCCAAAAATAGCATTTTCGGATTTTGCCAAAAGAGACAAATCGAGGCTGTTTGTGTTTGCTCAGCAGTATTCAGTGTGCTGGTTTCACTCTCAAGTTCATTGCACATTGAGTCAGAAATCTTCACGTCAAAAATAAATACGACCTTACATTGTGTCAATAACCTTTACACACTGCCTCCGAAACTTTCGTCTGTCATAAAAAATTTAGATTGGGTATGATTTTTTTAGTTTTTTGCATCCATATAAAGCATTGCAAGATGTGTTTTGACAATTCAGAGTGAAAGCCAAATTCCTGAATGCTGTCACTCGCAGCACAAAACACTTTATCACAAACCGTGCAGAATATATACAGACAGAATGCTATATATGTAGACAGAATGAACAACTGCTGTAGCCTATTATATGCTGGTTTTAGCACTTGAGCAAATTTATCATGCCGCTGTTTGGTGAGCATGTCCATACCTTTGATGTATACTGTCAGTCTCTGTTCAGGTTTAAATAGTTCATAGAAGGTTGTGTTATGTGACTGCAGTGCCACTGAATGCCACTGATTTGCTGAAGCAAACTAATATGGTGAATTCTCATTCCTCTCCATTAAAAAAGAAAGAAGAAACATTTTGTCTAAAGAGTGTTTTCACAATGAGCCTGTGTTGACAAATGCATAACTGCTTGATTTGACTGAATTATTTTGTGTGATTTTTTCTGAAGGAATTAATATGCACCAAACTGTGCAAGGGTTCTGTGCATGAACAATCTTTAAGATACAAATACAAAAAAATGTGGGCTGCGCGATATTGGGAAAATCTAACATTGCAATGTTTTTATTCTGCAATATTTATTGCAATATGAATACAATTTCATTTTAAATTGATTGGGATGATGTAGGGGAGTGCCTAAAATATAGTAAACAATCTACAAGCATAAATAAATTAAATAAAGAAAAAAGATACAAATTAAAACATTATTTATTTATTTAAGCATTTTATTGTTTTCCAAGGAGTCGAACTGTATTCAGGTATACAGTAATTGAATAATCAAATGTAAAATAATAATACATAGTCTTTTTATAAACAATTCAATAAAATTAATTATTATTTAAGTTACTAAAGGTACAATTTATTATGTCTGAATGTTTTCAAAAACCCTCACACAGTCACAGGCCGCAAAATACACTATGCTAAATAATAAATTAGGATCCAGACTCAACATTGCATCGCGATGTGACTATTGCGAATGATCACGATGCGATATTGTTGCTGATTTTGTGCAGCCCTAAAATAAATGTATTAAAAAATGAGTACTTCTATCAGTAAAGACCTTTAATCCAGCTGTAGTCACCAACCAAGAGCAGCAAAGTGCATCGTCAAATATGTAGGGAAAATTTAAAAATGTCAAAAAATTCGGTGATCAAAGTTCAAAATAGCTTATATTCTTTTCTGTGGAGCACTTGCCGCACATTCTTACTGGAAAAGTCAGCTCAAATAATGCACCAACAGAACATTTCTATGTCATTTGCTTGTTCCTGCTGCTTGCGATAGAGCTACTGTGTTGTCATGACAACACTGTTAAAACGACACCTTTCGTTCAGTAAACACAATTTTAATGAAGCTCCTAACGTACGTTCAGGAGGGGCCTGATCAGTCAATTGGGTCAGTCAATTATCAAGCATGTATATAAGCAGCGGTCCTAGCACTGTTTCAGTTGACTTTTGTTACGGCATCCCTTCACCTACCGATCTCCTCCTGTTTTTTTTTTTAAAAGCCTCGAGCCTCCTTCGGGACGGGAGGGACGGGAGGTCCGAGCTCTCTTAGGGGTTTGATAGCTCAGGCCCCCGCTTCAGCACAGCAACACCAAAATCGCAATTGTTGATGCAATTGATTGAGCAGGTAAACTCGTGAACTGTCAGTAAAATGTGTTTGTTTTATTGCCTTGTGTTTTTTTCAGTGTAATTTAAATATTGAATACAATTTTAAAAATCTTACATAATGACTTTATGTTAGCCTTATTAATTAATCATTTTACAAGCTATTTTCAGATTTGGTTTTTGGGCAAGTGCATCCAGAATTTTCTGCATCCCTATTAATTTAATTTCATTCATTTTCCTTCGGCTTAGTCTCTTATTTATCAGGGTATGCCACAGCGGAATGAACTGTCAACTATTCCGGCATATGTTTAACGCAGCGGATGCCCTTCCAGCCGTAACCCAGTACTGGGAAACACCCACTCACTCTTACGTTCACACACACACTCATACGCCAAGGCCAATTTAGTTCATTCAGTTCACCTATAACGCATGTCTTTGGACTGTGGGGGAAACCGGAGCACAAACCCAAGCGAACACAAGGAGAGCATGCAAACTCCACACTGAAATGCCAACTGACCCAGTCGGGACTCGAACCAGCGACCTTCTTGCTGTGAGATGACAGTGCAATCCACTGAGCCACCCCGCTGCTCTAATTTCATTTCACAATAATGATATATAATATTTACAATAAGTAAGAAAATCCTGTTGGTATTAAAATGTGTGGTTTTTAAAGAACCGATAGTAAAAAATGAGAAGTAATAATGTAATTTTCAGAATTGGCACATCACAATTCTAGTTTTATGCAACAGTCAGCAGGACTTCACCAAAGAAGCCCCCAACGCTAACTTTCATACAATCAGCAGACTCCTGGTTTGATTTTCCCCATTGTTTTCTGCTTGTTCGCCACTCGCACTATTCCATCGGTTCATCTCGGCAAACCGCTGGGTCTCATGTTTCCATCCTACAACAAGTGTCTGTGCCTCTGCTCTTTTCAGCCACCAAGCAGCTCCAGGAGGGATGTAATAGGCTTGAAGGAGCGTGTGCTGTCGTGGCTGGGGTTTGTTGTCACAAACGCAGTGTGAGCAGCATGCAAATCTGTGTGTGAAACCTCCCCTATAGTGAGCTGCAGGGCCCGTAGAACAGAGGATTCGCAGGCGAAGGCTCTGCATCAGCTTCCTCGGTACAAGGATGACAGCTCTGACTGATCCCAGGACTAATGCTGAAGACATGTAGGGGGTGTTTTCCCTCAATATAACACAACTACAGACATGGTGTACGCTCCAGTGTGTGCTGTGTTGGGGAGACAGCAGAGACATTGTTCAGAATGTTTTCTCAAGCTACTCTAAATCATTGCAGCTTCTCCATTTACAAGCAAATTTTACACTGTACACTGCTGTAATACATTTTGATGAGACTATAACTTTATAGTCAAGTTAGCAAAGAAAAAATAAATAAATGATTCATCTTTGTTTTTAAAGCATCTTTTATTATTATATTTTTTCAAATTCCCTTTTATCAGTTTGATTTAATAAGTTGTTTACAAAGAAAAACTGATTTTGTTCATTTCTAACTAGCGTCATCAATGCATTTGTATACCTGAAACACATACAAACTACTGTTTAACATTTTGGGCTCAAGATTTTTCATTCACCAAGAATGTATTAAAGGGATAGGTTCACTCAAAATGAAAATACTGTCATTATTTACTCACCATCCACTTTTTTGTCTTCTGTTTAACCCAAAAAGAATGTAATTTATTCATTTTCCTTTGTCTTAATCCCTTTTTTATCAGGGGTTGCCACAGCGGATTGAACCCCCAACTTATCCAGCATGTGTTTAACACAGCAGATGCCCTTCCATCCACAACCGAGTACTGGGACACACCCATACACTTTCATCCACACACATACACTATACCCCATGCCTTTGGACTGTGGGGGAAACCCACGCGAACACGGGGAGAACATGCAAACTCCACACAGACATACCAACTGACCCTGCCAGGGCTTGGACCAGAAACCTTCTTGCTTTGATATGACAGTGCTAACCACTGAGCCATCGTGTCCCCCCCAAAAAGAATTTATTTTGAAGAATTTTAGAAGCTGGCAGCCCTTGAATTACATATCATTGGAGATCAATAGTAATTGGTTAACATTCTTTAAATATATCTATAGTCATAAGGGTTTTAAACAAGCGGCAACCTCCCGCTCTCCCTCAGGAAGCCAATTCGGATGTAACTAAAACTGCAATTCATCGACTCGCCTTGGGGGGCTGGCTCCAGGAAGTACAGGTGATTTCTGACTGCAATAGGAAATTGGCCATTTTTACAGCAGATAAAAACATGTTTACAGCCTGGTACAAAAGATGGCTTTGGTGCATATAGCTATGATTACTCTTCATGACAACTGTGAGGGGGGTGAATTTTTTTATAACTCATCCATTTCATTTTTATTAAGTTATATTAAGTTTGCATAATTAAGGGCGTGGCCACTTGAGTGACAGCTATGTCTCGCTGCTTGCTGTCTCGTCACCTAATTAGCCGCTGAGCTCGGCGTATACATTGTATTTTTGTTTTGTTTAATGTTTCTTTACACAGTCAATTGCCTTTTGGGATTATTTCCTACAATTATCAGATGATATGGCATGCTGTGTGCACCTAATTATGCTCACAAACCGTTCACATGGCCTCCATTTCCCAGGTGAATGATGTTGTATACTTATATACCATCTCTATAAATGTATTTGTTTTATTTAAGATTATTTATCATTTATATTTTTCTTTAGAGCTGTAAAGCACTCTAGAATCTGACAGATTGATCAGCTGTAGGCTCTAGAACAGTCATCTGAAGCGTTGTCATACAGTGTTATGCCTGGATTTTATTAATAGTCTTGCATTTACTAACACAGACTGTATGTGAAGTGTTTGGAAATAATTCGCGTTTTCCTCCTCTTGAAAAACGTCATAAGAACAATGTTTAGTGGCTCAATGTGTTACAACAGTGTTTTCAAAAGTCTTAACACTTTATGATATAGTTTACAACCAAGCACATGTGGTCAGAACACAAAACAAGTCGCAGGTAATAAAGTATTAAGCGTTCTCCCAAAGTAAATTCTGTCTAAGCCAGGTCCAAGCAAAATGCCAGCAGGTATCTGTAGCTCCGCTCACTCTCCGCCTCTTTGCCCTTGTTTGGTATCCCACCGTGGGTACGATGACGTGCGAACAAAATGGCGAAGGTTGGCTGCGCCTACTGTACTTATAGCTTCATTTGCAGTGTTCAGAAACCTATGGGTGAAGTCACTGATACTACGTCCATATCTTTTACAGTCTATAGTTTTGAACCACTCAAGGGTGAGTAAATAATGACAAAACTGCATTATTCGGGTGAACTATTCCTTTAAAGAGTCCAAAAGTGCAACTCTTTTGATGAGACCACCAAATAAATTCTGTTCATTCAGAATCTAAAAAATAAATGAATAGTTTTGAAATAAATTACCTTAGATATTCCAACAAAATGTTTACAATAAAAGGATCACGTGGCACTGAAAAAACTTTTTCAGTTTTTTGAAATTCAGCTTTTATCACAGAAATATGAAATACATATATTAAATATATTAAAAATGCAAAAAGCTCATTTCAATTTTGATTTCCATAGCTATTTTCCAAAATAAATTTAGTCTTGGTAAGGTTTATTTTGTCAAAAACATGAATAAAATCTCACTAGCTATGTTTGCATTCAAAGATGTGAATAAAATTTCTGCGCAAACAGGAATATCCCATAAAAGATTTTCGAATAAAGCAGCGTTTCCATCCAGGCAGTTAAAGAGAACAAAATCATCACTTCCTGATTAACTGGCACCAAATATCAAAAGTAAAATAGAATTTGCTAAGGTAGGAGAAACTGCGAATCTTTTCTTTATTTAATAAATGATTTGCACCTCAGAAGACGATGCCGACACGCAATGAATGCATGGTGGTGTTTGAAGGCGTGAGAGGCGAAGCACAGATGCTCTTGACAGTTCTGCAGGTAATTATTAATATAATAACACTAATACTGAAATGCTTAAAGCGTTTTAGAATGACCAAAACAACATTTACGATTGTTATTCTACTCATGCGCATTTTCAAAACGTATGCGCATCTTGGCATTTCCATAAACCAATTTTTTATGTGCATATCGAAAATGCACATAAAAATGGGTGGATGGAAACGTAGCTACTGACCCAACACATCTGAACTGTTTCCACCATATACAAACAAACATATGGCCACCTAAACAAACCATACGGCTCCCACAGATGGGGTGGCATAAACAGAAGTATGACCTCCCACTCAATATCCGTGTGGGTTGCTGCATGTCACTTGCTTCTTAAATAAGTACACCAAGACAGTGAAGAGCACAGAACCACTGCAGTGATGCACAACACATCAAACTGAGCAGCTGCAGCAGAGCAGAGCTTCCACACATCGGCCACAAACTGCAGTGACTCCTAATCAAAACACTCGCCTCTAGTCTTGACTTTAAATGTGAACTCAGCAATGAAATTAAATGAAGCTTAAACTGAGACTCCTGCTTCTCCATTTTACTTACAAGATACTTTTATCTATAAAAGGTTATTAACATTAAAGGGGACCTATTATGCAAAAATTACATTTATTAAGGGTTTAAACACAGTTGTGTTGCAACAGTGTGTAAATATACCCAGTCTCTGATGGTAAAAATTTATTCATTCTACATTTTATAATCACACTTGATAAAAACAGTCTGCAGAAACATTTTTTTCCTTCCAACATTTGCACCACCACAAATAATTGCAATACATAATTTTTTTAAACAATGTTTAAATCTTTTTTGCCAAAACATATTTTTTGGTTTACAAAAAGTGCAGCAATTTTGAAAACATAACTTTCTATACTACTAACAATTTAAAAAATTATACAGGGTGCGCCTCAAAGAAATTATGATTTATTTGTCAACAAAAGGTTTACCAAGATCCTAAACTATGCACTCAAAATTACAAGTACGAGTTCAATCATTTGGGGGATTTTTTAAATAGATTATTTACAGTAAAGTATTTACTTAAAGGTGCAGTGGGTGATTGTTCTCAGAAACATTTTTTGTTGCGCTGGTTGAAAGTCTCTTCACATTCCAATAGTATTGATTAAAGTAAATGATCTAAATGTATTTATATGTATTTTCATATTCTGGGTAAGGCATAAGACTAAAAAATGTTCAACCAATTAAAATGTGTCAGACCGATAATTCCCATAAAAGTAGCCCAAACTGTTTGTCAAGAAATGTAGATTTGTACCGTTCACACAGATCGGCCGTTTGCACACAAGATAGAGTGTAACCGGTAAAAACGAATGCTGAATCAAAACTTTTTAAAATCCTGAATGATTATCAGAGTTACTTTTAAACGCTGGAGAAAGAATGACACCATGGCTGAACTATTTCTCATACAGGTAATGTTAGGTTTTAAAACAATTTTTATCACTCAAAGCTGATGTAGATTTTGTTGTTTTATTAATGTTTTTTTGCACAGACGTGGTGTTCAGCCACTGAAATCTTCCGGCGAAAGATTGACGTGACTACATTCAATTTCATAAGGACACCTTTTACAACAACAATAATGTCGATTTTTATTTAGTTTAACAACAAAACATAAGTAAATAGCTCTATTCCGTCTTTGCCTGCTTTACTGAGGTGAAGTTGTTATTTTATTCTCATTGGTTCATTTTTGAACAATAACAACCTGTGACCTGCTCCTTATATTGTTGACAATGCTACTTTGAATATTCGGTCTGAAATAGCATGTTAGTATGGGCAAGTCATTTCACTCGGCGGCCATCTTTAAATCGCCTCTCGGGCAGTATGCTCGGGCATTCTGTTTGAATGGGGAAACATCAAATTCTCCAAAATTGCTTGTCAAGCTTGCAACTGAATTTCATATTAGGAATTGCTAATAACATTAAACAACAACTGTCCCTTTAGTTTCATTTCTAAGTGTCCAAATCACACAAAATCTGCGGAAAGTCACGTCTGGTCCAAGCCCCTTGCCCAGAGTATCGTCACTCTATAGCGATCGATGATTGGCTCCTATACAAGAAGGCAGGCTTTTTCCACCATAACCCCGTCGATGATTGGCTCCTGTACTAGTGGGCGGGGCTTTATTCACCATACTGACCATTACACTTTTCCCCATTCAAAAAGATACAAGTGACATGTCTTGTGTATTCTATAGTCTTTGTCTATAGTCTTTGGTATGGCTTAGTAATAAGTGTAATTCCTGCATGCCGCTGGCCAACCACTAAGCATACAGTAGTTGCTTTAGGACAAAGCACGTGAGAGAGTGAGACCAGCGATCCTTGCATGCATGAAATATTGCATATTATGACAAGTTTTGCTTGCTAACTACACAACTGAAAATGTGCTAGACATAATACAGTTTTTTTGTTCAGAATTGTAGTTTTATAAAGTACTAGAGTGAGCGTTCATGATATCAGGAGGCATGGCTTTGGACGGCAGGGCCCACTGTGTTTCAAAGATATTATGCTAACCGGTTAGCATTTTGGAAGATCACCTACTACACCTTTAATTGCTATAAATATTTGTATTTTCACTTAATATAAACATTTATGTGCAAACGTTTTTACTCACAAAAAGTTAGCAATTAAATCTATTATATTCATATATAAAATAAAAAACATGAAAAAAATGCACCAATTATTAAAAACATCAAATATTTAGGGTTCCCAAGACTACCACAAATCTTTCTGTGATTTCAGCAAACATTCCTCTATGTACGCCTGTAATATTATCTTAATGACAAATCAGCAGAATTTGCCCCAAAATGTAGAACTCCGAAAAAGTTGATCCTCAAAAAAACATAACAGAGAACTCTCTAACTCTATAGAGCTATAAAAGAGCAGTAAATCCTCCTCGGTGTACACAGACCCTCATAGAGTTTTGTAGATGTCAGTTTGTGTAAGAGTCATGCTTTGAACAGAAGAGCTCAACCCTTCACACACATCCACACAAACATGCATTAAATGCTCCAGCTAAATCCACAGCCACTGTCACAGTTCCCCAATCACCTGCATTCATTATTTACAGGATGCCAGCAGAGCAAGCCAGAAGCCAAAGTCAACCATTTGCACGTACCGTCTGCTTGGCTAATTGTGTACATCGTCTTTCATTTAGGCCTGATTGAAGCAGAGGAATGAATCCAGCCGGCCCGATGGAGCTTCATCACTGAAGTTACTCTGCCAGCATTGAGAGGCGTACGAGTCTCTGGGGCCTGCAGCTTTTGATTCGGAAGATGTTCTGAAGTTCTCTTTCCTCATGTGCTCGACGGCTGATCTGAGACCATTAAAAATGAAAGGAGAGCACTGGTGTACTGGGGGCTTCTGGCCTGTGCTGAGGAGTAGTTGATGCTAAATGATTCCTGAGTCAGAGAAGCTCAAAAGAGTCACACAAGTGCTGTCCTGACTAACTCACAGGTTCACCCAAAGGGACGTTCTGGAGTGGATGGCTGATGAAGGCTATTCTGCACAAAGACGGGACACTTAAAGCCTGTGTGGGAGGTTTTGTACTGGACACTGCTTTCACAGTCACTTCACTTCACTTCATGTCCATGGGTTAAAGACGAGACGTTTAATTTTTGAGTCCTTTTGAGTGAATTAAATAAACTAAATTGGCATTAGAGTATGTGTGTGAATAAGTGTGTATGGATGTTTCCCAGTGCTGGAAAAGGGCATCCGCTGTGTAAAACATATGCTGGATAAGTTGGCAGTTCATTCCGCTGTGGCTACCCCTGATGAATAAAGGGACTAAGACAAAGGAAAATTGAGGAATGAATGATTTTATATGTGGAAATCATGTTAAGAGCAAGCGAATGTGTTACTACTCCAAATATCTTTGTGGGAAGAAATGTCAAAAGCAGTTTTAGCTGCAAAATTTTCAGTGTTGTTGTGTATTGTCAGTGTTACATCAGTGTTCAGTGTCCAGCCCTTGTAATTTAACATATTATGATATTATAATTACACCAGGAAGACCATATTGCTAGATTTGAAATAGATATGAGCAATATAACATGAGTAGCAGTGCGATATGGCTATATATCGGCACTAGTGGGCAGGGCCAGATTAGGGACACATTGGACCCTGGGGCTATAGAACATCCAAGGGCCCCCTTTTATTTTTTTACCTCATAAAAAATATATAATAAATTAATTAAAAAAAAAATTATATATATATAGATAGATAGATAGATAGATAGATAGATAGATAGATAGATAGATAGATAGATAGATAGATAGATAGATAGATAGATAGATAGATAGATAGATGTTATTATTATTATTGTTATTAGTATTATTAATAATTTACTAATTAATATTATTATTTTACACCATTTGATTTATATTTAATTATTATTTATATTTTTCTATTTTATTAAAATAGGCCTGCAAGTAGGCTATACGAAATTAAGTAATGACATAATATATGAACTTTAAAGTTCAAATAGGCTGCAAAAATCAGCAAAACAACAAACATTTGCAATACTTGCAAAGTTAGTGCTTTATAATAAGTACTTTGAATATGGGTTTACCTTTAAAACATTTCTTTAGAACTTTAGATGACCATAAATCCCTAATGATATGATATCTTTCAAATCCATGGTTCTAATATCCATAATATTGTGATCTTCTGAGTTACAGAAGGCTAGCATCCTTATTTTATTTTATTTATTTTTTTATTGCATATTTTTGCCAATATTTCATTGTTCCATATTATTTCTGTCGTTTTTATAAAAGGGGCAAAGTAAACATTCATTTAAAAAAAGTTTGCTTTTTTAACTAGTTCCGTTAGACACTGTAAAGCATAACTGAGTGTATTTACATGAGATACATACTCCGCAATGATGGACATTTTGATAACTGCTATAGGCTATTTGATTTGGTTGTGCACTGTCTCGGTTATATTGTGTGATAAAAGGACTGTGCGGGTGAGCGCGCCGGTTTTTTGAGTCCAGTTGTAACTGCCGCGTGACTGCGCTTCAGTTATGAGTCCACCTGTCTCAGATTCTGTCACTATATGTTCAAGTATATCAAGAGTGAAGACTGGTTGAATGAAATTTTTTGTTCTACGACGAGCTTGGTATAGCCTACCTTTGACCGGACGGTTCTTGCAGTAATGCTGAAATAAGGGACTGTCCTGGGAAAATTGGGACATCTGATCAGCCTTTTGGGTGACTAAAACAAGGCTATTCATTATTATGATTGGGCTACAGCCACTCCAAGCCCCTGTTTAGCACCGACATCACCTTTTTTGAACAGCAGCGAACCGAAAGGAAAACTTCACATTATCGACGAGAAAAAGCATAACGCAAAGAGGCGTTTCCCACATTATAGCGCAAATTAATTCTTCAGCCAAGTCAAGGGCCCCCTTCTTCCGAGGGCTCTGGGGCTTTAGCCCCACCTAGCCCTTGTGTTAATCCAGCCCTGCTGGTGGAAGGCCTGCATTTAGTGTCCCACCAGTGACGATAGTGAGTTTTATTGATCTGCTGTCAGTTGATGTGGGCAGAGTAATACAGAAGGGTGAAGAGGCTGTAGGGGTTCTGATATTGCAGAGTATCGCACGGCTATCAGCCAATCAGATTCGAGAGCCAGACAGAACTGTTGTATAAATATGATACCCGTTGTTTTGAACAAGGCTGCAATTATTTAGGAAATAGAGTACAAACATTTAGTGAAAATGTATTACATTTTAAAATAAGCTGAGGCTTTTTTGCAGCATTACTATAATATTTACAGTAAAGATTCTTCAGAAATCATTCTAGCATGCTGATTTGCTGCTTAAACATTTGTATTGATTTTCATATATAATTATAATGTACTGTTTTTAGTTTTGATTAAATAAAGTCTTAAAAATTAAAGAAAATACACAATTATGCTAGTTTTAAAGAATGTGCTTCAAATATTGTTTTTAAAAATTAATACAGAAAATGTAGCTAGCAAGAAAGAAAGAAAGCATATTACAGCTTAACCCAGTCTTGCATAAAATAAAATAGAACTGTGTCACATTCAAAGGTACAAAGGTGATGGTATACGAAATTAAAGTGCGACCTTTCAGTTACCAGTATTTACATCACCTCTAAAAAGCAACCAACTCAAACCTGCATGCACTCCAGGCTTACATTACTTTGTATGCCAGAGCCAGAGTGATCTGGCAGATACTGACTGGTCATATCTGGTCACTTATCTGCACAACAAACAAATAAACAAAGCATTACATAATGAACTAACAAATGCAACGAACAAATGAAGTAAAAAAAAACATGAACAACAGTGGCATACAAATGCTCCCACCAGTCCAATTCTAACGATACAAATCTAACAGTGATTAAATAGTAATTATATGGATAGCATGCATCTGCGTCCAGAGAGAGCCTAATCATTATAGAAACACAATTATTATAATTGACCTTCATTACCAAGAAAATAATGCCGGGCACACAGGACCAAAACTTGTCGGAGGGAAATATAATGTCTAAGGTAATAAAATTACATTATTGTTACATTGTATTATTCCTTATCAAGATAGTGCACACATGACCCCAAAACAGTCCAGTTCAACATATTTAACTCTTGTCTGCAGTAACAAACTTCAGAGTTATCTTCAGAGGCCTTTGTCATTACATAGATTTATATTAATAGTGAAATTGACAAAATTTCACCAACATGCATTCAGATATACTAGGGCTGGGCAATTAATCAAAATGAAATCACAAGCGCAATTGATCATATGTGCGATTGCCATACGCATCTTGTCAGGGAAGTACAGTTGTGTGATCAGTAGTAAAACTCCTTGGAAACTCCAAATACACTGTAAAATATATATTATCGATTAGTCCTGACAGCATATGTTTTTAGTTCATTGTAACTTATTAAACTTAAAGTTTAAAGTAAACTTAAAGCTTAAAGTAAACTTTAAAGTTCATTGTGGTCTAACTTAATTTTATAAGTTATGCAAGCTGGTTTAAATCTGTTTAACATTATACATGTTCAATGAACTCATAAGGTTAATTTGATTCAGTTTTAAAAATTAAAGCAATGAGGATTTTTTACAGTGTACCTGAAGAAACCCTGGAAATCCCCATAGTGTTGCATTATAAACAGAAGATTTAATTGCTTTTACTGATTCAGCATGACTAAACTAAAATAAACACATAACTATGGAATCATCTCAGACATGGATTTATTTCAACACTCAACTGAAGTTATAAAGTAAGTTGGGCGTAAAAACAAGCAATTAAAGTCGTATCTTCACTGAGAAGTGACACAAATAGCTGCCATTACCACAGAATGATTGCTTTTTTATTTCATTATCGTCAGATTAACTCAATTTCATTTTTGAACATGATTTTGCGCAGCTTCTCAGTGTACTATGACTCTGTGTAGTAAATACTGTTCAACCTGAATGCATCTGCTGCTGCTAGAACCAACTTTACCAACAAAATGCACATGATAATCACTTTGGATTAATCACTCAGCCCTAAGGTATATCATTTTTATATATTTAGATATAGATTTTGCCTGTAGGGGAAACACGGTGGCACAGTGGGTAGCACGATTATCTCACAGCAAGAAGGTCGCTGGTTTGAGCCCAGGCTGGATCAGTTAGCATTTCTGTGTGGAGATTTCATGTTCTCCCTGTGTTCGTGTGGGTTTCCTCTGGGTGCTCACATTTCCCAGGCGCACTCAGTTGAAAACCGCGAGTCACGTGACAAGAACTGCTCGATCAGCTTCACACTTTGGAATATACACATTTCGGTAGACTAATTACCTCAGACAAACACAGAACACCTAAACAATGCAGTGCTTTTCATACCATGGATGTCAATGGTTACAGGTAGCCAGTTTTCTTCGTGTTCAAAAAGACAAGCAGATTTAGAACAAGTGAATGATGAGAGAATTTTAAGTTTTGGCCAAACTCTTTTGAATATATCAAGCTGCTGTGATTAAACCATTGTAGTATTTTTCAGTGAATATTAAATTACTGAAAGAGCTGCAGTTTATTTTGTATTTTTATTGGTATTTTGTATATGTTTTAAAAGTAACTTCAAAGTAAAGTAATTTTTACATTAAGTTATTAGTAATGTAATAAGATTACAATTTTCCAGTAGTAATCAGTAATTTGTAATCTATTACATTTTTAAAGTAACTTACCCAACACTGAAAACTGCTTATAGCAATGCTGAGAATGCAACGTCTTGTGCTGTTGAATGAACTAAGGTCTGACATATTTCAATTTATGAAAACACTCCCACACACAAAGAAAAAAATGAACTAATTTCAAGAATGTTTTAGGCCCAGTGAGAATGTGAATGAAAAACAAAGACATTAAAGCAACAACAACAACAACCAAAACTCTGAAAACTGAACTACACTGTTTCAATTTACTATGATCTTCTATGTGAAGCTGCTTTGACACAATCTACATTGTAAAAGCGCTATACATATAAAGGTGAATTGAATTAAATTGAATTTCTAAGTAAGAAATAATATACTGCATCAATTTCACAGTCATTTTGAGTTTTGTAACATGGGATGAGAAAATATATATTTGGTTTATTAACCTGCTCAAATCCTTATACTTTCTGTAACATCTAAACCCTCAGTGGTATTTCCTTCCGTGAACTTGAAAAAAGAAATATGCTAAGCTTGGAAAACAAACCGGTGTTCACTTGGTTGGATAGGCCTGTATCTCGAGCGAAAAGCAGTGCGATGTGTTCTGCCTGAAAGGAATTTCGGCGTATAGCCTTCCTGAAAGGTACACGATGCAGTAAAGGAAAACAGCCCTGTGGTTTCCATCCCATCGGCTGACAGGAGAAGATAATGTATTTTAGATAGAGCTTATACACTGGACCATGCCGCTGTCCATCAGTCGATCACTGCCTCGAGTCGATATCCCAGAGAGCCAGAGACATGTTTATTAAAGAGGTTTGGGGGGGGGAGAATTTGCTGTATACAGGGGGCTGAAATTGGCACGCTTGGGAGACCTGGATGGATTCTACACAGTTAATTAAGATAAAACGATTCAATTCAGTAAAGATTGAGTTGCGATTGAGCTCAAGCTGCTCATGGTGGTTGCTCTGATTAGGAGCCAGAAAATGCATTTGCTGAGATTTTGATGCGAGACAATATTCCCGTTTTCAATTACACACACGAACAACCCCCTAACTACCAAAACTGACTCATTTGCATGATTGAAATATAATTACAGCAAGATGAAAAAATGCCTGTGTTTTGTTTGGTGCTACAATTGTGTTTAATTGTTTCTGCTGTTTGTTTGTGGTTTGTTTGTGTACATGTTTGTCATCCAAATATCAGCGAGCGCATTTGTACCTATCGATCTCGGGGTCAACGAATAAACTCAAGCTCTTTTTTTTTCACACGTGGGATATAAAAGTCCACCTGTATTCAACCATCCTCATTGGAGTAAAAAAAAGACAGACTAAACTATCATATAGGTTGTTTTAAATTACGTGGTTCTGGTGACGTGCGAAATTCAGATGGAGGGCAGGAAGTCTAAAACTGAATGGGAGACATAGAGGGAAGTCCGTATTTCTCAGATTTATACCATATTTTAAAAGATATATAAATAGAACATAAGCACATATGTTGGGCATGATCCTTATATCGTGAAGAGGGCAGTTTTCAACTGAACTAAAATATATTTGCCTGTCATTGAGGCAGTACATACTGTATAAGCTATTACGTTGCATGAAAAATACTATAGTAAATACTGTTTGAAAGCATACTATAGATAATTAATTAAACTGTCGTTAGCCTATATTGTTGCTGTGGTAAAACACAACTGTAGTAATAAACAAATTATTCAATAGGCTTCAGTTTTCTACGCTATAATCACAATACACCACAGTGTACACTAATATTACAGTATTTATTACAGTTTATCAGTTTATTATGGTACAGTATTCTGTAGCATTCGTTAACAAAGAGTTGTACATATTATACACTTTACAAAAACATGTTTATTATAAATTACTATAGTTTTCCCCATGCGGATATCTTTTAGACATCACGAAATAACAGATGAAAGCATACAAAAGCATGGACACATAGTTTACATTATTATTTATTTATTTATTTCTGTAAGGGGGAAAAGTGCTCCAGAATAATAACCGTCTGGTTGTCGCAAGTGTTGCTTTTCTTTTTTGTTCTGTCGATGAACTTACCATCAACAAACATTCACCACTGCTGCACATCTCGATGTTCACATTACAGATGTTTATTCCACTGAAACGCCAATAAAGACTTTGATTATTGCAAAACAAGACAGAGAATTCATTGGTTACAAGGTAGGGTACATCATGTTCTACGTCATACACCAAGTGTGTTGGTGTTCGTATCTGATTTTTATATAACACAGTAACATATTTCTACACATAGCTAGGCCTGTATACAATTTATTAGTGCTGTCAAACGAATTATTGAGTTCAAAAAAGTTTGTAGATAGATGTATAGGGGAATTACCAATCTACGTTACACATGACGTCACACATGTTCAACTGCGCATAGTGGTTGCAAAAAAACACCGGTTTCAAAAGCAAACATGTCGTGTTGTGCGGCAGGATGCCAAAAATAAACAACTTAAATTTTACCATACACCACACTGCTTTCATTGCCAACCACAGACGTCTTTGGCTAACAGCTATCAGAGGACCTCAATGGAGTGAGGACCAAATTAAAAATGCTTGACTCTGCAGTTCTCATTTTGTATCAGGTAAGTTCACACTATGCTGAATCATACACTACTTGTTTTTTATTGCAGCAATGATTTTAGCAAAACAGTTAAATATGGTTAATTAAAGTTCACATACCCTGCCGTACAGCTGCAGTTCGCTGTCAGAATGCAGTTGTTTTGCTTGTTGATGATTACCCAGGCCTTGTCTTCTTTTCTTGTCTTTGGCTAGTTTTTAGCACTACAAAGTTTTAAATCTGGTAATCATTAAACATTATTTCTTCCACATGACCTCACAGAACAAAATTGTAGGCATCCAAAGACTTGTAAGCCTTTAACTTCCCTCTTGTAAAAACACTTGGAGTTTCAATGAGATATTTCAGGCTGGATGCTTGGCCATTTCGTCTTATTCAATATTCATTGGGAGGGTGCTATTGCAAATGGACCAGTCAGATGAACGCCGCTCACTTTAACGTTAATTTTGCAGAATAACTGTGCTTTTCACTGGGAGACAAGCTGTTATAATATGCTGAAAACGTTATGTAAAATAATAGATAAAATATGTAATCAATATAACTAATCTCAAATACTACAACAAACTCTGTACCACATCGGATGTCATTCCATCGCTGTAAATGCTAGCACTCCCGTTTTTTTTTCTGCAAACTTGATGCGCGCACATCCTGAATGTTTACAAACCTGTAATTCGCCTATTGAAAAACTGTTTATTACATGCCACCTTTTCTTTCGTTTCTTGAACTTTCCCCCCTTTATGAGCAAAAACCTTTGGAGTTTTATAAAAGCTGTTCAGCATTTCTTATTTTCGCCAATTAAAACAATTAGAAACAACAAACAGAAATATTTTGATGTTCTGATAGCGATTCCTATGTAGAAGAACCACTTCCTGCCCTCAATCTGAATTTCGTGCGTCATCAATGTCCTATACAGTGCTCAGCATAATTAAGTCTATGCCATTTTGAAAATGAATATTTTGATCCATTTCTCAGTGAATATAGGCAATGTATTTTAGTGCATTTAAACAAAACAGATTTATTAAACAGATTGATTTATTAAAATTATATTTTAGTCACCAAACATATCTAGAAACGGAAAGATAATACAGTTAAATTCAAGCTAAATATTCTAAAAAATTTACAACCTACAAAATTTCTACTAAATAATTTTTTTTTTATTTAGTTTCTCTTGATTTTTTCCTCTTTTTTAAAGTTGTATTTAAAATTTTTGTATTAATAAGTTTGGGTGTACTAGTTTTTGGATCGTTATCATAAGGTATTTTGTTAGATAAGCTCCAGATTTGACTTCAATACTGACTGATCTAATGTACATGCACAAATATAATATTGTAAAGCTTCCTGTTAAAAATATGAATTTAAAAGAGAGATTTGTGAGGGGTGTACTTATATATGCTGAGCACTGTACTATGCTGACAAGCTCGTTCACAGTACACTCCATATTATTCCAGCAGAGGAAAATTGTAAGCCTGATGGAGAATCCTCCATGGGAAAAATCGATTGCACGAATACACACACACACACAAGCTGCACAACAATAAGGAAACTAGATGTTCTCTGTCACCATGTCAGAAACCTCTAATGGCGTCTCACAGCTGTTCTTTCTCTTGTGTTGACAGCCGCCTCTCAGCACCATTAACAACTTACTGACGTGCCTCGCCACTCCCCAACCCAGCGTTAATTTCACAAGAGCATGGAAACTGTAATCAATGATAATAATGCTCAATCATTCGCTAAGGCCTTATTAACAGCAGTCTCGCTGTAATATTGAGTTGAGTGTTTAGATTTCTGCATCAGTGATTCACTTCGCCGTTTCTGACAGCACTCACTCACACTGCATTCCCTCTTACTTTGAGTCACAGTTTGCTGAGCTGCGTCCTATCTTTCTCTTAATGTGGGGGTCACCGAAACAGGCCCTGGTCCCTCGGGAACTACCTTTCAGCTTCTCTACCCTCTTCGTTCTCCTTTCTCGGGCTGTCTGATCCATTTCAGTGCCTTCGGTGGCCTTTTCACTGCTAACAGAGTCGGTGTAGATGTCTTCACAAAACAAAACAGACACACGTTCAATGCTTGGGCCGATTCTAAATGTCAACGGCATGCTAGCTATCACCATTCATCATCTCGAGGACGTCGCAGGGTTTACTCAATGCTTAGCTCCTCTGCGTAGCTGTCAATTCATCTGTAGCATCGCACAATCAACAAATGAATAGCAATAGTGAGACTTCACCTAAATATCTGATTTTATATGAATTTTAATAAGCACTGCAGCATTTTCAACCTACTCCAGTCACGCTCCATTTAACAAGGGAAAAGTAAAAAGTGTGGGTGTAAAAATAGAAGGTGATTTAAATTTACATTAACATGAATGCTTAGAAGATATGCAAAGTGAATGCTCTGGACTCAAAAATAGACAGAGCCGAAAACAGAAATAAACTAAAATACAACTTGGCATATCTACACGGTAGATGCACATCAAATATATTACAAACACAAACAACTGAATAAATCAAGAGCACACTTTAAGAATTCTGTACGTTATTCTATAGTATCTATAAAGTATCTATAAAAATTATTTTTTTAGCTTTATTAATCCCCTTGGGGCAATTTATTCTGACATGGTGGTGCTTCACATATAACAATAATGACACACTTAACAAAATAAACACCAGCACTTAACATCAAGTGCACAAACAAAAAACTTAACCAAAAAAATAAGAAACAGAAAAAATAAAAAGAAAAAAATGTAAATAAAATAATAATAATAATAAATTCAATAACAATAATCATTCATTAAAATTTTTTTCAGCTTAGTCCCTTTATTAATCTGGGGTCGCCACAGTGGAATGAACCGTCAACTTATCCAGCATATGTTTTTGCAGTGGATGCCTTCCTATATCCTCCACAGCCTTGACCTGTGTGTCATTTATGACCACCCTTTGGAGAGCAATGAAATTTTCACAGTACGTCTGATAATATTTTTTCTTCTGGAGAAGTCTTATCTGTTTTATTTCGGCTAGAATAAAAGCAGTTTTAAAATTTTTAAAAAACATTTTAAAGTCAAAATTATTAGCCCCTTTAAGCTATATTTTTTTTGATAGTCTACAGAACAAACCATCATTATACTATAACTTGCCTAATTACCCTAACCCCCCTAGGTAACCTAATTAACCTAGTAAAGCCTTTAAATGTCACTTTAAGCAGTATAGAAGTGTCTTGAAAAATATCTAGTCAAATATTTTCTACTGTCATCATGGCAAAGATAAAATAAATCAGTTATTAGAAATGAGTTATTAAAACTATTATGTTTAGAAATGTGTTGAAAAAAATCTTCCCTCCGTTAAACACAAATTGGGGAAAAAAATAAACATGGGGGCTGATAATTCTGACTTCAACTGTACATGTAAACATTCATTCATTTATTCATTTTCCTTTGGCTTAGTCCCCTTTTTATGGGTCGCCACAGCGGAATGAACTGCCCACATGTTAACAGTACATGTTAATTAATGTAATGTAATTTACTATGACAGTACTAGCCTATGTAGGTGATTGCATTAAACTTAAGTATATGTGACCAAATAGCCATATAACTACAAACAGTGCAATAATATGGAGGCATCATGACACATTGAGTTTTGTTTTTATAATAAAAATGTATTCATCTGCATTGATTCATTCAAAAGCTGTAATTGCAGGTGTTAAAATGAATAAACATTTCTTGCGACAGGATGCTTTTCTTAGTTGTAACAAATGGCTATATATCATGTTGAGAAACAAAAAGTGCACCAAACAAATAATTGTGTAAGTAACCTGTATGACGGACTGAATCACGAACTGACTCAAATCACTTCATTTGACCAAAACTTTGTAAAGAACTGACTCAAAAGTCAATAGTTACACAGTTTTGAATCTAAACAACAGAAGGCAGTACAGAATGTCACTCGAATGTTCAATCAAAATGTTCATCGAGCATCCATGACTTTTTACAATTAAAATCTAAACACTGATTTTATAATTTATGTGACACCAGAGAAATAATAATTAGATTGCGAATGGCAGATCCTTTTTTTTATTACTTATGAGGGCACCTGTTAAAGGTAAAATTATATCATTCTGTACAAAATGTACAAAACACAAAAGCTTACAGAACTGTCAAAATATTTAAACTAAATAGCAAAAATACCCATAAATTAGCAGTTTTCCATATTTCATATAATTTATGTTTTTATTATCTCTATGTTTATTTATGCTTTTATTATGGGACCTTGATATTTCTTTCAATGTTTAACCTTGAAAAGTTGGGGAAAAAAGTGACTGTTAATTAACAGATATTTTTGCATTGAGTAAATAAATCCGTTTAATTAATAAGAGCTATATTGTTTTATACTACCATTCAAATGTTTGGTCTTGGAAATATATTTGCAATTTGTTCCCACCAATGACAAATGATACACCAATGATAAGAAAAAATAATTATAACAATAAAAAAATCAATAAATTAAAACATCATTTTTAAAAATCCTAATATTATAACATTTGAAAGATGTTATTAGAATTGTTTTAGTTTTTTTTCCAGCAGTTAACATTTATTGTCTGATAAATATTGGAAATATCTCACTCATTCACTTTCCTTCAGTCTGTTCATTTAATTTTTCAGGAGTCGCCACAGCAGAACAAACCATCAAGTATCATAAATATCTGTGTTGCTTATATTTGTTTTAAATTAATTGAACAAATAGCTTAATAAAAAGGTGCAATTCTCTTAAAAATACTTGTAAACAACAGGGTAAAACTGATTTGTGTGAGCAATTTTGAGATTACAGGGTGACATGGTGGCGCAGTGGGTAGCACTATTGCATCACAGTAAGAAGGTCGCTGGTTTGAGCCCCGGCTGGGTCAGTTGGCATTTCTGTGTGGAGTTTGCATGTTTTCCCTGTGTTCGTGTGGGTTTCCTCCGGGTGCTCCGGTTTCCCCCAAAATCCAAGGACATGCGCTGTTAGTGAATTGAATAAACTAAATTGGCTGTATGTATGTGAATCAGTGTGTATAGATGTTTCCCAGTCTTTCAAATGTTGTCTTCCGCTAGGGCTGTACGAGATATCAAAATGCCAACTTTATTGATCCACATATTGAGATCTCATTAGAAACACTTGCTTACTCAAAAGTGATGTGAAGTATAATTACTAGAGTAGAATTCCATCCCAGAAATCTATTTGAAATTACTTTTGAAATCATGAAACAATATGATTGGTTCCTCTAAGAATAGTAACTTGAGCAGCAGGCTGAAAAGACAATCATTTACACATAAGTAATGACACATTTAACAGTCATTGAATTGAAACCACCCAATGACATGTTGAAGAATATGTTTTATTTAGACTCATCATACCATTACAATATTTCTAGCTGCTTATTCATTTCTAAGGTCATGGCATTCGCAAAAACCAATTACATTTGTGTGCGTGAATTTGCTATGCTAATTTTGTGCTGGGGTGTTTAACTTGATAGCTTCTACAATATGGTTGATGATATTGGATGTAATGACTTTTTTGTTGTTAAACTGTTTAATCAAAGCAAAGGTGCTATTTTTTAAATAGTAGAACTTAAAGATACCAGCTTGTAATGTGATTGTGCCTACTGTAGAGTACAAGAAGAAGCAGCTGCTTTTTTTCTAAACCAAAGTAATGCCTGCAGTCGTGATCTCTAGAGAGTGCGCATCACTTTAAACCTATTTGTCAGAAATATTATTCATTTTGTTGTCTGTAAAACATTTTTAATAAGGAAAAAATTACTAAACTGCACCTGAGGTTAGCTTTATATCATGCTGCAAATTTCTAGCTGGTAGTCAAATATCTAATCTATTTTTCCACCTTGGAATTTATGGAAACAAATGCCAATGGAGAATTCTAAGAAGTAAAGGATAACCGCAGCTCCGTGTTTTGATTAACACACATGCCAGAACCATAATTTCGAAGCTTATTAGATTATTGCCAGCACATTCATCTCTTTCTATTAAGAAGCTCATAACATGGATGGCCAATCAGCAATGGAAGCAAATTCCATTTGACAAACTTAACTTGATGGAGATTAATAAAATTAGCATCTAAAAGTTTTAAAGAGCAGATTTTTAGAGCCGAATACAACCTCCTGTCATAACTGGCATTGTTGGCTTTCTGTTTATATATTGTCACTTTACTGTATTCATTAGTTGTCCCAATTATGAGGTCTAAGACAGCCCATGGGACTGAATTGTAAAAAGTAGTGAAATTTGGCTCATTGGTAGAACATAATCTGGACATTAACCACAGCAGTTTTGGAGTCTCTAACATTTTGAAAATAATAAGATATAAAAAAATCTTTTAGTGTGTGCCCATGCCTTACTTATCCAAAATGTGCATAAAAATAGATGGATGGAAACATAGCTATTGGACATGCGAAAAAAAAAACGATTGATGGCAACACCAAGATGCGCATACGTTTTGAAAATGCGCATAACTGAGTAGCATAAGCTTTTTATTCGATAAGAAAAGATGCGCATAAACTATAATGGAAACACTTTTACCAAACAAAATTCCAGTATGTGCATTTAAAAAAAGTCATCGTCATGTGATGATAAAAATGTGTGTGAATGGACAAACCAGCAGGCTGTAAGAGTCTAAATTATCATATACATTTGTTTATATGGCAAAACATGTTTTTTTCACCAAGAAGGTCCAACATTAACTCATTTCATTTTCAAGTTTTTGTGAATTACTTTTGATTTAAAATCAACACTTAATTTCTCCATATTGTAATACAATACAATCACATAATAGCAACACTCTCCCACATTTTTAGCTATTAATATGGCCCTTATTTCCGTTTTTGGTATAAGATTGCAGAAGGATGGTTTGACTAGAAATATACAGTTTTCCCCATCATATTAATAACTTTTTAGTCATTCGGCAGTTCGAACTGCTGTAGTAAAAAACCCATCTTTACAAGCCTGAGCACATTGTAAAACATCTAAAATGTTCTTTTGGTCATTCTAAAACACCTTAGCTATTTCAGTGTTAGTGTTTTTATATCATTAATGACCTCCAGAATCAAGAGCATCTGTACTCCGCATTTCACAACAACAAATGCCACCACGCGTTAAGAGAATTGGATTAACTAAATTGGCCATAGTGTGTGAGTGTATGTGTGAATGCAGGAGTGTGTGGGTGTTTCCCAGTACTGGGTTGCGGCTGGAAGGGCATCTGCTGCATAAAACATATGCCGGAATAGTTGTCGGTTCATTCCACTGTGGTGACCCCTGATAAATAAGGGACTAAGCTGAAGAAAAATGATTTAATGAATTATAGGTTTCAACCATGTAAGCTCCTTGATTGCTGCTTGCAATTATATTTTCAAATAGAACCTCCCTCGCTTGCAAAGTGAGTAAGATCGTAGGAAGTTCAAATTCAGTTCAGTTTTTGTTTTTTTTCCTGTGGCATGCTGAAAATTCTTGTTACTGTTACGGATTCTATAAAAACTCAAGAAAATATATCTCATTCTTTCAATTGTGATTCTCAATGAGTCACAAGTCACAGTAAAAGACTGAAAGAAATTGCGCAAAAGACGAAGTAGTCCAGGAATGTTGTCATTTTTCATTTCCTTTTGGGTCTAAAGCATTTGACTTCAACACAGGACAAAACAAGCTAACTGTAGCAATTAAGTCAAAATGCCACTTCATACCTATCATAATCAAGAACAAGAGGCAATCACGCCAGGCAAGCAGCCCTCCACATCAGTTAACATGCATAGAAACACGGCACCTTTTCTCCTCCAGCAACAACAAAAAAAGACCCGCCTTCCTCCTGAGGGGCCAAAGCACTGTGTTTATGGAGATTACATACAGTGGCGGAAAGAGCCCAATTACCTACACCAAATGTACTGCGTGGAGCCAAAACCCACAGCAGCCCACAGTGAAACAAAGTGATTTTACAGCTCAATTTTAATCTGCAGGCTTTGGCCTGGTCTCCGGTCCCCCATGTGGGCCTTTTAAAATCTGATTTATCTTTACGCTTTAAAGCAGACCAGTGGCGGTAGCAGCCCTGATTCTTAGTGATGCTTCTGAGGGTTCTCCAGTGATAGTGTACGGTTTAATGAGGTGGTCTGAATACAGAGACGGTGCTCCATGGAAATACCCATTTTCACAGGGTGTGTGAAACAGAAACACAGAGAGTGTAAAAAAACATTAATAGGCTCACGTAAGACAGGCTTCAAGACTTTCCTTCATAGCCAGGCAAGAACAGGGGAAATATTGTATACATCTGTGTTTCTGAGTAGCTAATAAAATGGAGAGGTTAACTTAGCTGACCGTTTAATAGTGTAATGGATTTAAAAATCACTTGACGTACATAGTACAAAAGAAATTACTATGTAAGTCAATGGCTATCACTTTCCAATAATATTTAAAATGTTTTCTTTTGTGTTCAACAGAAGATAGAAATTGAAACTAATTTGGAACAAATGAAGAATGAGTAAATGATGTCTGAATTTACATTTTTGTAATTTAGGATTTATATACCGGTCTGAGTATTTCTGAAATTGCTGATCTACTGGAAGTTTCATGCACAACCATCCTTAAAATTTACAGAACATCAACCAAAAAAAGGAGAAAAATTTGCATTAGCAGCTGATTTAAGGTATGTGCATGAATGCATTGCTGATGAGTTCAGAGTTTAGAGAGAGAGAGAGAATTACAAATACAGAAAATAAAATTAATACAGGCCCACACAAACTTGGACACATTTATATTAATGTATGTTTACTGTTGTCAGAAAAAAAATATTTAAAAGATTAATGTAAACACACAACACACAAAAGACAATATATGATATATATTATGTTCTCTGAATTGTTATATTCTTTATAAAAATGAATTTGGCTATACTTAATCTTCTTTTTGTGTAGCATGGCTGTGCTTTAACTACAAGGAGCTTGACAAGCTGCAGTTTAAAAGTAGATTCCCCAAGACTGAAACAAATTCCTGGTCGGATTGAAGTAACACTCAGACCTGAGGGCTATTTCAGAGTACGGATTGACTTTGAAAAAGGAACCATGGTACACTAACCAGGAGGAACCAGAGGGGAGCAGCTGGGAAAGGTAATTGCCTAGTTGGTGCCATATGAGATGAGTATGGAGGGTGTTGCTTTATCTGTGGGGTGTAATATAGAAGGAGAAGGTGGAGGAAGCACAGAAGTAGAGAAGCAATTCGCTTCCATTTAGATTTAGGCTGCCTGCACCCAACTGAACCCTGCTTACTGCTGTTAATTACATTTGAAAGGGAGGTGAAGGGCAGAGAGGAGGGTCAGAGTAGTACAGTAGATGAGGGGAGGGGAAGCTAGTACGATCTCAGTAAAGAGCACAGTCCAAGCTTCAGCAAAGAATAATGTAAATGAAGCAGAGGTCAGCAAGTTTTCCCAATGAATGCAGCTCCCCGCTGGCACGAATGGTAACTTTACTAGGGAAACAGCGGGTGAGAGTGGAAAATGGTGTAAAGATAATTGCTGGACTGTACTTATCCATGTCGAATCATAAATTCAGAGCTCGAGATGCAGTTTCAAAACAAATGAGACTTTAAAAATGCAGAGTTTGTTAAACATACTTTTGCTTAAATAGATTTCATATACGTTCTGTGAATTTATTTATTCCACGTGGTAAGCCTAATTACTGTACATTATCTGAATTGTATAACAGCAAAAAATATGTAGCTTAGCATCTGAAAGTGAAGTCATGATGCCGCACTTTGGTTACATCTACAAATAATGATCTATACTTGTACTCAATTACTTATGATTTACTTTTAGAAGATTTTTATGTGATGTTTGTTATGTTTTGCAGGTATTAAAAAATGCCGAGATGATAAATATTAAAGAAAATCTGAAGCAAATAGCTCTACAAGCTTTTTATACCATTTGAATGTATCAATAAATTGTGTAAGAATTGGTCTGAAAGCATCTGATATGCTTTGAAAACTCCTGTTGCCATTAAAAAAAGAAACGGACTGCAAAATTATCACCGTCAACGACAACTAATGTCTCTAAAAGGGTCTAAACATTTTGTTCCTGAATTCAGTTGGCAGAAGATTATGCATTTTAGGGGGTGAATGACTAAAATATATCTGTGCGATTATAGAGAGAAAAATCTAAAGTCTTCAGCTGAAAATGGAGACGCAATTCATTCTCCCAAGGCAGCGTTGCTGAAAATTGACAAATGGCTTTAGAACTCAGAGAATACTAAGATGTTTTGAATTTTTAAGATTTTTGTAAGATGATAGTTTTATAATATCTTTGCTCTAGTCATAGTCAATATTTTTTGACATTTGAGGGCAGATATGTAATTGCTGCAGAACTTTAAAGCAATTTTTTCTTTTGAAATGTATCATCTGATTGGGGAGATTTCTGATAAGCCTCTTACTGAGGATGAGAACTGCCTTCAAAAAAATATCTTTGCTTAATTCCCAAAAGAAAACTGCACGCATTTGCATCCGCCACTACATTTCAAACTACCATTTATTACAGGTGAATATGTGTATGTTGACTCTCCTCTTTCTAGACTATCTATGTATCTATGTATCTGTGTATCTGTGTATCTGTGTATCTGTCTATCTATCTATCTATCTATCTATCTATCTATCTATCTATCTATCTATCTATCTATCTATCTATCTATCTATCTATCTATCTATCTATCTATAAGGATTTCAGCACATTTAATTTGTGATTCTATATGCATTCATTGTAGTGACAATGAATGACAGTGTTATTTAAGATCACCGACTGTAAATTTCTCAGCCATAACTTTGTCACCAAGGACTTTACAGATATTTTCAACCAGGTTTACATAAGGACTCTGGTCTGGCCATTTCATTATTTTAATGTTTTTAGCTTCAATTAACTATTTTATGTCAGAATGGTTAGTTCATCCAAAAATTAAACGAAAATTATGTTAATAACAAAATAATTATAAAGGATTTTGACTGGATGTCCAAATCAAGCAACCCATTTAAATAATGGTAAATACAGTACACTCTCAGAAATAAAGGTACGCGAGCTGTCACTGGGGTGGTACCTTTTCAAAAGGTACACATTTGCACTTAAAGGGTCCATATTTGTACTTCAAAAGTATATATATTAGTACCTACAACTTTAAAGAGCAACACTTTTGTACTTTTACGGTATTAATATGGACCTTTTAGGTACAAATTTGTATCTTTTGAAAAGGTACCACCCCGGTGACATCTCGTGTACCTTTATTTCTAAGAGTGTAGTCAACATTTGAAGTCAATCAAAATCGTTTTTCAAGACAAGTATTGCTGTTGTTCAATTGTTTTAGGACAACTTTGATAAATAGCGATGATCCACTTCAAATGTTAACTCTGTGTTATGAATGTTATTCAAATGTTATGTCCGTCCGTCTGTCCATCCATCCATCTATCCATCTATCCATCTATCTATCCATCCATCCATCCATCCATCCATCTATCTATTCAAAGGCTGGTATGAAATGTTCTGCCTTACTATAAGGATTTCAGTACATTTAAATTATGATTCCATATGAATTCATTGTAGTAACAATGACAGTGCTTGTTAATGCACAAATGGTGCATAAAATTTAGATAAATCATTTATTCCAAGATATATAGTTGACTCTGTTTCTGATTTCATATTTCATTAATTTCATAAACTGTCTTTGTGAATTGATGAGCAAGTTCACCATTGCCTGCATGACTTGTTTCTTTTCAGTCGTTATTATGAATATTATGACATCATTTAGACATTTCCGTCCATTTCAAATAACTTTGCTTGGGGCTCATTCTCTAAGTAATTATGTTTCTTTTGATTAAAGCTGCCGTGATGATTGTCATCCCATCAAACAGCACAACGATCGCCAGCACCCTCACAGCGAGTGCAACAAGAGACTTGGAATTAGGAGTGAGAAGAGAAAAGACAACGAAGCTGTCAGGGGGAGAACGAGGTGCGATCTGATCCTTCACTCTTTTGAGTTTGGCGAGATAGCGAGATGGTGGGTGAGTTGTTTGACTAATGCTCTGTTAGCTAATGTGTCCAGACCACCCACTGCGCTGCACCCGTCTGTCTGGCTCTGATGTTGTCTTGTAGTGGGGATGTGTGCTCAGTTGCATGAGCCCAGCACTCTCAGCCCTATTCTGGGGAGGCGCGTACGATACTCCCACTGGTATCAGAGAGCTAGTGGGAGTCTGATCTGGCTTTCATGATAATGTATGCATTTTTCTGCTGCTTTATAGAGCCAGACGCAAGCCATTGTTTGCAACAGAGTTTGGGGGAAAGCAGGTTTTTTGCATGGTTGCCACAAATGTTCTCCACAAATTGGACGTTAAGACCACAGCTAAGCTATGATGTAATATGGTGCAAACTGTAAATTGTGTTCTGAACAACACAAATGTCTGTTGTTGTATCTCCAGAGATCAAAATAGTAATGTCTTGTTTAGTGCCAGGAAAACCAACCAGCAACATGAAGGAAAAATGGTGCACTATTAAATAGTACAATACGGAGTTCTAAAATCCCCAATGAAACCTTAAAAATTGCCTAGCTACTACCCAGGTAGCTACTTTTTAAATGAATGGTTCACTAAACTGAAACTGATTTACCCACCCTCAAGCCATCCAGGTGCATATGCCTTTCTTCTTTTAGACAAAGAGTGAGAGTTAAGAATATCCATACTCATAACTTGTTCATCTATTATCTCTGGCATCCAGCATAAGCCATACACTGATGTAGTATGCTGTAGATGTAGCTGAGCTAATCTTTATGACTTTATTTGAGTGGAAGATATAGATATACAAGCACATCATTTTTAATGTAATGTGTGTTTATATAGCACATTTATTGTGTATGGCCATACACCCAAAGCACTTTACAATCATGAGAGGGGTTCTCCACACCACCACCAGTGTGCAGCATACACTTGGATGATGCCACGGCAGCCACAGGATAATTCGGTGGATGGGGATGATTGGGAGGCCATGATGGGTAACAGCCAATAATAGAATTTTGGCCAGGACACCGGGGTTACACCACTACCCTTTACGAAACGTTCCATGGGATTTTTAATGACCACAGAGTGTCAGAATCTTGGTTTAACATCTCATCCAAAAGACGGCGCTCACTAACAGTATAGTGTCCCCTTCACTATACTGGGGCATTAGGAATCACACAGACCACAGGTTGAGCACCCCCCTGCAGGCCTCACTAACACCACTTCCACAGCAAACTAGTTTTTCCATTTTTAAGACCGATACTAGTACAAATTTACAGTACAGCCAAAACAACTCACTATTATCCAAAATTACTCCAAAGAGAGAGGTCAGTTCTTACCAACATTTCTGCTACACCCACATCAGATCTCATTAACTCAAATTTCCTGTGAAAGTGTACATCAGTGGCCAGAAGCGTGATATAAATGTTCATTAAGTTTTAAATATGATGTTTTTCAAAATTCACTTAGCTTCAGTTACTGTAGAAGACATTCAATTACCCAATGGAGTCATATCGATTGCTTGTTATTATAAATGGATGCAGTTTTGGAGATGAAAATAAAATTGAACCACCATACTCTTACCTTTACAAAGCTAGAAAGAGTCCGAATGTTTTCGTGTACGTTTGAAAATAGAAAGGAATATTCACCTAGGATAGCTTGAGGGTGAGTAAATTTTTTTATCATTTTCATTTTTGGGTGAATGATTTCTTAATTGCATTTGGAAACTAGTAAGCTAATAAGGCCAATAATAACTGCACTCCTCCTGCAAAACACACAAGAGACTTGGCTCAGAATTATTTTCAATAAAGTTTGCATGTTGATATTTTAATCTCAAGTTTTACACAGAACACTGCATAAAAACATCAGGTCAAATGATATAGGTTTTAAACAGACTTTTATCTTTACTGAAGATTTGAACAACTACATGTGTTTTTTATAACATTATTAGTGAACTGAACAACTAAAGCTCAAACTAACAAAATTTCATTCAGAAAAAAACCATTCAGTATTTTTATAGTGTGGAGATACAGGTGCTCACATTAAAGTCACTTGAAACTTTTTAGATTTTCAGCATATTTTTTCAATTAAAGCATAGGTCTCGATTCCTGGAGGGCCGCACCTCTGCACAGTTTTGCTTCAACCCTAATCAGACACAGCTGATGCAACTAATTCAAAACTACTTGAGACTATTAAGCAGGTGTGAGTTGGTGGTTGTTGGTGCTAAACTATGCAGAGCTGTGGCCCTCCAGGAATTCAGTTTGAGACCATTGGATTTAAGTGTTTAGGTTTTCCCACAAATATTTTGAGCAACAATAAACATAAAGGATAAAACCACACTTTCATATTGTTTAGATAGATTTTTGCATTGCATTATGGGATTGTCTTCCACGTACGGCTATAATGTATTACAACAAGCTTGGTGAAAAACTATCCAAGACAACTGATGAAGACTACTGTTAATATATTTTTAAAATCTGTAAACATACAGCACAGTGTACTGCATTAATATGAAGAAATGTTCCTTGATATTAATGAATACATTTTGGTTATAGAAAATAAAAAATTTCCCTTCATTTAATGTTTTTTTAAGATGTGTTTTACTTATATTTTAAATTGTGCCTTGTATTGCACTGTGTATCACAGTTAACATAAAAGTTAATATTAATATATAATATCCATGGCAAAAATACTACTCATATTTTAATTTATATAATTACATTTTTAATTGCATAATTAAGTATGATTAGCATGCTATTCCGAATTGGTGACACCTTACATTATTAACCACATTTTTGGATGAGAACCAGCATCTTATTTCCTTTTAAAAACACATATAGACAAACAAAATGAGAGGTTGTCAAGATTGTCACGATTTTTCTCTTACAATATATCAACACAGACGTTTATGGCAATGATTATAATACTTCGGCTAATCATTTTTGAGGCCTAAATCGCCATCCTGGAGCCGAGGTTGTCAGGTTGACACTTATTTATTTGGACCATGTCCAACAAAACACCGTCGCTGCTTTTATTTTTATTGATGTCGAGCAGGAAGCGGCATACGGCTGCTGGCAGCCACCCTGAATTATGAGGGAGGTGATTACAGCCCCTCTCTCGCTCTCTCCATAGCCAAAGATCAGTGAGACAGAGAAAGACAGCTCTTGTAATCACTCTTAATAGTCTTGTTGTTTGTGTGAGTGTGCGTGGTAATGATGCTGGCACTTCAGCATGAGCTCACAGGGGACTCACTATTGTTTCATCGTCTCATTGCCTTTCCACAACAGGTGCCTGCTTCCTAGCCAGTTAATGCATTAAATAAAAACCATATTCTATTTTTAGCTTTTAGCTTTCTACCTTGTCTTTATCATTTCTTAATCCCGCCAGAGCATTGATCTAGAGTGGACCAATCATTCTAATGTACTTCAGCTTTCTCTGAGGTCCACATTTACAGCCTCCATGTTATGATCCTCATAATGTTCTTCATGATAGCTGAAAGTGCTGACTGCTAAATTAATGATGTGCACCATATCATTCTGTTGGCATCGACATCTTCTAATTTTATGTCCGGAAACAAGACTGAACATCTAACCTAAAGCGCATATGAGCGATTTCCGCATAGTCAGTGGTGCGTTGATCTTAAGCCAGTTCGACATGCCAGACAAATCAAAACCCAAAGCGGGACACAGGAAATTCATACTCAATAGAATTAGAGTGATTCATTTTCCAAGAAAAATGATTCACCCTTTTATTTTTGGAGAGAAGCAGTGCTGATGTCGAAGGAAATCCATGTTTCCTCTCACTGAACGCAATTATCTGTTTTCTAATGTGTGATTACATGTGACATTTTTCCTGCCCCTTTGACCTGAATCATCTCTTCCAGAAGAGTAATGAGAGTTTTAAATGAAGCTTCAGAAAGAGCTAGTTCGTCTAATCATGACGCAGTATATACACAGCTGCTTACTTCACTTGCATGACGATTCTTCTGGCATCTTTAGAACTTTTATTTTTGTTCATTTGTAACTAACTTCATTAGGAAGTATGCCAGGACTGTCTGCCTGCATTACACTCTATATAAATCCTTGGCAAGCGTGTTTAACAGTTATTTTATATCAGCAAGCATCATCGATAGAATGTGTTTAAAGATTAGTTCTAGGCATTGGACGATAATCGGTTTCAAGGTTTAGCATGTTTTGGAAACTCAAGGTTTTAAAAGTGCCAGAATCTTCTGTTATACTGTTCATATAGTACATGTACAGTTTTTATTTTGTTTATTTTTTGTGACTATTTTTTCAGTTTTTAGAGCAACAGAATCTCCAGCAGAAAATGACCCTCCGTATCAAAAGCTACCGTTTCAAAATATGTTTCTTAAAATAAACTTATTGTTAAAACTTATTGGGAAAACGTATTGCTTTTTTACCCAGACATTTAAAAAGAACTTATTTTAGAGCAGTAATCACAATACCGTGCAACCATGAAACCATATTTTTATCCAAGGATATCATACCGTCTCAATCTTACACCAGCCCATGCCTACTTAGTTCACAGTAAAAATAATAATACTGTCATCATTTGGGATTTGAAATGCTGCTATAGTGTCATGAGTTTTTGTGGAACACAAAAGCATATATTTTTGTTAAATACTGACTTTTATGGTCATTTTTTGTGAGAAAGGGGGGTTTGGTTTGGAATGACAAAGTGAGTAAATTAATACCATATTTCAAATGCCAAATACTTGTATATTTTACCCAAAAATGAACATTTACTCATTATTTACTCACGCTCACGTGGTTTCAAACTTTATGAGATTCTTTCTTTTGTTGAACAACCAAAACATTTTGAAAAATGTTAGAAACCTGTAGCCACTGACATCCATAGTAGTAAAAACAAATACTATAAAAGTCAATGGTTACAGGTTTTCAACATACCTTCTTTTGTGTTCAGAAGAATAAAAAAAGAGGTTTGTGACAAGTGAATGATGAGTAAACAATGACAGATTTATCAGTTTTGAATGAACTTAAGGAATAGTTCCCCAAAAATCCCAATTACCTCATCATTTACTCTGCCTCAAGTGGTTTTACACCTTTATGGGCTTCTTTCATCTGTTGAACACAAAAGCAGATTTTTTTGCTGAATACTGACTTTCATGGTCATTTTTTTGTGTTCAGCTGAGAAAGAAGGATTGAAATGACAAAGTGAGTATAATAATATTATTTTTCAAATGCTTAATATTAGCCAAATACTTGTATATTTCATCCAAAACTGAACATTTACTCATCCACAAGAGGTTTCAAAACTTCATGAGATACTTTCTTCTGTTGAACAAACATTTCTGAAAAATATTAGAAACCTGTAATCATTGACATTCATGGTAGGAAAAACAAATACTATAAAAGTCAATGGTTACAGGTTTTCAGCAAATCTTCTTTTGTGTTCAGAAGAAAAAGAAACTCAAACAGGTTTGTGACAAGTGAATGATTGCAGCATTTTCACTTTTGAGTGAACTAAAGCAGTAGTTCCCTAAAAATCTAAATTACCTCATCATTTACTCTGCCGCATGTGGATTTAAACCTTTATGAGTTTCTTTCATCTGTTGAACACACAAAAAAAGATATTTAGGAGAATGCTGGTTGCTGGGACCCATCAACTTCCTTTAGGGAAAAAATACTATGAAAGTCAAAGGATCCCAGCAGCAACCAACATTTTTCAAAGCATCTTATTTTGTATTCAATAGAATGTTTTGAACAAGTGAAGGGTGAGTAAATGATGAGTTTTGATTCTGGGTGAAATTTTCCTGTAGTGACAAACTGCAGTGTAAAAACAAATGGACATGTGCCAATTACAAAGCATTTGTGGTTCTATGAAGATTCTTAATATCCAAGCAGTTTCATTAGTTTTTCATCACTCATCTAGTTTAAAATCCATACGGTAATTGTATATTCAGCACATTTAACCATGGCCATTCAGAGCCCACCTTCAATTGCTTTACAACCGGTCATCAATAACATGTCAAGAGCACCTCTGGCAATTTGTAATCATATTGATTCCCACGCTATGATGTAGCACCTTTTGCATTATAACCACTATTCGATTGAGATATGAGCTGGTGCATGTATTCCCATATACACGTGGAAGCTATAATGCACTAAAATCGGCATGCAAAGTAAAAGACCTGATGCGCTCTGACAGACTCACCTCTGCAAAGCATGAACAACATGAGCCCGGCTGGACTGAGACGCATCATCTTCAGCTTCTCTAAAGTTGGTCGGGGCTCGAGAAGGGAACAGATCAGTGTTTTCCCACCGACAGGTCTACAGGACAATAAACACAGCCTTCATCTCTTCATAAGGTTAGATGTTTCCCCCTCCGATCACCTCAAAACGAGTCACTCCTGCGGTGCAATTTGTAAATGCTGTCATCTTGATTTAAATGTCTTCTGAAGTGTGAGAAACATAAAACATATTGAAGTGTAGTTTTTAAAAAATAAAAGTCACGGATTTGAAGTGTAGTGCCACAAGTGTCTGTTGCTAAAAACAATCTGGTGGTCGTCGATCAGATGTTTGGTCCGTCTAAATAAACCCGAGTCTCAGTGGAAAGTTGAACATCGCTCGTGAGGCTCGACAACGCTTCATAATGATGTAAAATCCACTGTAATTCCAATAGTAAACGAATAAAGTGACTTTTAAAAATATTATAATGGTAATTAGGCAACAAATATGAGCGTCTATGTAAACAAGTGCTCGTTTAGAACCAGATTAAACGACTCCGGGTTTCCACAGGTATTAGTACACTTTAAAAAAATCAAACGGTAGTCCAGCCGTTCGCGTTTATCTGTTTTGATGCCGAAAAACAAAGCATAAACTTCAACAGTGTGAGGAAAGAAGTGATGAAAAGCATTTGTTCAGTGAAAAAGATCCTTTCTCTCATCCATGAAGTCCACTGTGAATATTCCTCGTGCTTTCTCTGCTCTTTGGGTTCCGCAGCGACAAGCACAGTGAGTCATGAATCTCTCTCTCTCTCTCTCTCTCTCTCTCTCTCTCTCTCTCTCTCTCTCTCTCTCTCTCTCTCTCTCTCTCACACACACACACACACACTCTCTCTCTCTCTTTGTTGAACTGAAAGGGCGTCGTGAGAATTTTAATTTAAACTTTAAAATACTTTAATTGCTAAATTGTTTTATAAAGCTACAGTACTGTTTAATGTAAAATAGCCTACCACATCAGTAGTGCTATTGAAAATAATTAATAGAGAATTTGCAATTCAGTTAAAATTAAATCTTTAAACTTTGATAGCCATGTGCACATATAGACATGCTTGCATTGTAAACAAGTATTCGTGCTGTTTAAACGTGTTCACCTGTTGTGAATGGGTTTAATAGAATCCAGAGTATAATCAATCAATAGGCTATAAAACAGAACGGAAGAGCCTTGAGTGGATTATTCGTATTTTTTTACAAATGATTGTACCGTATTAAGGTGAGTTGTTGTGGTTATATTATAATAAGAGTGATGATGCAGGTTTTAATGTAGTTATTGAGTGATTTGATCATCGATTGTATTCTGCATTTGCCTCAGTAAGCGCGACAGTGCCCTCTAGTGGTAAAGCTCGTGGCAGTTGTGGCATGAAGTAATAATGAGTACTGCAAAATGTTGACTTGTTACAAGATTTATTGTGGTGACTGGGGTGCAGATGTTTTCTCTTTTGTTTTGCATTTGTGGACGCTGTTCTCCTATTGTGTTGTGAAGTGATTCGGATATCATGAATGTTTTTATTTGTCACTATACAGGTGTGAACATTGCTGGGATATATACTTAACATATACATGCACATCAGTACTACAATGTTTTTTTTTCAATATCTGCAACTGTTGGACTGCAGCTATCATGTCAATGTTTAGTACCATCTCTAAGAAATGTTTCCAGCACTTTGTTGAATGCAGTTCTGAATGCAAATGGCCATCCAGCCTTGGTGTGTATTTCTTTCGTCATCATCAGTGATTTTGAATTCCGTTGAATACCGTAGACATGCTGGAAAACCTGAAAGGCTGGGAAACAAATATTATGAAAGTTTCTGCTTCTGTGTAGAGCTAATGAATATTTAATGAGCTAAGCACCGAGGCAGCTTGTGATTGGTTATCTTTTTCTATGCATTCCATAAATAACATAAATGGCACTCTATCAAACTAAATGCTGTGGTTCATTCTGCTGTGGCGACCCCTGATAAATCAGGGACTAAGCCAAAGTAGAATGAATGAATAATTGAATGACTGAATGAATGAAACTACATGCATTATAACATTCTGTTTACTGACAGAGTACAGTGAAGATCAAAATTAGAAAACAACGCTTACTGATACCCTTTAATCTGGCACTTGGTGGTAATTTTTAAAATGAAAATAACACCATAATTTACTCTTCCTCTGTGCATATGACTTTCTACTGTCAGATGAAATCAGTAGTTTTCATTTTAGTTTTAAAGTAGTTTTACATTTCATCCTGACTATTCAATGCTGTGTAATGGTGAAATATGAAATTTTTTTTTAAAGCTTCCAAAAGTGCATAAATCTGTAAATAATAATACCAACGCCAACACCGACAGGATATTAATGCCACTGTGGTGACCCCTGAAAAATCAGGGATTAAGCCAAAGGAGAACGAACGAATGAATGAATGAATGAATGAATAAATGTAACTACATACATTACAACATTCTGTTTACCGATAAACAGTGGAGATCAAAATTAGAAAACAACACTTACATATACCTCTTAATTTTTCATCTCTGATTTTTAAACAATTATCTGACAAAATCTTTTTAACTTTAAACTTAAAGGCATAATTAACCCAAAACTGAAAATGACACCATAATTTACTCTCCCTCTGTGCATCTGACTTTCTTCTGTCTGATGAATCAGTAGTTTTCATTTTAAAGTAATCCTGACTCCTCCATGCTGTGTAATGGTGTTGGGTATAATGATCCTGTTTTTCTAAAGCTTCCAAAAGTGCATAAATCTGTAAATAATAATAAAAATAATAATAACGCCAGCATCGACAGGATAATAATGCCTTATGAAGCAAATTGATGTGTTTTGTAACAAAAACAGTTCACATTTTTAAATTGTAAACTCAAAATCACAGGACGTCTGATTGATGTGTACCCCACATCGTGGGACATTGCGTTTTGTTTGGAAATGAAAATCGTGTTGACATCAGAATCCAACGTCAGGTCGACGTCAATGGTGAACTTCGAACTGACGTTGCATTTGGGTTAATTTCCAACATAGCCATGTCAGTATTTGACATCAATATGATGTTGGTTTAAGATGTTGGCTCAATGTTGGATTTTAGTCATTTTCCAACACAACCTAAAATCAACCAAATAACATTGTCCTCAGATGCTGGTGACCTAAATCTAATCTAATATTAATGACTTCTGGCAGCTGCAGAATGTGTCCTCGAAAACTTCTTATCTGACTTCTAACTCAACATAATCCACACAAAAAAAGGCTTTTTTAAAGTGCCTTGGTTATTTTGCAAAATACTGTTCGGTATAGCCACTCTAAAATTCCTTCAAATTTTAAAGGTTGTAACATTTCTGAGAATTTCTTAAAAATTCATAAAAGCATTCATACATTGCAACTGTGTTTCAAAACATCCCAAAAAAGCAAAAAACTACATTGTATTCATTTTTGACACACCATAGCTCCAATCCTAAAATTCACTTTTGCTGAAAACACAAATCAGTTACAAATAACATGTATCGGAATGGTCCATCAAAGCCGGTTTTCTCCGCAGCGGTTGGAGATTTAATGTGGCCCGCTGTGGTGCTCCGGCTTTCACCTTGCACTCGCTCACACCATGCTGAATAGAGATATTGACAGCAAGAGTAGCTGATGACTCCCCTACTGCTCAAGTCAGCAATTACTGTCAGTTCACAGAGGGAAGATGTGTGTTGATTTGGGAAGAAAGAGGCATTTAAGAAGACCCACATGAACAGGCATCCAATTAGCAAACACATTAATTGTGTTGCCAAATTCTGGGCAGGGTATTGAAACTTCTCCAACCACAGCTCACAAAGAGGCCTTTGTAATTAGCTGCAGAGACACCTGTAATAAACAGCAAAGTAAATAACATGCCAGATCACTAATGCTAACGGAGTATATGTAAATATGTGTATACATATAGAGAGAGTACTATACTGCAAAGAAATTAAGTGAATATTGACCCCATTTACACTCTCTCCATTTGCACCGAGTGCCATATTTTCCCTGTCATTTCAGTGTATTCACCAGGTTGATTGCCGTGACCTGTCTCTTGCTGCTAATGTCAGGCGATTAACATTTATCAGTCTCTGGGCAAGACCTTTCTCCCGAGTAGACATTTCAACTGGTCTGCTCTTTCTTTCTCTCATTATTGCGCATTCACACAAAGTGCATGTCAGTGTTGGTTTAGTGTGTGATGGCTGCTGCAATTTAGTATTCAAATAGACAGCTGCAGGTTTGTTTTCCGCTCTAATAGGAGCTTCGCACAACTTCCAGTTCACGCAGCAATCGTGTGGGAGTTTTATGGGAACAGCTGCTGGGATACTAAAGCACATTTGGTGTGGTTTATTGTCTTAATACATAATGCTGGTCTTTTTGTGAGTGTTTATTGGTGTGTTCTATTTAAAAGTCAGTTTGCTTTAGAATTTGGCTCCATCACACTTTTTTATGCTGAATAATGTTTCTCTTGAAAATCGTACTGACCTAAATCCATATAATATGAACAACATACGTCACATTACAGAAGTAAAATGAGTAATAAAAACTCAATTGGTCAAAATGTTTTAAACATTATATAAAACTTAACTACTACTAAATGAGTTGAATTTTACAAAACAGAGCTATAACACATGTTCGGGAAAGTTTTTATGAATGGGCAAGAGAATCATACCTGTTTGACTAGAAAGCCAACTTGATGAAAACATCTAATTAGGGAACATTATTTTAGCAGGAATGACTCTGATTTTCATTTGAGTCTCCACAATCTGCGTGTGAGTGAAATCAAGGAGGGATATAAACAAATGAGCCCAAGCACACATACAAACTCACAGAACAAAGATGCAGTGGTAAATATAGAGCTCTTACATTCATATCATACAATGTGGCCTAGTTAAGCACCATAACGTGACGTTGAGTTTTGTTTTAGTGAATATCAGTATGAAGGGCGCCACGGTGGTGCAGTGGTTAGCGCTGTTGCCTCAGAGCAAGAAGGTCGCTGGTTTGAGCCTCGGCTGGGTCAGTTAGCATTTCTGTGTGAAGTTTGCATCTTCTCCTCATGTTGGCGTAGGTTTCCTCTGGGTGCTCTGGTTTCCCCCACAAGTCCAAAGACATGCTCTATAGGTGAATTGGGTATGCCAAATTGGCCACAGTGTATGTGTGTGAATGAGACTGTGTTGATGTTTCTTAGTGATGGGTTGCGGCTGGAAGTGCATCCACTATGTAAAATGGTTCATTCCGCTGTGGCAAACCCTGATTAATAAAGAGACTAAGCCGAAAAGAGAATGAATGAATGAATGAATGAATGAATATCAGTATGATTGTAAATTTGACATAAAAGTTCAAATGATTAAACAAAATAATTTAAATGGTTAATATAGTGACATATACAGTATTAGACACAATACTTTTAGTGTTGTCTGTTTGACTGCTAATTTATTGATGAAAATACTTACAAAGATCATAGCAGATAAGATCTGCGTGCTTGTAGTGTTTTGTTACTGAATGATTTAGTGTTTTTGGTTGTTTTCAATTAGTTTTTTTACAAATAAATATTGTATTGTATTGTACTTAATGCTGGGCAGAAATTTACTGCGATTAATCACATTCAACACTGTAAAAAATGCTGGGTTCCACACAATTGATTTGTGTTGGGTCAACATCAGTGGTGTAAAGGAACAAATTACAAATACTCAAATTACCGTAATTGAGAAGTTTTTCTCAGAAATTGTAATTTACTGAGTAGTTTTAAAAATGCATACTTTTACTTTCCCTCGAGTACATTTTTAGTGCAGTGTTGGTACTTTTACTCCACTGCCTTCCTTCTACCTGCAGTCACTACTTTATTTTTTCTTGTCTTTAGGGATTGGCTGAGTAGAAAAATCAGTCCTGTGATTCCTGTCCAATCAAATCACACATACATGTAGCGGGTAAATCGCATCATAATGAATTACCTCAAGACATGGGCGATTTATAGTTGCAGCAAACTGTTTGAAAGTATTTAAAGTGTCCACGATGTCCAAAATCTTTACAGGCATTGATCCAGAAACTGTTAAGAAGCATTTCACTGATGAGAAGATGACGGATGTTAACTGTATGATGACCGAAATGCCCTTGAACACCCAGCAGACACAAGATGTCAACATGACGTCAGATTGATTGTTATGTTGTGGGGACGTTGCATTTTGTTTGGAAATGAAAATCAAGTTGAGTTTTAGTCACCTGACGACACGACCTAAATCTAAACTAATATTAACGTCTTATGACGTTGTGTGCCTGCTGGGCAATAACTAAATGCACTACATAATGTTACATTTACACACATCCACAAATTACATGTAAACGCATCAGCCTTTTACAGTGTAATACTCACTACTCGCTACTCTTGAGAACTTAAAAAATGCTACTTTTTACTAATAGTTACAACAGATACTTTTACTCTACTTGCACTATATTTTTAGGCAACTAATAGTACTTTTACTTGAGTATGATTTTTCAGTACTATTTCCACCACTGGTCAACATGAAAGAATTAAGTTTTTACAAATTTAAGTGGATTGAACAAAATAACAATTAAGTTATCACCCCAAACAACCCACGAATTGTGTGGTTTTAGCTCATTTTAAATAAGTTGTTTGAACAAACAGCAAACATAATTTTCTGAGTCAAAATAAGTTTTTTTAAGTATGTGTACTGTGTATATTTATTATCTATACTGTATATAAATAAGTGCATGCATATATTTGAGAATTTTTTTATTTATATTTAGATATAAATATAGTTGTAGTAGTATATAGTACAAATTACATATTTGTATGAATATGAATCAATGGTTTAGATATAATTTCAAAAAGATTATTGAATGAATCATCCTTTGAACTAATCAGTTGTTCCCAGACGGTGCTTTTAAGTATTATTTTTTTTATACTGATACACAAATCAGTATATTTTAAGCCGAATTCAACTATTCATTCAGCTGATTTATTGAAACACACCTGATGAATCACTCATTGAGAGATTTTCCTAATGCAGTCTCCTACTGACAGTTTACATCACATTAAAACATATCATTGCATGTTTTCAACAATTCATATTTTATGTTAAAAATAATTTAAAACAACAAGCTCATAACATTATTAATGAGGTAGTAGTTTTGCAATGTCAATTATTCATGCTACATTTAAGCTTCTTTAAATGAGCAACAACATAACTAAAATCTGCTTTAGCTGCAGTATAAAGATGGATTTTTACCTATTTAATTTGAACATCGACATCCCTTTAGTGTCTTAATGTATTAGTTAAAATTATTACTACACTTTAAGAAGCTAAAATCAAAAGATGGCACTTTTGAAAAAATGCTCTGTACACAAGTAAAGGTGGCACAAAATAGTGAACCATACTGTAAGCCTCTAAAACATGATTCACTTTGTTAATGCCTGTGAGGTCAATTAACAGGAATAATACATAAACTTATTAAAGAAGTGACTGCTATACTGAATAAAAATAAGAAAATTAAACAAGAATTTACTTACACTGCTACTCCTTTTAGCGTATGACACCATTTTGTATTTGTTTTCTAATAATTTCATAAATGTGTAGATCTGACATGCTAAACAATGTTAACACTGTTACAGTAAACCATACAAGCTGTTTATTTTTGTATGCAATGCCCAGTAGTCCTTTAATGATTGAAATAACCATGCTTGTGATATAATAATTATTACAACTGTTGTTTTTGTCATCAGTTTTTCGCAGCTACAGACATCGGTCAAATTTCCCTGGGGTGCCTGTTAATTTTGATGGAACGAAGCTCGAAGACTTAATTGAGATTTCTGCATTGGCTCTGATTTAAATCTGTTTATTTTATTAATGTCATGTAAAAAATAGATAACCTTGATGACAGAAGCTAATTAGTGTGGTCATTTATTCAAGGTTTAATACACTGATGACCGCCTAAAGACCCGTTTTTGTCTAGGAAGTTGTACAAACCAATTAATACGATGCCTCTGGGAACAGTTTCAGACTTGAATTACAAGACACATACCATAATAATTAATTGTTCATGGAAGTGTATGTTTATTATGTTGTATGTCAGCAACTCTGACAACCAGACTAGTATAAGATTGCAATATGAAAACTGTTATACATTTTAAAAGGACCACATTTTTTTCTGGTGCAAACAAGCTGCTTATAGTCAAAAATGTGTTTAACTGCACTTTTATTAAATCTTTAAATGTAAGATTAGAGATTGAGTTGCACTTTAATCCAGTGGTTACCACCATTTATTTTTTCCAGGGCCCCTCAACTTTAAAAACCCTATTATCATCTGCCAATGATTCTCAAGGTGAATGCGTACCTTGGCTCTAGGTGTGAAACACTAAAAAATAAGGTCAAGAATCTTGGTGGGATTCTGGAGTCAGATATAAGTTTCAGTAGTCATGTCAAAGCAGTAACTAAATTAGCATACTGTCATCTCAAAAACATTGCAGGAACTACTTGCTTTGTTACCATTGTTAACTTAAAGTAACTTGTTCATGCTTTTATCACCAGCAGGGTGGATGACTATAATGGATTCCTCACTGGCCTCCCCAAAAAGACATTTCAATCAGCAGCCATCTATGAAATGCATTTAGGGCAATATGTCTGAATGGGAAAACATCAAATTCTCCAAAACTGTTTGCTATGCTTACCAATACGTTACATATTTGGAACCACCAATAACATTAAACAACAACTGTCTCATAAGTTTCATTTCTAAACATCAGAATCGAACAAAATCAGAATGAGATCACGACACCAACCTCATTTATGGCCGTTCTACATATTAAAATCCTCTGCATAATGTTCGTCTGATCGCTCTGGTCTTCTGAAGTAATCCACAACTTGGTCTTGATGGTGAATCTCCTCCAGAAATGTTTGTGGGCGTTTCAGTAGTTGCTGTCATGTGATGTGCATTTGACAAAACAGACTCTACCTCACGCACATTTCACACAGATTACAAAACCAAAACACTTTTGTTTTCAAGTTTCATTTAAAAGTACAGATTTTAAGCTTTATTTGGATATATTTCTTATGTCTGTTGAGCTAGTATTTGCTAAGATTCCAGTGTGTTTGTTGACCACCAAACTGTCGGAAAAAGCAGACGTCTGTTACAAGTTTCTTCGTCAGTCTATACTTTATCGATCGATGATTGGCTCCTGTACTAGTAGGCGGGGCTTCATTCGCCATATTGACCGTTACACATTTCCCCATTCAAAACTATACGAGTGACACGTCTTGTGTATTCTATAGTCTTTGTTGCAGCTGATCCAGAATGCTGCTGCCAGGATTCTGACCAGAACCAGAAAATCAGAGCACATCAGACCTGTCCTCAGGTCTTTACACTGGCTCCCAGTTAAATTCAGAATACATTTTAAAGTATTATTACATGTCTATAAATCACTAAATGGCCTAGGACCTCAATACTCTACAGATATGCTCACTGATTACAAACCTAATAGATCACAACCTAATAGATCATGAGGATCAAGTAAATTAGAAATTCCAAGAGTTCAGTCAAAGCAAGGTGAATCCGCTTTCAGCTACTGCGCGCTACTGCTGCCCATTGCGCTACCGTGACACCCCATATTTCAATCAGCACTAATTAAATATACTTTTAATGATTAATGAACTCGTGATTTAAACTTCAATAATTGGTTTTATCCTCAAATTAGTATTTGTTTCATTTGTACTTGTAACCCTCCAACTAGTGACCCCTTATACATCTTTGGTAACCCCTTGTAGGGGACGTGACCCGCAGGTTGGGAACAAATCACACTTTACAAAGAAAGTTTGTGTTGCATTTGACAGAATGAATATGATCTTTTTCCCTCTTCATCTGCAGAGTTAGTAGCAGTGCTTTCTTTCTTTTTTTTTTACTGTGGTATTAAAAGGTACGGGAGTGGATTATGGCTTTCCTATCTGAACTGCTTGCACTGTGAGCTGCAAAAGCTTTTCACCCGCGAAGTATACGGTCCTTCTCAAAAGTAACCAAGATGGACACAAATAGATTGCATTGTGCCCTGTGTAGCCCTGGCCCACGTTTTAAATCTCTCCTCTCTAACCTAATCAGTGACACTTAGGGTAGACAGCCGACATCTGCGAAACTATATCAGTTCATGTCAGTCAAGTGCTTAAAAGGGTGGAATTGGAAAAATCTAATGGCAAAAAAAAATGGAGACCGTTGCATTATCTGGAGACATTTGTGTGTGGGTGTGTGTGTACTTGAAATCCCCTTTGTTGTGGGGACCAAATATTGTAGTATCAAAGTTGTTGATAGCAGTATTCTTTGACCTTTTGAGGACTATTTTTGCCCCCATGAGGGAAACAGCTCATAAATCAAACAGAATGGGGTATTTCAAACACAAGAAACAACAGAATGTTTTTTGTGAGGGTTGAGTTTAGGGGTAGGGTTATGGTAAGTTAGGGAGGAAATCTGGGATTCTCTATTAATTCCACATGTGAAAACATTGAACCAGAGTTCACATTACATGAACCATTAGCGGCTTTTTAGCTATTGGGCTAAATGGTTCCCTGTGCTTAACCATTCAATTTCATGCCAATCCGAGCTATTCACAACGGAAACAGTTTTATTTTTCACTGTGATGCTGATAACAGAGCTCTTTGGAATATAGTCCAAATGCCTCAGTTATCACCTTGCCAAGTATAATGTATATGCAATATGAATGATAATCCTATTTCCCTTTTTATCTGATATTTATTTTGTTAAAAACAAAAAATAAATAAATAAAGCATTTCCACTTAGCCAGTTATGGAGAGTGACAATGTCACACACACAGACTCAGCATGGCACAGAATAGTTGTCTAAGGGGACAATTACACCAAAAGTGCATTTCAGTTCTAAAAATGCAAGGATTACCGCATTGCCTTTTTGCTGAGTTTAGAAACGAGCGGTGCACTGCACTTTTGATGTTGTTAGGCATCCAGACTTTGTGCTGGAGTGCATGACGTTGGGTGCATTTTCTGCACAGAGATGAGTTTTTTCAACTACAGGCGCACTGTGCCTTCCCTCAAAAATGTAGTGCGCAGCAGGTTAGAATGTGAAGAGCCCAGGGTGCATAAAACAACACACAAAATGCTCACTGCCAGTACAAAATTACTTTAATAACGTATATCTCATCAGAAAAAAACATATTCTGTGTGATCAGGGCCTAACTACGCTAATAATTTGGGTCCCAGAACCGTTTGAACCAGGCTCATGTTGAAATGTGGGGCGGGGGGGGGGGGGTGTATAATCAAGACAGCATTTATTGAATGTAAAAAAAAAATTTCAATTGTTAAATATTTATTAAAATGTTAAATAACTGGTTTCTTATTGTATGTAGTTTCAAATAAAATTATTACTTCAGTCATTATTGCTTTTATTACTATTACCATTATTATTAATAATAATAATAATAGTAATAATAGTAATAATAATAATAATAATAATAATAGAGTGATTTCTGAAGGATCACGTGACTCTAAAGACTAGAGTAATGAAGCTGAAAATTCATTTTTAAAGTCACTGGAATAAATGATTCAATTAAATGATAAACTAATTTTGAACAGATATTTTATAGTGCAATAACATTTCACAACTTTTACATTTTTTCTGTATTTTTGATTAAATAAATGCAGCCTTGGTGAGCAGCATAAGCTTATTTTAAAACATTTAAAAATCATACTGACCCCAAACTTTTGACCGGTAGTGTTAATTTCATTTATATAATAATATAATCCATTTATATATTGCATTGAATGTCCAATAATGTTTGTTGAAAATCAATTCAATGTTGTTCAGTGCTGTTTTGAATCCCACTAAACTGCTGAAAAAACATTTCTGCGCACATTTTATTAAAGATATTTTCTTCTTTATCAAAATAATAAATAATCACAGCATTTTCATTCTATATTCACTGGTGTTATTGTTTCAGCGCTGTATTAGAATGTTGTTTTCCACTGGGACTTTGTTTTATTCAAAGCATGATATTACGCTAATTTCTTCCCCCAAAGCTGCCATGTTCTTGTGTTGTTTTCTCTCTAAATATGAATATATCCTTGAAAACCACAACAAATAAAGAAAATGCACAATGAACTTCATTACAACTATGTATCCTAAGTAGGAAGCTTAGCGTATATGAAGTGTTTACCCATTGGTCCTGGCCACTGTCAGTGTGAAATATGAAAGTGCTTAACCCCTGTGTGCTGAGGGAACGGCAGGGAACCCAACGGGTGTTGAATTGCAGGGTTTGCATGTTTATAATGAGCAGAGAAAACTGCTGCGGAGCATAAAGAAGGAAGTCTATTGCACATTAAGCGGCTGAATGTTTTACAGAGGGTAATAAACTCCTGCCTGGCTAATCAAATTCACCAAGAAAATACCATCCTTCAAGTCTTCAAGAGACCAAGTTTGTTTTTTGTGTGTTTTTTTTTTACTCGTTTTCTTCAACAGCGTTTATTGTGAGTCATTGCAGCAGCACAATTTACCTGATTACAGAATGCATCTTCTAGCTCATTTTCAAAACAATTTAGCAAAGTTTAATAGATTACTCAAATTGCCCTGGTGTGCCATTCTGCTGAATTAGTTGATAATATGGGGATTTGGAAGATTTATAATCATGTGCTTCCTCAGATTTCTGCACCAAGTAGATTTTAATGCAACTTAAAATATACACCTATGAAAAAAATGCTCTAAATAAAAATATAATTATGTGTTTCCTTAAGACATATTTTTTGTTTGTTTTTGTAAACTAACGGTGACATTTATTCCAATTTTTATTTGTTATTGTTATTGTTTAGACCTTTTTGTACGAAAGAAACAGGTGCCATGTTTATATTGCCTTTTAGATCATGTTTTAACACAGGAGGGAACCTTTTTACCTTTTTATTTGCTAGAACAACCTGATTATTTCAATCAAAAAGAAATAAAAGTAACAAATTTTTTTAAAAATTTAAATGTTGACACCGTTATCAGACATTTATAGAATTTAACCCTTTAACAGCCCCACCAAGGAAAATAATTGGATTGCATTTTTTATCTCTTAATGTCACTAGTTAACACACGCAGTGCTTTTTTTTTTTTTTTCAACAAATCCCAAAATTTCTAACATATCATCCTCTATCAAATAGTTGATATGTCAGTTTATGGTAAAAGTACCAGAATTACTACATATACTATGAAAATCATGAAAATATGAAGTGTAATTTTTTTTGTATTTAAAAAATTATGAAAATTAAAAAAATATTTGAATACTAAATTATCTTCATTTTTTGAAGTATGCCATACAATCTTTCAGAGTCTCATTTAACATTTCTTGTTAAAATTTTTTTACAATAAAACCAAAATCAAATGTAGTAGGGGCAACAGTTTTTGTAAACCAACAATGCTGTGTAGTGTATTTGAAACAGTCATTCTTTAATAGCCTTTAAGTCATTATTTAAAACAGTCTTGCTACTCGCGCTCAGTTCAGTGTGGGAGTTGTAGGAGTTTGGAAGTGTGAGTAGTGGTGAACGGTTGGTAAAAGAATTGAGTCTGCAAAGCTAAAACTTTGTATATATTTATTTTGTTACTTTATTGTCTTGTTTGTTTGTTTATTTTTGTAGATATATTTTGGCTACTTTATTTTTAGAGTTTTTTTAGATTGGACACTTTTGCACTGTAAATGAAAGCACCTCTGTGCCATAGTGCTACGTCGGCTGAGCCATCCTTTTTTTCTTGTTTTACACATTTACCCAATAACAACACCTTTGTGTGACACTTATTTTTTCCATATAATTTGTTAATTAAAGTGATTACTTTTGACAGAATCATGATTTGAAAATCATTTTTATCTCATAAGTCTGTGGTGTTTCTATCTGCTGCTTTTTATACTGTAAATAGTAATAGGAATGGGCTGTTAAAATGAAAATAAAATCAACAAAAAGCATCACAAAATATTGTAAAAGGAGTCAATCCACGGTGGGCGCAGTGGGGTAGCACAATCATCTCACAGCAAGAAGGTCACTGGTTTAGGTCCCAGCTGGGTCAGTTGGCATTTCTGTGTGGAGTCTGCATGTTCTCCCCGTGTTCACGTGGGTTTTCTCCAGGTGCTCCTGTTTTCCCCAAAGATGCGCTATAGGTGAATTGAATAAACTAAATTGGCTATAGTGTATATGAGTGTGTGCAAGAGTGTGTGGGTGTTTCCCAGTTTTTTTGGGTCGCGGCTGAAAGGGCATCCGCTGCGTAAAACATGTGCTGGATAAGTTGACGGTTCATTCCTCTTTGGCAACCCCTGATTACCCTACTGAAAAAAACTGGTTAAACCAGCCTAAACTGGTTGGCTTGTTTTAGCTGGTCGACCAGCCTGGTTTTAGAGGGGTTTTGGCCATTTCCAGGCTGGTTTGCAGCCATTTCCAGCCTGATCTTAGCTGGTCAGCCTGGAAAATGACCAGCTAAAACCAGCTTGACCAGCCTGGTTTAAGCTGGACATAGCTGATTTTGGCTGGGCTCCCAGCCTGACCAGCTAAGACCAGTCTAGAAATGGCTGAAAACCAGCCTGGTTGACCAGCTAAAACCAGCCAACCAGCCTAGGCTGGTTTAAGCTGTTTTTTTTCAGTAGAGTAATAAAGGGACTAAGCCGAAAAGAAAATGAATGAATGAGTTAATCCATTTTACAAACCTATGAACAGCTTTGTGGGAGGAAAAAGCCTAATATAACCACCTGGTGCATATAAATGTCACAATGTTTTATTTTCAAACAAAATATAAATGTAATATGGGCTTAAAAATGCAATATAGAAGTGAAGTCATGGACCACAATTGATGTTTTTGGGGGTTTTTTGTCCCAGACTTCTTCACATTCATTAATATTTAACTGAGTAAAATATATATAAATAATAATAATAATTTTATTTGTGCAAATAAAATACAAGTTCTTCATGAACGTCGTCTCTTTATACAAAAAGTTCCTTTTCATCATGTCCCCGAGGATCCTATCTTCCATCATGTTTACATGCACCAATAATGGCCTTATCACTATTAGAACAGTGAGGTAATCACTCCCATTGTTCAATTGTCTGCAGATGTCCACTCAATGCATGATTTAGTATATCTTATGATTAATTTGCTTCATAAGCTTGCATGTAATTAAGGCTCTAATTCATTGTAGGGCGTCCTCTCCCCCTGAAGCCTTAGAGAAAATGATAATGCACGCTTCAGAATGGAGATTGCATGCAAATAAAATCTGTTTCAATAACTGTTCCTTTTTTTTATACAAGCCTACTCTTTCAGATGTTATTATTTTGCTCTGATGTCTCAGTCCACGTTAGTGTCAGATCAAAGTTCTTGCTCCTCCCATTGAAGGCTGTTCATTCAGAATGCAATGTCTCATTCCAATGCATACATTAAAAAAGAAAAGTGTGGAACAAATTTGGTAGAAAAGTACATTCATGAACTTTTAGTTTGAGTTCTTTTGCATGACAGTGTTTTAAAAATTAGATGCTCAGATTAAAAGCTTTTTTAAGAGACGTTTTTTATTCCACTGTCCACTGATTGTATTTTTTAAATACAAAACCTTGTTCTGTACATACAGCACTGCTGTTAAATTATTTTTATGCAAAGATGTGCTAAACCATGCAAGCTTCTTTTAGCTACAGAACAAAAAAGTAATTGCTAACTAATTGCTAGATAGAGGAGCAGACAGTAACATGAAGATAATCCAAAGAGTAAACAATGTAGGAGGTCAAGGCAGGTGGCAAACAATCATAAAACAGTATAAACAAACAAAGGGTTAAAAACAGCAAGGCAAAACGCTTAGAAATGTGCACTACATTATAACAAGACTCTGAATGTGTGTGTGTGTGAGCAGTGTCTAGATGGTCCATGTAATCAGTCATGATGAGCTTTAGCTGTGTGTGTAAACAGGAGGTAAACTGAAACTGGTGTGTGACTGCAGATCGTGATGGGAAATGAGGTTCGGGTGACGGGGAGTGTTCTCCAGCGATCCACGAGAGCTACATCACAGGCGATCACATCTGTTGATGTGCGTTGTTTACTTAGTTTTGTCACTTCAGTTTTTATTCTGACACACTGATTCGTACGCTGAAAACCCAATCAGAGCACTCTCTTTCAGCACATAACTAGCTTAAACCATCTAAGGACCAGCTTAAACCAGCAGCCACATTTCAAAACATACCTAATAAGCATATGGGAAGCATATTTTTTCAAGAGGGAAAATGTCAAAATTTTAAGCTGCAGACTAATATAAAATAATACTAAATAAGTACTTATTCCAACTACCTTAGGACATGTGTTAAAACACAAACAGTTTACCGCTCTAAATAATAATAAATGCTTGAGACATAAAAAATGTATGAATATGTCCTGTTTTAAGTAAGATGCAAAGTAAAGCTTTGCCTCAGGCTGTGTGAATTACAAGGCCTAATCAATTCGAAAATTGTTTTTTAAATAAATTAGCTAAATACACAATTAATGCAAACAGTCAATATGGGAAAACCTGCCTGCTCACTAGTCGTATCTTCATCTAATCCTCTCTTGTAAAATCCAGTTAGGCCCATATCCAGACCAATCAAACCACTGAGTTAATATGAATTAATCCATGCCTTTTGGCTCTGCTGTAAGTTGGCAGTTTCTGCTCATAAATGTTAAACAGACAGACGTCTTTATATATCCTCTTCATCTCACACACGATTAAGACAAACGATGTAATAAGGATAAAAAACGCTTTGGTTGCAGAAATATAAATGTGAACTGCCATTACAACATGCAGAAACCTTTTGCCTCTGGAAAAACTGTAATTGCGCAATATTCCCGCTACAGTACCAGGCTGAGCTGACATTATCTGAAAAACTTCTTTTGCATAATTCTAACTAGGCAGAAATTCATAGAATCTAAATCTTCTTTTGCGATGTACATCAATGTCGTTGTTTTATTACTCAAAGTTGTTTTTATGGACCTCAGCTAAATTAAACTTGCTATCTTTTATCAATAAGATTTCTTATGATTTCTGTGATCTTGATCAACTGAAGATATGAGGGGAAAAATGAAATATGAAAAATGCAAAAGCAAAAACTTGGAAATTGTGATTTTCAGCGTTTTTATGAAAGTCTAGGCCCCCTGTTATTTTAGGTATGATGTATTAAGACATAAAGCTAGCTTCAGACTTTACTGGTGTTTTCATTAAGATGTACATTTGTCTTCTGCCGCCTCATAAATCATGTCAGTTTGCTTTCCTCAGTCTGATCATCTGGCAGGAATTTAAGCTGACATTCGGAGACAGAGTCAGCGAGGCAGTTATTTTAGAGGCAGCTCTCCACAATGAATTGCTGACATGATATAAGATAATTTAGCAGCATCCCATCATGCCATAATTCTGTCTGTGCCTTCTGTAATTGCAGCTTCTCTTAAAGACACAGTGAGCAGAAATTGGAGCCACGTGAGTTTGAATATCATGCAGTTTGGGAATATTTTTTGCATAACCTCTAGACTTGACTTCTGTTGTTGTTAGGATAGTGCACCATAGGTGTTATGGTGTTTATCTTCTTGAGGGTTCTTCACAAGATAGAAATTTATAGGTTTACCCATATGTAAATTTGATGTATGGCCATATCGTCATTACTGCGATGTAATTACTATGTCATTACATTATAATTACCATGTAATGAAATTGTAATTACATTGTTATAACATTGGATTGACATCTAAGATTAAATTATTGTTCTATGCATATACATAGTTATATACACACACACACAAATACACAATATATATATATATATATATATATATATATATATATATATATATATATATATAATATATATCTATATATATATATATATATATATAGTACAGTAATATGTAATTACAAAATTTTATCTTGGATGTGATTGCTATGTCGTTACAATGTAATTACTATGTCATTACATTGTATTAACATTGTAACTACATCCAAGATAATATATTTGTTAATAGTTCTGCGTATATTTCATGTACAACATTTATTTATTTATAGTTGTATACATAAATATACACAGTACACATGTAATTACAAACTTTATCACCATGCCAATACATTGTAATTACATCCAAGATATTATAGAAACCTAAATGTTTCTTTGTATATTTTATGTACAGTATTTCTGTATTTATACGTAAATACACGCAGTACATATATAGTTACAAACTTTTGTTTTGGATGTAATTATGTCATTACATTATAATTACTTTGTTATAACATTGTAATTACATTATTATAGCATTGTAATTACATCTATGATGGTATTGTAAATGTGTTTTTGTATATTTCATGTACAGTACAGTAAAATGAAACTTAATATACAAGTTTATAGATATATTTGTTATTCTAATGGTTGAAAATGTAATATGTAATTGCTTTTTTTGCTATATGTGGCCATGGACCACAAACCAGTTTTAGGAGGCATCCACACGCCACTCAGGAACGTTAAAAAAGCCTCCTCCACCATGTTCAAATAAAAGAGTTGTCATGCCAACTGTAATAAGAATCTCACAATGCTTACCCTAGCTCTGAGTACTTCTGATTGGTCCACTGCTCTTGGAACTGATTTTGATGAGTGGTACTGCATGTGAAAGTTGAAATTCTGTTAACTTGACACTGCTTCTTAGAATTGTGGTACTCATGATACATGAATTGCCCCTCATATTGCTTACATTTTTGGCAGTAGACAAAAATATATTGAATGGGTCAAAATTATCGATTTTTCCTTTATGCCAAAAATCATTTGAATAATAAGTAAAGACCAAATTTCATGAATATATTTATAAAAACTTTCCTTCCATATAAAAACTTTGATTATGACATGCATTGTTAAGCACTTTATTCAGACAATTTTAAAGGGTTTTTTAACTGTCAGATTTTCCAGATTTTCAAACAGTTGTATGTTGGCCATCCGATCTCAATAAACCACACATCATTAGCAAGCTTGTTTTAGAATGACACTGTTGACTGGTTTTGTGGTCCATGGTCTAATATTTTAAAATATTTGTTTCGGCTTGGATTTGCTTTTAATTTTTTAAGTTTTAATGAAAGCAAAATAAGGTGACGCAATGGCACAGTAGGTAGTGCTGTTGCCTCACAGCAAGAAGGTCGCTAGTTCGAGCCTTGGCTGGGTCAGTTGGCGTTTCTGTGTGGAGTTTGCATGTTCTCCCTGCGTTCGCATAGGTTTCATCCGGTGCTCCGGTTTCCCCCACAGTCCAAAGACATGCGCTACAGGTGAATTAGGTAGGCTAAATTGTCCGCAGTGTATGAGTGTGAATGAGTGTGTATGGATGTTTCCCAGAGATCGGTTGCAGCTGGAAGGGCATCCGCTGCGTAAAACGTAAGCTGGATAAGTTGACGGTTCATTCCGCTGTGGTGACCCCAGATTAATAAAGTGACTAAGCCGAAAAGAAAATGAATGAGTGAAGGAATTAATGAGCTATTACTTTTTATTTCATATATTAAGGTTTCAGTTATGACACTCCCAAAATCATTCCGCATAATTCGCAGATTTTTAACACAATTCTGCGCAGAAATAGCAAAATATGTCCGCAGATTCCGTCTGGCCCTAGTTATGACTAAAAGGCTCATCTATTTGACCTTCATCTGGACAACCTGTTGTCAGAGGTGTTTAGTCATTTTAGAACAGCTCATCAACAGCTCAGCTCTTACAAATGAGACAAAACTGGAAAGTTAGGATGTCAGTGAAATAGACTTTTTCAGATAATTAAGGAAAATACTCGCAGATGATTAACGCCAATAACTGGAAAGTTTATAGTTTTGATCAGTGCTATTTTTCAAATGTCTCATTTAAGTGTTTATACTGTTGCTTCTCAAAAACTGCTAATCTGTTTGTTTGGATAACTTCAATTCCACTAAATGTTGGCCTTGAAATTTGGGACGTAGGGTTTCCTCAATCTTTGCTCTCCACTGTACATAGAATCTTTTGTGTGTACGTTTGCTGTATAAAATAGAAAAGGACTGAAAATGAAAATGAGCTCAGAGCTGGTGCAAATTCATCTCAGTGCTTTTTATCCCTGCAGTTTTTTCCTCTTTTCCTTGCTTGGTGCAGGCAGCGAGAGTGGGCTGAAGCCATGAAATCCATCATTCCACTTCATCTGCGGCACTCTCCCTTTCTGATCAATGATAGCGCTAATAATAACTGCCACATAGTCACCTCCAGCTCGCTGTCGGTCCGGCACGGCTCCGGGCCCCCCTCTCCAGATTGCCCAGTCCGATTAGGAGCCCATTACAGAGGCTGTTTACTCATAATGTCCCTCAGGCCGGGCCCTGCTTTGTTTGTCTGTCTAGAAATCCAAAGGTGATGCGATGACCTTCTGTAACCGCAAAAGTTCATTCTCACTCTGTCACTTTTATTGGTTGGTCAGTGTTTATTATTGACAAGGGATTCTGTCAAATGTACATTATAGGATTTTGTTTACTTCCTACAAATATACTCACCGGACACTTTATTAGGTACACCTGACTAACTGCTCGTTAACGAAAAATTTCTTATCAGCCAATCACATGGTAGTGCATTTAGGCATGTAGACATGGTCAAGACGATCTGCTGCAGTTCAAACCAAGTGTCAGAATGGGGAAGAAAGGTTACGTGACTTTGAAAGTGACATAGTTGATGGTGCCAGATGGGCTGGTCTGAATATTCAGAAACTGTTTACCTACTTAAATGTTTACGCACCACCATCTATAGGGTTTACAGAGAACGGTCCAAAAAAGAGAAAATATCCAGTGAGTGGCAGTTCTGTGGGCGCAAATGCCTTGTTGATGTCAGAGGTCAGAGGAGAATGGCCAGACTGGATCAAGCTGATAGAAAGGCAACAGTAACTCAAATAACCACTCGTTACAACAGAGGTATACAGAAGAGCACCTCTGAACGCACAACACGTGCAACCTTGAGACGGAAGGGCTACAGCAGCAGAAGACCACACCTGGTGCCACTCCTGTCAGCTAAGAACAGGAAACTGAGGCTACAGTTCACACAGGCTCACCAAAATTAGACAACAGAAGATTGGAAAAACGTTGTCTGATGAGTCTTGATTTCTGCTGCCACATTTAAATGGTTTAGACTCAGAATTTGGAGTCAACAACATTAATGCATGCATTCATCCTGCCTTGTATCAATGGTTCAGGCTGGTGGTGGTGGTGTAACGGTGTGGGAGGTATTTTCTTGGCACACTTTGGGTCCATTAGTACAAATTGAGCATTGTGACAACTCCACAGCCTACCTGAGTATTGTTGCTGACCATGTCCATCCCTTTATGACCACAGTGTACTTATCTTCTAATGGTTACTTCCAGCAGGATAACGCGCCATGTCATAAAGTGTGAATCATCTCAGACTGGTTTCTTGAACATGACAATGAGTTCACTGTATTCAAATGGCCTCCACAGTCACCAGATTTCAATCCAATAGAGCACTTTTGGGATGTGGTGGAACGGGAGATTCACATCATGGATGTGCAGCGGTCAAACTTGCAACAACTGCATGATGCTATCATGTCAATATGAATCTCGGAGGAATATTTCCAGTACTTTGTTGAATCTCAGCCACACAGCCTTAACACAGTTCTGAAGCCAAAAGAGGTCCAAACCTGTACTAGTAAGGTGTACTTAATACAGTGGCCGGTGAGTGTATATACTTGAATACACTGAGAAATATCCAAAAACTCCAAATGATTATCAAAAACCTACTCTAGTTTTGGTTAGGATTTTCATAAATCACTTTTTTGCCCTAAAAGTATAATGGCAGATCAAACCGTAAGTCATAAAGAGTGTACATGATAGTAGACTTCACATTTAAAGCATCACAAAATCACTCACATCTCATTAAAATAAAAGTCTTTGAAAACAATGACATCACAGAAATGTATACATGTTCAGGGGAGATTAAAGGCAAGTGCAAAACATACACAACTATGACTGGAGCACGTGGGTGTGTTTCATAATGCTTTAACAATAAAGTTTGGATTTACTCCACATTACAACCAAATGTGGAGATGTATCATATACACACACAGCAAATTATCTATAGAGACAATTTCAATTCAATTCAATTCACCTTTATTTGTATAGCGCTTTTACAATGTAGATTGTGTCAAAACAGCTTCACATAGAAGATTATAGTAAACTGAGTCACCGTCAGTTTAGCTCAGTTCAGTGTGGTTTAATAATCACTACTGAGAGTCCAAACACTGAAGAGTAATCCATTGATGTGCACTTCTATAGATCCCGAACCATGCAAGCCAGTGGTAACAGCGACGAGGAAAAAACTTCACCAATTGGTGAAAGTGAAGAATTAGTGGCACGACCATTTCTCCTACGGCCAAACATCTTGTGCAGAGCTGCAGTCTAGGCACTGGAGGCTGGAAGCTGGCCTCAGCGAAGACTCGTTTGTCCCTGGAGCGTCACAGAAATCAGTCTCATGCTCTCCACTTCTCCATGACCACCACAGCAGCTGCTCAGGATACGGCCTGGTCCAGGATATGGAAACCTTGGGATCATCTCGTCACTGGTCTTGGATCGAATCAGTGGCGCTGCACAGTCTAAGGGCCACAGGATGAGTATCCCCAGGTGGAAATAGAGAATAAAGAGAATAATTAGCGTAGCTGCTGTTCATAGTGTATATAAACGAGATGCAAAAACCTGCGTGGAGCACATTCATGTATCATACCGCTAAGTGATGCACTGAGTGTATGCTTTACTAACTTTAGTAGGGTTTTTAATCTAGTTTTGAATTGGGAGAGTGTGTCTGTGCCTCATGTCATCACTTTCCTAGAGGGACTGTATACTAAAAGGGTGACAGTAAAAAATGGTAGCCCTGCATGCATAATAAAGGTTTTCTGACATTCTTGCAGATGTGTAAAAACGCAAAATTGTTTCGAAAACATTGTTGGGTAGACGTGTAACTTTTTTCAAAATGCAAAGGAAAAACTTTTAAACTTTTAAAGCTAAATGGTTGTCATGTAATCATAGCACGTTTTGATTTTGCCAAGTACGATTTTCACCAAATGTTTTCATGAGTTTTCTCCAAATTTACCCACAACCAAGTCATTTGATATATTATTATAATAATCCATTTAGCAACTCATGCAACTCCACTCGCTGACTTCATCTGTTTTGTCAAGACAGTTAGCCTACTCGATGTCACCCCCTGTGGTTGCAAATAACAGTACAATATTACAATAACAATAACTGTGATGGTTGGGTTTAGGTTTGGGGTAGGTGTAGACGTTAATAACTGTGATGGTTGGGTTTAGGTTTAGGGAAGGTGTAGACGTTAATAACTGTGATGGTTGGGTTTAGGGTAGGTGTAGACGTTAATAACTGTGATGGTGGGTTTGGGATTGGCGTAGGTGTAGACGTTAATAACTGATGTACAGCGCCATCTAGCCGACAACATAGTTTTAACATGGCTCCATAACTTTAAGTTACACCTCTAACATACTTCAAGTTACGCCCCTAAGGCATGTTACGCCCCTGTCTTGCAGTCTGCAGACAGACCCTATCCCAATGACAGACTAATGGCTGCCGATGTGTTGTATCTCAGAAATTATATATTTTAAAATAGGCATCTTATAAATAAACTGCATAGCTGCAATCTAAACACTACATTCTCGACTAAAAAAGCCTCAAAACTACTTTATGTTGTCCAATTTGTCAAACTGTAGAGCATCCCTCTGCTTGTTTTGTATGTGGGCAGAGTAATACACAAGGGTGAAGGGTAAAGAGGCTGTATGAGTGCTGTTTTTTTGCAGAATATCGCACGGCTATCACGCTATCATATTCAAGAACCAGACAGACTTTTGTATAAATTAATTTATAATACTATAGTAGGATAAATATATATGGTATATAGAGAGTATATGTACAAATAGTACTAGTTCATTTCTGTGGTGCTGATGTCTACCATTCATTCTGACACTCTTGATCTCACCCTCATATGTGGACATTCAGCTTTCATTGAGTGTCCAGTCCTGCCGTCACCCAGCCGTGGGCCACTCTAAATCAAACACACTGTGACATCCGACCCCGTTACAGCAGTCAGCTAAAGTAATCATTAGAAAGAGAAGATGGACTGCCGGCTCTGTTTCAGACCTCTTCTGTCCCATTAGATCCACATTACCAGTCTCCCACCCCTACAAATGAGAAACAAAGACCTCATTTCTCTCTTGTCGTTAAGTGATCTATTCATTTAGCTGTGGATCTGTGTATTTACTTTGCTTGGGAAGTGAAATATTTGTTATTCTTTCATTTAACCTGATTTGATTTGTTTGTTTGGTTGGTGTAAAAAGCTTCCCATAACTTCTCATAACTATCTGAAAATTGTTGTCGACAGTTATCTCAGCTAGACGTTGTAAAACATGCATTTCATTGACTCACTGTCATGGCTGTTGAGAACAGATTGTTGTGTCATCACATTTTGATGCGATTATTGCAGTGAACCGTGATTGGGTAGATAAATACGGCTGACTGCTCTTTCATCAAATTAAGCATTTCATGCATTATTGATATTTTCGGTTGTGCAGGAGAATTCAATGAAGTAAGCAAGATAAAAAGAAGTTTAAAGCTACCAGAACATGGAACACATCACAAACAACACTAAGATTAAAAACAGAAAAGGTACTGGTAATTTTCTCTCAGGATATTTTTCATCACGTTTGCAGGCATTTTTTAACCATAAAAAAGTAAACCTTTTAAACATTTTATGTTAACTAAACTAATGTCACTGCACAGCAGGAAAGGATTGTAAAATGTGCTTATAAGTCCAGCTTAACACTTACTATAAAGGTATATATATATGAATTAAAGAAGACACCGGTTGTAAACAAACTAATGACTAAAACAAAAGAAAGAAAAACAGGAAAACATGAAAATGCAAACTAAAAGTCTGTGAAACAAAATTGAAATGATCACTGTTGCAGTTATATGCTACACATTGTGAAAATCCTGTTAATTAACAATTATCTCTGTTTTTGTTTAGTCACAATTTTATATAATTATGAGATATTAAGCTCTGCAATTGTGCTAAAAAACCCTCTGTTCTAAAAACTGAACTATTTTTAACATTGGCATTTTCAATAAGAAAAAATACAAAAATATAAGACCTTGAAAATTAACTAGAAAAATATTCTGTTCTGTCATCATGGCAAAGACAAAATAAATGAATTATTATGAATTAGTTTTTAAAACTATTTCATTTAAAATGTGTTTAAAAAATATTCTCTAATGATTTTAATAATAATATTGGCTGTAATTTTACATATAATATATGTGTTTATTTCACATATATTATTTCCCAAATTATGTTTAACAGAGCAATGAAATGTTCACAGTATGTCTGACAATATTTTTTCTTCTAGAGAAAATCTTATTTGTTTTATTTCGGCTAGAATAAAAGCAGGTGTTAATTTTTTAAAATCCATTTTAAGGTCAAAATTATTAGCCCCTTTAAGCTATATTTTTTTTTATTGTCTACAGAACAAACCATCATTATACAATAACTTGCCTAATTACCCTAACCTGTCTAGTTAACCTGATTAACCTAGTTAAGCCTTTAAATGTCACTTTAAGCTGTATAGAAGTGTCTTGAAAAATATCTAGTAAAATATTATTTACTGTCATCATGGCAAAGATAAAATAAATCAGTTATTAGAAATGAGTTATTCAAACTATTATGTTTAGAAATGTGTTGAAAAAAATCTTCTCTCTGATAAACAAATATTGGGGAAAAAATAAACAGGGGGGCTAATAATTCTGACTTCAACTATATATATATATACATACATACATACATACATACATACATATATATATATATATATATATATATATATATATATATATATATATATATATATATATATATATATATATATATATAATGTATGTGTGTGTATATATATATATATGTATATATATATATGTATATATGTATGTGTGTGTGTGTTATCTGTACAATAACAGAAAAAATACTTGCAGCTCTTTACAGTTTTGTTTTTTACCATAATTACATGACCAACCAAAACAATATATATTTATCAGTAAAATTACTTTTTAATTTCAACAGTTGAAATAATTGTCCCATAATGCAATACGAAAATGTAAATAAATGGGAAACACCTATGTATCATACAATACAGACATAGAATACTAACGTGTATCTGTGATATTTGGTGATACTGACCTATTAAAAAATCATCTTAAAGTTTTTATTCAGAAAAAAATAGTCCATTACAATGTACAAAACAGCACTCAAACAATAAAATTACTTTAGTAACACAAAATCTGAAGTTTGAAGTGAAGATAAATTTCCAAGGTGGATTCAGTTATGTTTGTACGAAACAAGAATTCTGCAATCGACCAATCTGAATTATGTTTGTAATTCAGCCATGTAATAACTGGAAATGATGTTATATAGTTTTTGGATGTAGATAGAAATCTAAAATAACTCTTCCACTTTGTGCCTTTTGTCGCTTTTTAAATACAACGGGAGAACCCCGGCCATTTTTTAAGCTCATTTCAGATTATTTTAACAGCACCCCTCTAGCTCTGATAAGAGAATGAGAAAATAGATACATTTCGGTCTATGCTGTCATTTAAGAGCCCCCTTTCTGAGTCACCTCACTGTTAACTCTCTGCGGGCATTCGCTGCCAGTCAAACTCTTGCTCATACATTTTCTGCCAGCTGCATTTAGACTGAACAGGGGAAAGGTCTTCATCCTCTCCTGAGGGACTGATAACAACACACACTGAGTGGAGGAAATGCCTACAGCTTCACACAATTGCCTTTTTGTATTAATCTGCTCTTTTTTTTTAGCTCTCCTTCGGCTAGCTATAAAAAAGCTGCATGCCACCACTTTATTTGCCAATGATTTATCATAAAATTCAGGTTGGTTTTTATTTTATTTGGTTACATTGCATTTATTTAATGAATCAAACAGCTCAATAAACTTTTTAAGCCACTTGCTTTTAGATTTGTTCTAATATTTATCATAATAATAATGATAATTATTCATTCATAAATTTTCCATCGGCTTAGTTCCTTTATTGATCAGGGGTCGGCACATCGGAATAAACCTCCAACTTATTCTGAAAACGTACCTCTATACACATTTCTGGAGACCACGAAATACGTCCAAGGGGGTACGTTTTTTTGAGGTTTTTGTGAATCTACGAGAGGCCACTGTGTACGCTTTTTGAAATCTCAAATTTCTCTCGCGAGTGCCATTCATGCCTGCTGTTCTAGCGTAAACTCACCAGAGGCCGCTGTTGACTGACTGTTTGACTGACCGGCTGATCAACTGACCCACCGACCCACTTCCCTAAACCAACCCCAAAAAAAGCCATTGTCTGATTTTAACTACGTTTTACCACATTCCACCCTGTTATTTACTTGTTTGTTTTTATTTTTTTGGCATCTGTTTTTGTCTTACCTGCTTTCTGGAACTGTTCTTAACTGGACTCGAACCCCTTCATCATAGTCAATTCCTCTCTGCATCTCAAATCCACCGACGTACATGGCGAGCTAACGGTACAAACTGGTTACAAGCGGTCAGCTGGTAAGCGCGAAAAGGAATGGCGTCATACCACCCCATAGCGTTCGTTTTAAAAAATGAAATTCAGCCATACATACCTCTGGCTACATAATTTGCGATCTCCAGGAATGTATAGGGCTACGTTTTCAGGATGAGCCTATGTTGTGTTTTACACAGCTGATGCCCTTCCAGCTGCAACCCAATACTGGGAAACATCAATACACACTAATTCGCACTCATACACTACGGCCAATTTAGCTTATTCAATTCATCTATAGCGCAGGTCTTTGGACTGTGGGGGAAACCGGAGCTGTCATGATCACTAGCCATCTAATACTTGCAGATTGCTAGAGACCTACAGATCTGTCACTGAACCGAACTACAAATAACATCATGCACCTCTTGCACACCAGTTCCTTAATCCCTCTGATTACACAGACACACACACACAGACAGGTGACGGTCAAAACCAATGATTACATGGACTATATATACACCCCGGTTTCACAGACTCTTTGCTGAGTCTTGTTACTGTTTATGTGCATTTCAAAGCGTTTACCTGTCTACCCCATTTTCGCCATTCTCTGCCTTCCCTGACTATCGCTTGTTATCTGTTACACGTTTTGGATTTCTCCATTTTTCTCGGTTTTCCTGTTTACCCTTGCCTGTACGACCATCCCTTTTATAATGCATTTGCATCTCAATTGTCAGCACAATCTGTCCTAACAGGAGCACCTGCAGGAAAATCACACAATTACAGGAAGAAATAATGATAATTAATATAATTATTTATTTATATATATATATATATATATATATATATATATATATATATATATATATATATATATATATATATATATATAGATATAGTACGGTAACAACGCAAGCTGAATTTTCTCTGATAAAAAAAATTATTATTGCTCCTTGATCTCATAGGAAATTTATTATAAGAACTAATTGAAGTATAAATGGTTATTTTGGCCCTATATGCAAATATTGACCTTGGGTGCTTATTTTGATGAATGTCTTTTCAAAGCCATGATTTCGAGTTGTTATTTATCATGTCATGATCAATGGAACACCATCAATCCTGATCAAAAATCTATATTTATGGTGAAAATAATTATTCAGATGTGTTATTTCTCTACTTTTATATATGATGCTGTCAGAGAAAATAAATAAATCAAACATCAACAATTAAACTAGAAATGATTCTGATTAAAACAGTAGCCTTCGCATTTGAACAGGCTATTTCTTTTCTGAATGCCTTTCTTGATCTATTTGCATTGACCTGCTGTAGATGAAGCTAAAAGTGATAGAGAATGGCCCTGATTACCAGCCTCTTATGTGACTGTGCACCAGGTGATCTGGTCATCCAAGGGTCAAGAGGGGTCACATCCATCAGTTCAGTCACGGAAAGGTCCCCGTGCCAGGGTTCTTCCTCTTTTTCCAGCTGCAGAGTGATGACGGCCTTGCTCCAGATAAGGGACTGATCCATTGGCCTGATTTGTGGCCAGCAGAGCAATTTCAATACCCGTCTTTGCACTGATAGATGAGGCCTGCCTTTGATAAAGGGCCAATTTACCTTAGGGGCAATGGGGATGAAACTGCAGCACTTGGCTTTATTTGTCTCTAGCACAATTTAAAGTGAAGGAAAAAGTGGCCAAGAAAGGAAAAATATAATAAATGAAAGTCAGAATGAAAGAAAAAAGTTGCATGTTTGATTGGTATCTGTGACGGAGCTTTCTTTCAAGTGTCCCGGTTGAGAAATGTTCACATGTACTGCTTTGGTTGGTAAGAATAAACAGTGTAAAGGCCTGTTCACACCTAAAACTATACTTTTGGTTAGGATTGTACATTAGCATCCACACACCTTACAACATTGTTGTTTATTATAAGCAATAGTTAAAGTTTTTATGACGCTTGCTGAATTTTTAATTGAAATGTGAAATTTATAAATGACCGTGGACATGACATAGGATACAGAACAAAGTTACGAATAACAAACATAAGAACAACTGCAAAAAAGGATATTTACCAACTTATCTAGCATGTTTACAAAGCGGATCCCCTTCGAGCCGCAACCCATAATAAATCATTACTCTTATGCGAAACACCCCTACACACTCACATTCGCACTCATAAGGCCAATTTCTCGAACCAGTGACCTTCTTGTGAGGCGACAGTGTTAACCACTGAGCCACCATATCGCTATGGTAAATTCATTTATTTATTAATTTTCTTTTTGGCTTAATCCCTTTATCAATCTGGTGTTATTAATTATTTTCGGCTTAGTCCCTTATTTATCAGGGGTCGCCACAGTAGAATGAATCACCAACTATTCCAGCATATGTTCTACGCAGAGGATGCCCTTCCAGCTGAAACCCATTATAACTCATTACTCTTATGGGAAACACTCATTACTTTTACACTCATACATTTTTTTTTTAAATGTAAGGAAAAAACACAGTAATATTATTACTATTATAATTATAATAATTTTTTCTGCCTTTTCTTTTTCCTTAAAAAAATTTTTTTTATGAGTATGTAAAAGGTATGAGTGTTTCCCATAAGAGTAATGAGTTATAATGGGTTGCGTAAAGAATGAATGAATGAATACATTTTGGCTTGATTACAGTTCTACTACTTGCAGTTTAAAACTTCGCTCAGTACTTGTTATATTTCATCGTTTGAAGGGGATAAAGTGAGATTAAAGTTTAAATTTATCCAACAAAAAAATATTAATTAATAAATAAATAAATAAGCAAATGAATGTATGATAATAATGATATTTATACATTAATTTGAAAAAGGATTGCATTTGGATGGATTGATAGTAAAAAAAAAACAAGGAGGAGGTGATTCGAAAAAAAATCTGCTGTTTTAAGTGATCAATCTCTGTATTTCACTCAGAAAAATTTAAGTGCTTTTAATTTAAAAATGTCTTTTTTTTGTTGAACATTGAACAAGGTTTTTGGCTGGAGTCCTTGGTGATTCACAAAATGCAAGTCATCTGCTCTTTGAGAGTCGAAAAACATTTACAAATAAAACTAATACCAATAGCTCTTGGTGATAAAATATACTGATGTTTTATATAATCATTGCTCTGTGCAAGAAACTGAACACTATTTACAGATTTTGTACATTTAACACACAGTTTTGGCAAATAAATCCTGAGCGCTGTTTGTTTACAATAGAAAGGGAGATGCTCATGTTGTATCATTGATCAGAAGCACATTATGATTTTGCAAAGTATGATGCGATCCTGGATTAACATCTATGTTGATACTGGAACGTCATGTATAACCCATACCTGTTCCCTACGCCTAAACCCAATCATAACAGTAAATTATTCCCAAAATCAGAATCAGAGGGGAATAATAATTAGATAACAATCAGTGCATAATCATAACCGCAAGCCTAAATTTGTAAAAGCCTAAACTGTAAACATATCCCTTAATTCTTATTGCCTGATTGGAATGTTGTTCCAGAATCAACATAGATGTTGATCCAGGAACATGTCCTACTTGTAAAATCACGTTATAGGGTTCATGGGAACGGTACTTGCTTGTATCCTACAAGTAAGATTTTGCTCACAATCGGATTCACATACTCTCCACTTATTGAACTAGCATGTGGTATTTATCACCTAAAGAAGGTATTCTTTGCTGCATTGTACAAAAACACGTGGATTATAACCCCTTTGTTTGAGGCTTGTTCTTTCAGTATAGTGTTCATTCATTGCACTGAGGAACACAAGTGAAGGAGATATAAATATATATAGTCAGATTCAAATGTAATTTTACATTATCCAAAGATACAACGATATCAGTCTAACAGCAGGGAGACACAAAAATACAATGTTTGAATGTCCATAAGATTAGAGTTTCCATTACATTCACGTGTTGATTCTAAATAAAAGACAAATTAAAGACGGGTTTAAACAAAGCTTAAAATCATTTAATGGAACCATAAGGGAAACCTAAAACCACCCTTATATTTTTCATCACTCATTACATTTACAGTTTTGATGGAATTTCTCAAAATAAAGACCAAGAAATGACCAAAAAAGAGATTTAATGCTGCACATGATATTTCCTCTATGATGTAGTGTTGATAGAACATGAGAAAATGATTAAGCCATTTTCTTTGGTGCAAGATAATGTTGTAAGAGATAAGAAAGATCAATAACTGCATCTGCATTATGTGTCTCTCGTTTTTTAATACACATTTGGAATACTTTTCCTTTTGCGACTCAAAAAGCAATCTCTCTCGAAATGCTAGTCCCTTTGAAAAGATTAGCGAATTCATCTCAATACTCCAAAAGAAAAAAATAATAATAAATGAAGCCCAAGTGAGGAACTGTTCGCATTTTCTCCACATTAGTGACATTGCTTCAATACAGACCTCATTATTTTGCTGTATTTTCAAATGCAAGATGTGTTTTATATAAAAGTGATTATTAACCACATTCACAGACATGCCTGCCTCTGTGTTAGAGATGAGAAGATGGTTACAGCTCTTTGTTATTTCTGAGCTTTGCTGCCTCAAGATTAACATTAATTTCAAATCTGAGAGCTCATATAATAGCAATTTTCACAGATTAAAAAATGACTGATTATTGTTTTCCAAATATTAATGTTACTTATCCAGATTTCCACTATGGTGTGTGTGTGCTGCTAAGTGGCAAATTCTAATACAAACTGAATAAATGCATATGCTACTGAGAGGTGCAGAAATATCTTCTTAACCCTCAAGGCTTTTGGACATGACACACTCTTATTGAATTAGGCTGCTGTTTTGTTTGCGATATCGGTGCTACTGCGCCTCAGGTTCGCTTTGAAGTGTATCCAGTTTGACAAATGGTTTCCGTATTGCCTTTATTACTCCCTGAATTTCATATTATCACATAGATTAGATATTAATTTGCTGCAATTCTGTGGGAGGGTTATGACTAATATTGCTGAATGTTGCTATTTTTCCTCTCACATTTGGGCCTGTGTTCATCCAACACATTTTACCCTGATAAACTTTATAAAGATTTAAGGTTCAACAAATTTGTAGTTTATGCGAGATGAATAACTCAAATCTTCAACTTTTGGGAGTAGAATAACAGTACATTTAGGAGGTAGAATATTTCTACACTGTGTCACAGTAGACTGCTCTGATCACATACTGATCTAGTAAGAAGACTGTTCATTTTGTCATATTAAGTGTTATTTTAATCAAAATATGCCACTGTATATATAAAATTGCATGTTAAAAGATTGAATTCAATTAAAGATTATTTGTATAGTGCTTTGTACAATGATTATTGTTTCAAAGCAGCATTACAAAAGATGCACATTATTGCATTACAATCAAATTTTGTTGAAGTTACAATCAAATATAAGTTATGATAAACAGACATAGTTAACCTGCAATTTTACAGTATATAGGTGATGTATGTGTACATGTTTATTCATTTTCCTTCAGCTTAGTGCCTTTATTCATCAGGGGTCACCACAGCGGATTGAACTGCCAGCTTATCCAGCATATGTTTTACCTTCCCTTCCAGCTGCCACCCAGTACTGGGAAACATCCATACACACTCATTCACAATCATACGCTGCGTCCAATTCGCATACTTATACTATGCCCTAAAGTGTGTTACAGAAGAGTATGCAAGCTTTCGGACACACTACTTCCTCGTAACAGATCGTTATGTTGCTTAGTTTAATTTCCTTTTTTTAAATTTAATTTCCTACCTTATTGGAGAAGCAGCAGGTTAATCTCCCATCCACGAGTTTTTCATGCAGAAAGAGAAATCTCCTCAGGTCTTTGGGTTATTATGCATTTAGAAGTTAATGTCCAAACACGTCTTATATAAGTTCAGTAATGTTGTTGCAGATGAAATATAACACGAAACGAGGTTTAAATATTTTCCAGATGGCTAGATATTAATTAACAGTCATATAAACATCTTTACCGAAGCCTCTGCTTGACGGTTGGTATCGTGTGTCCGCCATGTTTGTAGTTTATTTACACTTTTCATTCGCATTTGTAGTTCTAATTGAGTGTACGTCCGACGTGCAGTGTACTGTGGTCAATATCAGCGGTCAGTATGGACGTTTCTACACTTTAATTTTTTACTGGAAATAGTAAACCATCCAGGAACCTTTGGCAAACTCTTTTCAACATATACGATTTGGGTCATGCATATTCTATTTTCAAATACTATTTAGGACGGATAGTATGCGAATTGGGATGCAGCAAGACACTACGGCCAATTTAGTTTATTTAATTCACCTATAGCGCATTTCTTTTGGGACTGTGGGGGAAACTGGAGCACCCGGTGGAAACCTGCAAACACGGGGAGAACATGCAAACTCCACACAGATATGTCAACTGACTCAGTCGGGATTTGAACCAGTGACCTTGCTGTGAGACGATAGTGCTAACCACTGAGCCACCATTGTACATGTTTAATGAAGTATAATAGTGATTATTAAATGTATGTATCGTCCTGGAGGTCCTCAATGGTTGGTATTGTCTCTTCATATGAGTTGTCCTTGAGGTCATCGATGGTTATCATCATCTCTTCACAGTCTTAGATCCCATCAATGGTGCAGCAAAATCTCTACAGGCCTCGGGATGACCATCTCAAAGTCTTTTTATTTATATTTATTCCCAGTATGTAGTTAACTTTTTGTGTTATTTTAGGCATGGGATGATAACAGTTTTCAAGGTATACCGCAATTTGGAATGGTCAAGGTTTTAAAACCATCAAAATTTTCTGCAATACCATTCCTAAGGTATGTGTACAATTTTTTATTTAGTTTTTTTTTTTTTTTGTTATTTTAGGACAACAGTATCTCCAGCAAAAAAAGATATCCAAAGATGCTTTTTTAATTTGTAAAAAAAAATCTGTCATTAAAACAAATGAAGACAGCAGAAGTCAATAATTAATTTATTGTTTCTCAAAATAACATATTGTGTTCAAAAGGGAAAAAAGTTTGAGTTTTTTACCCAGACATTTAAGAAGAAGATATTTTAGAGCAGTAATCACAATACTGCGAAACCGTGATATTTTTATCCAAGGTTATCATATCATCAAAATCTTATGCCTATTTCACACATACATTTACATACTATACACATGTATGTGTGAAAACCACAAAATGTTAATTGTGTTTGCGCACACTTGGCAAATAACGCTTAGTCGGATTCAAATTTATTCATATTTGATCTTATGCTTGTTTTTATCAATAATAAACAACATATCTTAATTATGCCAATGAGAGTAAATAAAAAAAACATGAAAGATGAAAATCTTGACTAATAATAACAACACAAAAATACATACAGTAATACAAATGTGTAAGGAAAACACCTTACACAAAAGAAACATGAATTGAATTCAATTTAATAACATATAAAAACCTTTTTTTTTTTGCAGGGTGACGCAGTAGGTAGTGCTGTCACCTCACAGCAAGAAGATCACTGGTTCGAGCCTTGGCTGGGTCAGTTGGTGTTTCTGTGTGGGGTTAGCATGTTTCCCCCACAGTCCAAAGACATGCGATATACATAGGCTAAATTGTCTGCAGTGTATGAGTGTGAGTGAGTGTGTATGGATGTTTCCCAGAGATGGGTTGCGGCTGGAAGGGCATCTGCTGCGCAAAACATGTGCCGGATAAGTTGGTGGTTCATGCCGCTGTGGCAACCCCGGATTAATAAAGGGACTAAGCCGTAAAGAAAATGAATAAATAAATTTTTTTGCAGTCTTAATAACTGCATTTTATATTGATAGCCTATTTTTGTATATCTTGTAAATATGTCAAGGACAGTAACAAAAACAAACATTAAAGATTAACCTCTGAAGAATGACATTTGTAAGAAAGAAGAACCAACAAAATGCCAGACTTAAACTGATAACATATCTTTATCTGCTTTTTAATTCTCATTTCAATTTTTAAATCCAGTTTCAGAAGGTCATTAGATACGATTCAATTGGATTCTACTATTTCTAACATTAACTTTTATTTACATATCTCAAATGTTATTACTATTCACAAGATTATAAAATAGGAAGTTTGATTTTATCCGTGACGTCATTCTCCGCTCTTAGCCTATAGATGGCGCTGGTGCAGGTCTTGGCGGACATGACATCATAACAACCACATTTGTCTCTTGGACCTAAGCGCGGTCTATTGGAATTTGCGAGTAATATTATTTTTTACTCTTCGTTTTGTGAGGTAATATATTGCGAATTCATTTTGTTTAATATCAGTTGTAAATGACCAGAAAAACGAATGCGGGTTTAGCTCTTTTACAGAGCAAACTCAGGATAGACTGTTTTTAGCTGATGGGGTGCTAGCTAGCTAACCTCTAAGCGTCTGTATTAGAGGAAAATAGATTGAGGAAAAAATAAATGTTGTGTTAAAGCTGGTTAATTAAGCAGGCATGAAATATGTTCTTTTCATTAAAAAGCTTTACTAGTGTTTTCGACAGTTCTGTAAGTACTTTGAAAATGTTTGAAATGCTATTGTTTATTTAACTTAAGTTTAATTACTGTCTTGTATTTCAGGTTTGGTATTGATTTGGGGTACGAGTTTTCATGGCTGCTCCTGCCTTGCAACAGCCCAGTTATCTTCTGGTTAGTACTGTATTTATATACTTAAACCACACTGATATAATTTACTATTGAGCAAAAGTTGGTTTTATATTCGCACATTCGTTCAGTGAAAATTTGTGACACGTTCCCTATATTGTTTACCATGGTACTTTGAATATTTTGTCTGAAATCACATGTAAATATGACTTGAAAACAACATTAGCACTATTTAATCGCACATGAACTGTGTTGTACTTTGAAAATCATTGAATGCTTATAGGATTTCACTATTTATAATTTGTAAATAATATTTTTCTTAAAATATATTATTAAGGAGAAAATCTGAATGTGTGAAAGTAAAATCATCTGTACCCCCAATAAATCTACTGATGTTTTCTTTCTTTGTTTCTAATCCTTCTGTCTTGGTGGCTGTAGGCTAATTTAAAGGCAGACTGGACCAATAAACCTCTTCACCAAAGATGCCATGAGTTGTGCAAAATTATGGATGATTATCCTGCAAAGGTACAGTTCTATCAATTAGTACATTCAATTCAATTCACCTTTATTTGTATAGCGCTTATACAATGTAGATTGTGTCAAATATTGTGTCAGTACATGTGGGAATGTTGAAATGCATTTTTAGTATGACATTTATAATGTTATTATCTATAGTGTTGTGATATGCTTTAGAAGGTCTAGGAATGGGACAATAACCGTTTTCAAGGTATACCGCGGTTTGGAAAAGTCAAGGTTTTAAAACCGCCTACATTTTCTGCTATTCCATTCCTAAGGTATATGTAAGATTGTTTTTCATGTTTTGTTTTAAGTTTTTTTTAGGACAACAGTTTCTCAAGCAGAAAAGATCTCCAAACAAGTGTTTTTTAAACTAATGAAGACAGCAATGAAGTCAAAGATTTATTTGAATTATTTAGCCTAACATATTTACTGCTCTAAAATATTTTAAAAGTTTCTCAAAATAAAATATATTGTGTTCAAAGGGGAAAAAATTTGTTGTTTTTTTACTCAAATATTATAAAGAACATATTTTAGAGCAGTAATCGCAATACTGTAAAACATGAAATTGTAATTTTTTTGTACAATGGTCATCATACCATCAGAATCTTATACCGGCATAAGTAGATCCATTGCATGTTTTCATTTTACACACAATGTAATTGTTGGTTTCATCCGCAAAATCTATTGAGTTGGCAACACTATTGCCTATGTGTTAGAGATTAAGTGCAGTGTCATATGCTTGGCATGTGGTACAGGACCAGCTGCTGTCCTGCTGGCGCCGGTTTACCCACATGCTCACTCAATTCTGTGCTGTCTGAATGAATGATGTTTGTTTAGTACTGAACCTCTGCGTGACCTCCGATTCATTTGAGCATTTGTTTTAGCTGCACCTGCCTGAACTCTTGCTTCATCTGTTGGTCAAGTCCCATTTGATGTTCTTCATCTACTCAATTTTTTTATTTGTGTGCAGAAAGTTTTTAAAAGTGCTGTTTGTGTTTTATGTGACATTTTTGATTAGGAGCTGCATGCAATCTTCCCGTGGTTGGTGGAGTGTGTGTTTGGAAGTCTGGATGGAATTCTTGCTGGCTGGAACCTTCGCTTTCTGCAGGCTCGATCAACAGAGTACAACATCGCCATGGAGTTTCTGGACCCAAGGTTCTCTCTCTTTCTGTCATTTTATATTATGCTTAATTGTTTATTTTATATTGTCATAAAATGCATTTACAGTAATGCATGATAAATCTTATTAACATAATTATATATTAATATAGTTTGCAAGACCGCAGTCTAACATTCCACCATGGGGATGTCGGCAGAATGTGAATAATGGCATGATGATGAGAAAGTTTCAAGCTTTACATTAAGAAAGTACAATGTTTTCATTTTGTATTTTATTTAGCAATATTTTATGTCGGCGCCTGAATCATTCGTTGTGGAAAAATGTTTTGTATTTGGTTATTGTTCATTTTATATTTCTATATTCCTAATAAAATATTTGCCTAGAAATTCTAAAGTTTAGAAAATTATCACTGTATCATTATAAATGAGTATGTTTTGGAGTACATACTTTAAAACATACAAAAGAAATGGTCTTTTTCATGTAGACTATAAACACACAAACATGCTCTATATTAATTGTTTGAGTTCACAGAAAGGAACTGTTGACATGTGTTGGCTGTATTGACATGACATATATCATGCTATGAAATTTTTGTCCTATCACCCAGCCCTTGTGTATGTTTGTGCATGCATATATTCAAACACGCACATTCTAATTAGTCATGCATACAAATATAAAATAATTATTGTTATAAAGAATAATAATTTCTAACAGCATTTTTTGAGCACCAAATCAGCATATTATATTGATTTCTGAAGGAGCATGTGTCATTGAAGTTTAGAGTACTGGCTGCAAAAATATTTTTCACACCCCTAAAAACTGCAAATGTTTTAAAATAAAGTAGTTTTTTTATAATGATATTTCACATATTTTAATGACTTTACTGCATTTCTGAAGAATAAGATAAATGTTAAATTATTGAGGTTCAACGTGAATATAAAACTTTTTGCTCTGTTATATTCAAATGTGAAATATTTATTCAACAGTGGTCCTATGATGAAACTGGTATACAAACTACAAGCAGAGGAATACAAGTATGAGTTTCCAATCAGTTATCTGCCGGTGAGTGTGCTCTCCAGTGAACTCAACTGAGGGTTTTATGTGCTGAGCTGTTATTTTAAATCTGTTAAACCTGTTAAGAGATGTTCATTTAGGTTATGGTTCATTATCACTGATTAATTTCAAAGTACAAATGTTTTTCACAGTGTTATTAACCATGACTACATTTATGTGTGTTCTGTTTGCACAGGGTCCAATAAAGTCATCCATTCATGCAGGGGTTTTGCCAGATTGCCCTCTGTTTCACAATAAAATTCAGTTCCCCATGTCAGGCCTGCTATTTCTCAGTATGTCTTGGCTTTTTTTTCCACACTCACTTTCTGTATTATAAAACAAAATGTTTTGCATCTTACTGTAACTGTTACAAGGCTGTTTCATCACTCTTTATCTTTCTCTCACATTAATATCTGTTCTTAATCTTTTGCAGATCCTTTTGAATATTACATGTTCAACTTTGCCTCCAGTCTCATTGCACCAAAGGTACACGCTCATCTGCTGTCAGAAGGGAATTTGTTTGCAAGAACAAATATATCTGTGGTTTATTTGATTTTTCTCAAAGCCTAATGGTTGTTTAAGCAGTAATTTTGTTGAAATGTTGTTTAATGATCTTTTTAGAACTACCCTCCAGGGCAGCATGGGAGTTGTTCAGAAAGCGCATACTTTGTGCTTGTCGACACCTACCTCAAATTCTTCCTCCCTACAGAGGGCAATGTGCCTCCATCACCTTTCTCTGACACTAGGAGCACAGTGGCCTCTCCTGCTCCGAGGTGTGATTTTAGAAATCTTTTTTTTTAAATCAACATATTCAATCTTTACACTGTTTATGAAAGTGCACAAAATGTTAATCAGATCACAAGTGAACAATGTGAAATACATGTGTAAACAAGGAAGGCTTAGGTAAGCATATTCGGCCAGTTAAACACTGATGCAATCAGATTCCATTGTAGTGTAAATTAAACAGTCACAATGTGTTTAAACAGCCACAAAAAACACCTACCTGTTATCGTATGTATAGTAAACACGCCATGTATAAGCTTTTCATACTGTGTTGCATCAGAACATGCAGACTACAAGCAAAATTGTTTCCATCCACAGAAGATTCAGGTTGAATTCCAAGAGATGCATTTGAACACATTTTGATAACAGTTGGAAATGCTAAAGCTTCTTGGCTGGCCTCTTTTTAACTGATTACTGAAAATACATGTTACAGTCAATTTAAATGTCATGCATGTTAAATTTCCTTAATATTTTGATATATAGAAGGTCATCTAAAATGTAAGTCGCAAATATAATGCAAGTTTTAGAGCTTTCTGGTTAGTCTAAAAGCAGTTTATTCACTTTATCCAGCAAACCGAAAATAGCTCTTTTTTTGTTTTAGTAGAGGAAATGACTATGAATAACAAACGGCAGAAAACGGTCAAATTACTTGCTCTACTAACAAGTGTGTTTGTAGCTATAATAATAAAAAAGAAAAACAGTTTGCAAGATCAAGCATAATAATGAGCTGTTTTTTACGGCTAAAAATCAAGGAACGTGAATGGGATCAGAAGTCTCATGTCATTAAGTTTTTAATAGCTGTACCTTTTACCTGAAAGAATCATTTTAATATTATAAAAGTTAATACTTGAAGTTGTGGAATGAGCTACTGTATTATGCAATAGTGTGGCTAGACTCCAAATCTGCACAGATCAATGCCTGTTACAACATTTCGACCTGTTTAACACCCAGTCATTCTGCGGTAAATAAATACCAAAAGAGACAAATGCAGGTATATGCAGAAGCCAAACAAATAAAGATTGTTAGTTTGCCCTCATTCTGATCCAAACATTACGAAAGGACAGTCTTCTAAAATGTTTTGTGATTTGTAAGAACTGGTGGAATAAAAAAAAAAAGCATTTACTGACCTCTTTAAAGGGAGTTCACCTTAAAAGCAAAGTTTCCTCACCATTTACTTAGTCAAGTGGTTTTAAAATTGTATAAATTTCTTTCTTCTATTGAACCCAATTCAAAATATTCTGAATAAATGAAACCAGCCATTGACATCCATATTATAGCACTACAGAAGTCACTAAATGTTTTTTTTTCAGCATTCTTCAATAATTGTTCCTTTTGGTGTTCAACAGAAGAAAGAAACTTGTGGAGAATGTCTAAATGATGACAGAATATCCCATTACTATAAAACTGAAATAGGCCTTTATATAAACTAGGGAATGCTTGCTCTTACAGGTCTACCAATGTGCCTTATGTTGGATATGGTGGTCACAGCACCAGTCTGTTGAAGCGTCATATTACCCATCAGTCTTCAGTCAACGCTGACCCTGCCGCACAAGAGATCTGGAGGTCCGAAACACTTCTTCAGGTAGGAACAAGTTAACCGTTCTTAATTCTCATTTCCCTTGTTTTGAACTAAACATGGTTGTGTGTTTATAGGTATTTGTGGAAATGTGGCTTCATCACTATTCTCTGGAGATGTACCAGAAGCTGCAGTCTCCTCAGGTAAAGGTAAGAATGAGAAACGAATTAGGCCAGAAACAGGCCAGTAGAACTAACACACTCCCTTCCTCCACTGCGCACGGCTGTCTGGCTGGCTGAACAGCATTACCCTACAGACCCTCCTTCACCCCTGCCTTGCATAGGGGCTGCTGCACGACACCCACCCTAAATCATGCTCCTCCTCTCCCTCTGTCAATGACACACATGCACTCTATTGACAGATATACCCTTTATTATTCATAGCTGGAGTGTTGATATTAGCGTTTTTTACAAGCTTTTTTTTTTTTTTTTTTTTTTTTTTTTTTTTTTTTTTTAATTTTTTTTTAGTATTGTTTTTTTCTTATTACTATTGATCTAATGTCATAGATTTATTGCTGGCATAAATATGGCCTAAGATGTGGCTAACAAATGTGAGAACCACAAAAGCTCCTTTTTTATTTTATTATTATATTATCATGTTTTTGTTTTTATAATGATAAGGTAGAATTTGAACAGATGCTCCACATTTCCACAAATCTGCTACATCTAGTTCTGTCACACTGTATGTTTTGCTTATTTATTATAAACATTATTGTATGTAAACAGCCATTTTTTAAAACAAATTTTTACTTGAATAATTATGAAATTACAATTTATATGCGTTTCTGCGTCATTAGCTGGAAGTAATTTTTAACATCTGTGTTACAGTAATAATTATTATAGTTAATTCAGAAACATGAAATTGTCTGTGAAATATGTGCTATATTTTTTAATGTTGAAATTATCCATATCCATCTCCAAATCAAGGTTTTATTGCAGTTGACCCAGCTTAACATTCTTAAATGCTTTTTGCTCTTAAAAATTGATAAACATAACGATTTCCTGCAAAGCATCAGCATAAAGTTTATATATATCATCTACTTCAAACAAATTGATTGTAGTGTATACTACCTGACAAAATTCTTGTTGTCTTTCCAAGTTTTAGGAACAGCAAATAATAACTTGATTTCTAGTTGATCATTCGGTATCAGAAGTGGATTATATGAAAGGTAAAGGCCTCCAGATTACGCTTATTTTACAAAAAAAAAAAAAGTTCATGCCATGATTTTCAATTATTTAATTAGGACAGTATGGTCTGACTTAAACAGAAATAATCTACAGTATAGAATATAAAGTCATAGTGCAGTGAAAAAAGAAATAATATCGTGTATGACTCCCATGAGCTTGGAGGACTGCATCCATACATCTCTGCAACGACTCAAATAACTTATTAATAAAGTCATCCGGAATGGCAAAGAAAAAGCTTTCTTGCAGGACTCCCAGAGTTCATCAAAATTCTTTGGATTTATCTTCAATGCCTCCTCCTCCTCCATCTTAACACAGACATGCTCAATAATGTATATGTCTGGTGACTGGGCTGGCCAATTCTGGAGCACCTTGGCCTTCTTTGCTTTCAAGAACTTTGATGTGGAGGCTGAAGTATGAGAGAGCGCTATCTTGCTGAGGAATTTGCCCTCTCCTGTGGTTTGTAATGTCATGAGCAGCACAAATGTCTTCATACCTCAGGCTGTTGATGTTGCCATCCACTCTGCAAATCTCTTGCACGCCCCCATACCGAATGAAAGCCCAAACCATGATTTTTCCTTCACCAAACTTGACTGATTTCTGTGAGAATCTTGGGCCCATGTAGGTTCCAATAGGTCTTTTGTAGTATTTGTGATGATTGGATTTGGGATGCAGTTCAAGAGATGATTAATCAGAAAAATCTACCTTCTGCCACTTTTCCAAACTAGAAGTCAAGCTATTATTTGTTGCTTTTACAACTTGTATAAACGACAGGACTTGTCAGGTAGTGTATTATGTGAAATACACTTGCTTTGTCTAAAAGAAATACATGATTCTTAAGGACTCTTAATTTGATTATATTTTTGATTATTTAATTATAATTTTTTTATTTTATCCATTCAATATTGTGAAAGCGATTAAGTTTTAATATTAGCTGGACCGTTCTGTCTTGCATTGCTGGCTGTGGTTGCTTCACTGTCCTCTCGATCAAGCACTAACCTGTTAAGCATATTGCTGTGAGTTTGGTCATGTTGTACAGCTGTCTGGAAGTTTACTGAGGCCCTCTAGTGGTTTCTGCCTCCTTCAGTTGTGAATGGGACAATGCATTTGTTAAAATCAACCCAGTCACATGGCTGCTGAAAATAGAAGGGTGTAAAAAGCAATGCAGCTTTTTAATTCTCATTTTCTCTGTCCTCCTTTGTTTGATTTGGGAAGAGTAAGCAAAGTACAAATTCAGCATGTGGTTGAAGTGTTTAAGGAGTTAGAGCTTCTTGTTTAGGTCTGCATGATGCAGCCCTTCTTTCTTTGTTCTTGGCTGTGGAGTGTTTGTAAGCTTTTGGTGTGTCTGGCTTCTGAGTCTCTTTCCTTGTTCGTGTGTATTTACAGTCAGTATATCAGTGCAAGTCTCCCTCCAGTCAGCCCAGAGTATTTAGAGCGTGGCATCTTTTGATTAACATATTTGTGGTGGATTAATTGGAAGTCACCAATTTACTAACAATTAGAGGAATTGTAAATGATAAAGTCTTTTTTTAAAAAAAAAAAATGTTTTATGTACTGTGGCATCAAAAAATTCTGAAATTAATGTCAATTTTTTTGAATGATACCAAAAAAATTATTTTATTCAATTGTTTTAAAGTCTTTTAGAAAAATCTCTCCTCATCAAGGCTACATACAGTATATGAATAAGAATATTTGAAAAGAATATTTGTGTTTAATCTTGCTGTTAAAATATTCTGATAATTTAAAGTAAGGTTATTTTAATTAATAATGTAATTTATTAAAATATTTTAGCAGCCATTACTGGACTTTTCAGTGTGTCACGATGATTCTAATATGATTTGTTTCACAACAAACCTTTCATATTATTTTCACTGTTGTATTAGCATTTCTGCTGCTCAACATTTCTGTGGAAGTAATGATGTATTTATAAAGATTTAAATTTTTATGAATAGAAATTTTAAAAAGAACTGTATTAATTAATTTTTTTGTAACATTATGCAAAACTTTGCCACATTTATCAGTTTAATGCAGTCTTGCTAAATCTGTTTTACTAATGGAAAGTATTCTACAATTTTTGAATATGAGTGTGAAAGTATATATATTTTATTTTTTGCAGTGTTTTTTCACAATGAACAGATTGCAGAAATATATATGTAAGACAATTAAGTAAAAGTATGTCAATTTGGAATGAATTTAATGTATTATATGTAATTTTTGCAAACAATCAAGTAAATTGGTGACTCCTATCAGTGTATTTCCTGGTGAAAACTTTAAGGATGCAGTGTCTCCTTTTCTGCTTTCATAAGATCCTTTTGGCTTTATCTAAAATATTAACTGCAAAACTGTAAAGTAACTAACTTCATTAAACAGGCACTTCTCTTAAGAATCAAGACCAATTTTACCATTGTTCCTTGTTCCAGGCATTCTGAGGTAAACAATTTCTATAGTTTAAAGTCAAGGTAGCATAATTCTAGTCTCTTATTCTATTTAGCAACTAATTTTGAGTTGCAGGCATAATTTTCAGTGTTATTTTCTGACATTCAGAAACAGTTAGAAAGTCTAGCTCACCATTTAATGAACCTCAATATTATATTAGAATTTTGCCTTCTAAAAAGGGCGAAAAGGACGACTGCATCAGCTTCATGTTCATTGCATTTGTGTCTTTTGTGGTCAATATCGATTTGTCTCTTTCTTTCCTTTTGTACACTCCCCATTTCACTCCTGACTATGTCCAACTTTTTTTTTTTGTTTCTTGGATTGCACTCTTTTTTTTATTTTCTTTCTATTCTCATGTTCACTTCCTTGCTCCTCTCCTTTTTTTCTTCCTTTCCTCCCACCCCACTGTGTTCCTCTCTTGCCCCCCGTCCCTCCACCCGTTTGTGATGGGTCCTTCAGCTGGCGTTGTTGCAGTACCGCCTCAGTATGTCCAGCATGCTGTGCCAACCCCCCGCCCCACCAGGCTCTGGGACCCTCCACACATACCAAGTACTTTTAACTTTTCATTCAGTTCCACGGGCTTCCTGGAGGTAAACTCAGATTAGACAGGAATTAGATTTAGGGGTCGCTTTTTTAGACCATTTGGGAGATTTGGTCTGATTATCATGTGTGACATTTAATTAATGTGACTAATCATTTGTCTTGTGAATTTTGATGTTGAGAGTTTTTAAATGTGAGAAACTTTGTGTTTAATAATGCATGTCTGTTTACATTTGTGAATTTTTCTTTTATTTTTTTCACACTTTGTGCGATTGTGTTCTTTTTATTTGGTGTAATTCTCTCTTTTCACCGTATTTTTAACTTTGCAAACACTGCTAAACTACACAGAATATCCAGACCAAATTGCCCAGACATTTTTTTTAAATTATTGTTTTCTTTGTATATGTGAAAATACATTGTTTCAGCTGTACATGTGAAGCTTCAAGTATGACGGTTTCAAGAAAGTATTGCACTGAATGCTGTGTAACGTGTTGTCAGTCAATATATGCTGCCTGTTTACACCTGTCTCAGATGATCAGTTCAGATGTGGACAAAAGAGTCACGTTTACGCTTGGTACTCTTTTGTTTTTGTTTTTTTGTTTTTTGTTGCCTTCTAAATAGAGACAAATTTGAAAAGGTTTAACTATTTGGTTTGAAGACAATTATATTTACACTCTATTTACAGAGTCAACTGCAACCACATTTACTGGTGCCAAATCTATGCTTTTAAAATACTATTAGGACTTAAATAGTGTCTGAAACATTACTTTAAATGCAAAACTATGTTGAATGACAATTTAAAGAATTAATTTTTTTTTTTTCGAAAGATAAAAAATAAGTGCAAAGCGAAAGTTTACAAAACCTAAGCTGCCTGCCTTGACTAACTACAAATCTGAGTGACAATCACAGTACTAAAAAAACGCTTGAAATGTCCATATCTGGCATAATAGGACAGCTTTTCTGATTAACTGCACATCCTGTCCTATCATAACATCATTTAAAATAATAAAGTACACAATGCAATTTGCTATAAAACATTTTGATGGAGTAGTTAAGTTTAATGTCGTACCATCTAAGTAAGAGTCAATCATGCAATAGCATGTCATCTATGTGCTTATCTACAAAACGTATGATTCATAAATGTCTTTGTATTTGTCTATAGTACGGTGGCTGATAGCCATTATTCCCTTCATACATGCTCTCATCAGCGCATCATTTCTCTAGTTATTGCTATCTATATTAGTTCTGTTGTTTTTTCCTTTCTGTGTCTTTTATGACTGAAATAAACACCGTTATAATTAGGCATGGCACGATAACCATTTTCAAGGTATACCGTGGTTTGGAAGAGTCAAGGTTTTAAAACCGCCAACATTTTCTGTTATACTATTCATACTGTAAGATTTTTTTTATTTCGTTTTGTTTTTAGTTATTTAGGACAATGGTATCTCCAGCAAAAAAGCTATGCAAAGATGCCGTTTTAAATCGTAATGAAATCTGTGTTTTTGAAACTAATGAAGACAGCAGAAGTCAATAATTGATTTGAAATATTTAGCCTGACATGTTTTTTGTTTTTTACCCAGTCATTTAAAAAGAACATATTTTAGAGCAGTAATCCCAATACCGTGAAACCGTGATATTTTTATCCATCGTATGAAGGTTATCATACCGTCAGAATCACATACTAGGGGTTTGTAATTAATTGAAATACTGTACAATTTTACTCCAATGATTATAAAAACTATAATAATAAATTGAGATAAGCTTATTGCCCCATGTTTGGCTCCCCTTTCAGCAGTCCACATTTGTTCCTTTGCAAAAGAAAATTTGTGAAAGTCAGTGAAATTGTGTAAATGTGACTTTTTGAAATTGAGTTGTAAAATTTCATGATCTCTAGCTTTCATAGTAGTTTATTTTTTTTAATTCTTAAGTAAATAATTCAATCTAAAAAGTTTGGGTAAATATTTGTAATTTAAGATTTTTCCCATTATCTACAAAGCTACTCATACGTTGCATTCGTGGGTAGTAATATTGAGCTGAACACACAGTATGCAAGTTTATTAAAAATTCACAGTTATATTACTTGGTTTACTGATTTAAAATGCTTTCAGAAAGCACATTTCCAAGGCTCTAGTTCATTTAACCGACAGCTCTGGCATTTAAGGTGAATCTGAAATGAGGCATCGAAATCTGTGTTCTGAGTTGACCCAACTACATAGCAGTTATAATATTGCACCAAGTTTACAGTTCCCAACCTTAATTTTAATGTTGTTGTTATGAAAATCGTTGTAGAACACCAACCAATAAAACCAATTGAAGCCAATAAAACCAGGTGTAAATGGAGTTTCAAATATATTTTCAGAGTCCTAAAAGTCTGACTTGTGTTTTTGTTATTTTGGACGATGTCTTAGGAGCCCTTTATGCCTTCAGAGGAGCACGTTCTTGTAGTGCGTCTCCTGGTCAAGCACCTGCACACCTTCTCCAGCAGCCTGAAGCCAGAGTCCATCTCCTCCTCGTCGCCTGCTCACTCCCACAGCAGTCCTCTGGAGGAGCTCAAGCGGTGGGTTTTACAGCCTGCTAGCATCTGTCAGCTAGTCCCCTGAATCAGGCCATTCAACTAAAACTTCTGTAAATCTAAGGTGGCATGTCGTAAAGAGGAGCTATTCATCCGATCAGGCGCCGGGGACTTGATTGAACTGTCTTCTGTTTTACTGCTCTGTCAATAAGCCTATACTTCCTGTCTCCTACAGTGTGGTGGTGCAGAGGTTTGTCCAGCAGAAGCTGTACGTCTTCCTGCAACACAGCTTCGGTCACTGGCCTTTGGATGCATCGTTCCGAGCGGTAAATGTCCTTGAGTGCGCAATGATGTTTGGGAGCCTGTTTTATATGATGGTGATATACATTTAGTGAAGGCTTTGATGGTAAGGAAATGTGTTAAATTTAATGAAATGTGGTGGGATTTCTTGCTGTTGTAGGTACTAGAGACGTGGCTTAGTTATATCCAGCCCTGGAGATACACTGGAGACAAAAACAACACACAAACTGATGGTCAAAACAGGACCGTTCCTGATAAATGGTACTTACTGCTAATAAGTGATACTAATGTATATATAGTTTTTATTTTAGACTAATGCTTTTGTTTCCTAACAGTTAATAATGAATAATTTTTGTGCTTTTATATCAGCAAATTAAAAGTATTTCTGGAGTACCATAACAATAAATACAAGTGTGATGGCAAGAAAAATTCAGCTTAGTCATCACAGGAATAAAATGGCATTTTGACATATATTCAAATAGAAAAGTTATTTTAAGTTATAATGGTATTTAACCTCCTAAACTCTGGGAAACGGTATCGGGTCTGTAATGTCATTTACTTCCGCATTCTTTACATTTTAAAGGTCTGTACTGGCCCAATACCCTCATAAGTGGTTCCGTTCTCTCATCAGTTGGAATAGGATCACCTTTGCATAGATTATGATAGAGACATTTTTTTTTTCCTATGATTACTGACATGTGCAGGAACCACCAAAATTAATTACAGCAACCATGACCACACAGAACCTAAAAGGTACACTTTCAAATCTGAGCTTACAAAAAAAAAAACGCTGCTTTTTTTTTTTTTTTTTTGAGGGACTTTGTTATAACACAGACAACATATACAATTATTTTAGTCACTTTCAACAGTGTTTTATGAAAATTCAAAGGGTGTTCTTTAAAATGATACCAAACATTTACACCTCTGCATGTGGATTTTAGATTAGATTAGATTTAACTTTATTGTCATTACACATGTACAAGTACAAGGCAACGAAATGCAGTTTAGGTCTAACCAGCAGTGCAATAGCAGCAAGTGCAGGATACAGGTATAAGTTATAAAGTGCAGTTATCAGTTATAGAAAAACTATGGTGATATTTACAGATGGATGTACTATCAAGATTATATACAGGTTGTATTAGCTATGAACAGATTTACAATAAATGAATATATGTACAGGATACTATTAATAGCAGAAGTGTGCAGATAGATAAACATAATTACAAATGTCTATGTGCAGAGGGTATGTACAGTTCAAATAAGTGAATCAGTGCAATGAATATGTGCAAACTTTAAATGTGCAAATGTTAAATAGTGCAGTGATTGTGAGGAGTATAAGTTAGAGGAGTGTGGGGGGTGTATTCGGGGGGCAAACGAGTCAGTGAGGGGCAGAGTTCAAAAGGGAGACAGCTCTGGGGAAAAAGCTGTTCCTCAGTCTGCTGGTTTTTGTCCGGGGGAGCCTGAAGCGCCTGCCGGAAGGCAGGAGAGAAAACAGTCTGTGAGCAGGGTGAGAGGTGTCCTTAAGAATACTGCGTGCTCGGCGCAGACAGTGTTTCTTCTGGATGTCCTCTATGGCTGGCAGCGTAGTCCCTGTGATGCGTTGGGCAGTTTTCACCACCCGCTGCAGTGCCTTACGCTCAGCAACAGAGCAGCTTCCATACCAGACTGTGACGCAGTTGGTCAGGATGCTTTCTATTGTGCATCGGTAGAAGTTCACCAAGACGGCTGATGAAAGCTGGTTTTTCTTTAGTTGCCTCAAGAAGAATAGGCGCTGGTGAGCCTTCTTGACCAGGCTGGAGGTGTTGGTGGTCCAGGAAAGGTCCTTAGAGATGTGGGTCCCCAGGATCTTGAAGGATGAGACTGGCTCAACGGCCATCCCATTAATGTGGATGGGATCATGTGAGCCTGTTCGGAGAGAACAGGGAATTTGGGAAGCTTTTTAGTTTGGGTAGGTAAAATCCAGGCAGAAACCCCAAAATAGCACTTTAATTTAAAAGTTTTAAAGATGTTTTTGTTTTACTGAGGATGTATATTAAGTCTAAGTAATAGCTTTGAGGTATTATTTATTCATTCATTCATTCATGATGTGATTTGAGATGGTTCTGTGGTTCTTAAAGTTTCAATTCACCACTTTCCTCAAATTAGACCTTTTAAAACATCTTAAATCAGAGCACAAAGTCTAAATTCCTAAACTCCTGGCATTTAATGTTGTATGTTGTTCTTTTTGGGGTTTTTTTTGTTGTTGTTTTTTTTGTTTTTCACCATAAAAAGTTAAAATTATTCAGATCATTGTGTACCAATGAGATCCATATAATCCACAGGGCTTCATTTGTTCAGGAGAATCTGCTCTTGTACACAAAGCTTTTCCAGGGCTTCTTGAATCGGGCCATGCGCACAGACTTGGTCAATGCCAAAAATGCCCTGATGGTCTTCAGGGTCGCCAAAGTCTTTGCTCAACCAAGCCTGTCAGAGATGATTCAGAAAGGTATGTGATTCTAGGTGGTGGTTTAATTTTATTTAGCATTTATTTTCTACCTGTTGAAGTAAACATACATTCTTATTTTATTAAATGCAGATCTTTTTAATCTGCAGGTGAGCAGCTGTTTTTGGAACCAGAGCATGCCATCCTACAGCGGCATAATCGTGTTTTCCTGACGCCTTCACATGGTGGCAGCTTCCTTTCTGCTCGCCAGCCAATGGGCACTGACAATGTCTTCAAGGTCAAAAGTCATGTTTATAGTCTGGAAGGGCAAGACTGTCAATACAACCTCATGTTTGGTCCTGATCAGCGGAAAAATGTAAGCTGACTATTACTGCTAGATCAGCGAAATAAATCTTCTTGCAAAATCATAGATCATGGCTTTCTCTGTCAATTCCAGGTGTTAAAGCTCATCCAGATTATCGCTCAAGCCCGACAGACAGCTAAACGGATATCGGATCATTCTGCAGAGATGGCTGCAAACAACTCCTTCCTCTCGTGGTTCAGCGTTGGCTCTCCTGATCATAACAGCACCTTCACTGGAGGAGAGATGGATGATATGGGTGGAGAAGGTGTGAAGAAAACTCACGAGTTCCTGGATAAAGCCCTAGACTACCTCTGTCAGATATTCCGGGTCAGTTTATAACTGCACTTATTGAGGATGTACTTCACTACTGTTTAATAGTTTGGCTTCAGTGAGGTATTTTTTGTGTGCGTCTAATCTCTAATCCCCATTAAGGCTGCATTTATTTATTCTTTTAAAGAATGCACACATTGTGTAAGTTTTTATATTTTATAATTGATATTTGAGTGTCATTTATTCTGGACAACAATTTTCAGCATCTTTACTCCCATCTCCAGTGTCATTTGATCCACTAGAAATGATTTTAGTGGATCATAATAGGCTAAATTTATAATGTTGAAGATTTTTTTCATTCAAAAGGAAACTAAAATCTTTTTTTTATTATAAAAGCAATTATTTTACAAAAGATTGGTCACTTTTTTTTATTAATGTGTCTTTGTTGACCCAACCAAGGTTTTAATTTTGCCATATTTTTGGATGTTTTTGTGTATATATTTTTTATATTTAAGTATCTATACATTTATTACTCTTTCACCTTTAATGTTGGTCTTGTGCTGTACAGTTAAATGCAGGCCAGCTGTCTCAGCTGATTGCCAATGTGGCATCTGTAGACAATAATGGGGCATCTAAACAGTTGCCCGACTGCATCCCGAGTGAAAATGGCCTTGTTTTAACAGACCTGGGCAGGCTACAGGTGAGTTTAGTGGCCAGTCATCTTTAACATTTGGCAAATCATCATATTGATATTTATAGATTATTTAATATTTTACAGATCATCAATGGTCTCCGCAGATTTGAAATTGAATATCAAGGAGATCCAGAGCTTCAACCTATCAGGAGCTACGAAAATGCTTTTTTGGTTCGACTGCTGTTTCAGATCTCAACTTTCATTAATGAAAGGGTAAGAATTTTCCTTGTGCCTGCAATGTCATCCAGTATTAAACATTCATTATGATCACTGATTTATTATATGATGCGATAATACCTATGTTGAAGGCATAGTCTGTCCAAAAATGAAACCTCTTATCATTTATTTGCCCTCGACCATGTTTTTTTTTTTTTTGTTCTGTTTGACACAAGACGATGTATTGAAGAGTGGTTTAAAAAAAAAAAAAAAAAAATAACCATTGACTTTCAGAGAAGGAAAAGCAAATAAATAGTATATTTACAGTATAGAATTTGCATTCATTCTTTTTTTTTTTTTGGCTTAGTCCCTTTATTAATCTGTGGTTGCCACAGCGGAATGAACTGACAACTTATCCAGCATATGTTTTACTATGCGGATGCCCTTACAGCTGCAACCCAACTTTGGGAAACATCTATACACTCTCATTCACACTCATACACAACAGCCAATTTAGCTTACCCAATTCACCTGTATCATATGTCTTGGATTGTGGGGGAAACCGGAGAAAACCCACACGAACATAGGGAGAACATGTAAACTCCACACAGAAATGCCTATTGACCCAGCCAAGGCTCGGACCAATGACCTTCTTGCTGTGAGGCACAGTGCTACCCACTGCGCCACTGTGACACCAATTTGCATTTACATTTTATTAATTTAATTGTGACCATATTTTTTGTGTTTTATAGCTGGGAGAGCGTATGGAGGTGCTGTGTTCTCGACAGGACTTCCTGGGGAGTGTAGGACGACACTACTTGAGCAGTTCTTCAGCTCTGGTGGAGCAGCGGAGAAAGAGCCCTGTAACACGGCAGATTAGGGATCGTCCTCAGCGTGCACGCCTCAGTCTGCGAGCTCTGGCCAGCTATCGCACCCTCCTCACACTCCTCCTGCTCTACATGCTGTTTGCACTACTCTCATTCGGCCTGTTCTCCAGCACTGGACTCATTCTCGTTATAAGCTTTCTATATGAGCTCCTGTCGAATTTCTTTCATGAAAAACTAAAGACTCATTAGATGAAAATAGATTGTCTCTTTTTTTATTTTTATTTTAAATGACAGTAATTCTAGCACCCTGCTAGATTTTATAAACAGTATTTGCACTGCAAGTGTATTGGTATGTTTAATGAAAATTTGAATGAGGAATGTTTTGGGTTTTTCTTTTTTTTTTTTTTTTTTTTCATTAAATTTATTTACAATGTTGTTAATATTGAAAATATGAAATGGAGAACAATACAAAGTTTGCACTTAACTGTCTCCATTTCATTAAATGACAATGAATGTCTCATTTGTGTACTTTTTTTTTTTTTCTTTGCAATAGAAACTCATCAAATCTCGAGGTAATTTAACACTAAAATGAAGTTTTGCATTGACGTTATTGAATCTATTATTTCCCTTCAGTATTGGAGGAAGTAGAGGTGGCTGCTATGGTGACGGTACACTAATACAGGAGATAGAACGTGTACAAGCTTTGCAATCAAATCAGCTCTATTCACAAAAGCAATCTGCGAAAATTGAGTAAATCATGATTCATAACGCAACAGGGACGCGTCGTCCGCTTGAATGGAAGCTCGTGACGTAAGCATCAGTGCGCGAACTTGTTTCACAGCGGAATGGATACGCGCGTTGCCTCTTTGCAGAGGAATATTGACTTCTTACAAAAACAGCACAGAGAAACACTTGAGAAATTACACGGCGAGATAGATTGCCTAAAACGGGAAAATAAAGGTAACTTTCCTTGTATACGCAACAGAGAAATTTATTGGTCGAACTTGTTTCTACCCAAAGTACATCCTTTGCCATGTTTATTTTAATGGTGGTAATCTGTTGGAAATTGACAAGAATATTCAGGAAACATCTTTTTAATAGTTACAATTGATATGTCAGTATTCCTAAATGTTTATAAAGACAAACCTTTTCCAATTCTGACATCATTTACGTATGTTCATATTAAAAAATGTAAACTTGTACAAATATGAAGATGTGAGGAGAACTACATCAATCACCTTCAATGGAGGCAGAAGCTATAATGAGTTTTTTTTTTTCTAGCGGAAGAACCCTTTGCAGGTTTGAAATGACATGGGAGTGGGTAAACTGTGACAAAATGTTTATTTTGGTGTAAATAATGTGTTTAATGGGGACCTGGCACCGTCTTTTTGGGGTGTAAGAGGGGATACAGTAATACAGGTTGCCTGGTAACGTCGAGTTGCTGAATGAGGAAAGTGAAAGAAAGGCGTTTATAACCGCTGTGGGAGGCAAAGTGTCAGTTTACGCAGACAAACCTGGTGTTTTGTTTCTGTCAGAAGGACATTTGTTTTAGCAAATGTAAAGGTATTTTGATTACAACAACAGCTAGGTAAAAGAAATACGCGAGAAATGTCGATGGGTCGTGAGATGTGAGACTTTTAGCCGTGGTCCATTGTGTAAAACACATACTTCGAAAAGCTAAAATATGAGGTAACGTCGTTTGTTTGTATTGTGGTTGCAGAGTTGCAGTATAAGCTGATAATGGAGCCTCCAAATTCAAGCCGTAAAGGTTGAGTGACTTTTTCTCAAAATTATATAACAGATGTTTTGGTACACATTTTAAAGTTTACAAAATATATATATATATATATATGACAGGAGGTAGCTCTAATCTATATATTACATTATATTATACTTAATTATAAGGGATAGTTTACCCAAATATGAAATTTTACAACATATGACAGGAGGCAGCTGACATCTATATATTATGGCTATACTATATATATATATATATATATATATATATATATATATATATATATATATATATATATATATATATATATATATATATATATGTAGTTAATTATAAGGGATTGTTCACCTAAATATAAAAATTTTACAATATATTTATGACAGGAGGCAGCTATCATCTATATATTATAGTTATGTTATACTTACATAGTTAATTGTATAATTTTAGAGATAGTTAAACAAATATGAAATTTTACAAAATATATATGACAGAAGGCGGGCGGCTGTTGTCTATATATTATACTTAATTATAAGGGATAGTTCACCCAAATATCAAATTCGACAAAATATATATGACAGGAGGCAGCTGTCATCTATATATTATAGTTATATTATACTTAATTATAAGGGATAGTTCACTCAAATATCAAATTCGACAAAATATATATGACAGGAGGCAGCTGTCATCTATATATTATAGTTATATTATACTTAATTATAAGGGATAGTTCACCCAAATAACAAATTTGACAAAATATATATGACAGGAGGCAGCTGTCATTTATATATTATAGTTATGTTATACTTAATTGTAAGGGATAGTTCACCCAAATATGAAATTTTACAAAATATATGACAGGAGGCAGCTGTCATCTATATATTATAGTTATGTTATACTTAATTGTAAGGGATAGTTCACCCAAATATGAAATTTTACAAAATATATGACAGGAGGCAGCTGTCATCTATATATTATAGTTATGTTATACTTAATTGTAAGGGATAGTTCACCCAAATATGAAATTTTACAAAATATATGACAGGAGGCAGCTGTCATCTATATATTATAGTTATATTATACTTAATTGTAAGGGATAGTTCACCCAAATATGAAATTTTACAAAATATATGACAGGAGGCAGCTGTCATCTATATATTATAGTTATGTTATACTTAATTGTAAGGGATAGTTCACCCAAATATGAAATTTTACAAAATATATGACAGGAGGCAGCTGTCATCTATATATTATAGTTATATTATACTTAATTGGAAGGGATAGTTCACCCAAATATGAAATTTTACAAAATATATGACAGGAGGCAGCTGTAAAATCCATAAATGTCACATTGAGAGCAACAAGTTCCAGAGAGACCGAAGGAATTATCTGGAACAAACTCTGGATGACACCAGCTCATCACAAATCACAGAGATCAGGTGACTTAAGATTTAATTCTCTTAGATTTATCTCTTTCATTACATCTGTAAAATAAGTTACTTATTAAGAAGCAAATAAAGTGACACAAATTATTAACATCCCCTAATACAATAAACACTCCTTTAAAATATAGAGAAACTCGATCAAATACTTCAGGGATGCTGAACAGGAGGTCAGTAGAAGGTTCTACAGAAGCCAAAGCAGGGTTCATCACTTCTCTCCAGCCTCTAATGATCCAGTGTAGTCCATCTCAGGCTCCTCGAGCTCCCAGCCTACAGGAGTGTGAGATCATCATACGGCAGCTGTATAATGCTAACAGCCTACAGTCCCAGGAGGTGAGGTCATCAGCAGATCATCCTGACCACATCTACATGTTGCTGAATTTTGATTGACTGATTATATATTTGTGTTGTTAATCAGTTGAACCTGATAGTGTACTGGAATGATTATAAAATACATTGTAATTTGTCTCCTCACAGATTTTACGTGTGAAGGCTGTTCTCAAAGAAATAGTTTTCAACAAGAAAATCACTGCAGAGAATTACATTTTGACCAAGGCTTACCTTGCTGATGGTAAAAGGTAATTTATAGCTACATTTATCTTCTGCATTACAGAAAGCTTTTGTAGATGTCCCAGCCATATCCAAAATTAAATTAAAAATGCGAAATGCTTTTTTATATATGAAATCGTTTCCCTTTACACCATTTATTAATGGTTTTAAGTGACATTATTTTACATGTGTAAATAAATAGAATGTTGTATAATTATTTGAATGTATTTAATTAGATTATAACTTGAGGGAGAAATTTCCCTCATCAGAATCACTTTAACCCTTTATCATCTTTGTTTTGCTAACACTTTGGGGTTTTTCACTGTCGTTATGTAAATACTAGATTATTACTTGCCTATTATTAAGATATTAATTGTTTATTAGTACTTATAATGTAAGATCTTACTCTTCATCCCTAATCCTACCCAATTCCTAAACCTACCTACCTAAACTAACACAATCCTAAAAATTAATAAGCAGCAGTTAATATTTTTAATTAATTGGTTAGTTAATAGCATGAATTATACATTTACAGCCATATCACCCTGCAGCCCAAGACCGGTTACTCATACTCGCTAAAGCTAAACAGGGCTGAGCCTGGTGAGTACCTGGATGGGAGACCACATGTGAAAACTAGGTTGCTGTTGGAAGTGGTGTTAGTGATGCCAGCAGGGCGCTCAACCTGCAATCTGTGTGAGTCCTATTGTCCCAGTATAGTGAAGGGGGCATTATACTTTCAGTGAGCACCATCCTTCGAATAAGACGTTAAACCGAGGTCCTGACTCTGTGGGCATTAAAAATCTCATGGCATTTCTCGTAAAGAGTAGGGGTGTTACCCCGCTTTCCTGGCCAATACCCTCCATCGGCCCTTACCATCATGGCCTCCCAATCATCCCCATACACTGAATTGGCTATATCACTGTCTCTCCACTCCACCAATAGCTGGTGTGTGGTGAGCATACTGGCGTGGTTGACTTGTGGCTGCCGTCGCATCATCCAAGTGGATGCTGCACACTGCTGATAGTGTGGAGAGACCCTCCTCATGATTGTGAAGTGCTTTGGGTGTATGGCCATATACACTAACTGCGCTATATAAATACACATTACATTACAAATACGCATTACATTACATTTAAAATTAAGTGACTTTTTTTTTTGTCAGAGCTGAAGATTCAGAGACACTTCCACAGCTTTCTCTCCAGACATTGCCCAAAGGACTGTAAGTCGTCGTTAGAAAATATTAAACATAATATATATGGTTTCTAAACATCCCATCAAGAACAAATCAGTTTGCTCTGTCGTTATCTGAACAGCCCTGTGTCTCAGGCCAGTAAAGCAGAGAAAGTGATCCTCCCAGCCCTCAAACAGACCCTCAACAACAACATAGCCGACAGACACCGGAGGACTCAGGCTGTGCAGAGACGCCGACTGCAGAGAACCATTCGCTAATGGACCAATCATGTGATTTCATAAATACATGTATATAAATTCCGTGCCACACATTTCACATTCAAGCAGCAGTTTAAATGACTTTATTGATCAAGCAATGCACAGTTAAGGCTTTAGTGTACTGGGCTAAACAAAACAAGATTCATCAGGTAAATAAAAAGACAGAGAAAATATTAATATATTGCCATCATTCCATAGAGGTGCTAGTGCTGATGGGAAACTTCTAAGCTGAAAGACAGGCTTGCCTCACGCTTTGAGCCCAGGTGTTCAGCAGCGCGGTCACCGAGTGCTTGTCAGGGAGCTGAAGGAGTTTAGAGGTCATATTCTTATGCACAGTCTGCAGGAAGGGGTTGGCCTCTGAAAACAGAAATAGGAAGGTAAGGAAGTATTGAGTTAACACGTTTCACAGACTACAAATTGGATACATGTAGGGATAGTCCATCCAAATATGAAAATTTACTCAAGTTGTTCAATACTTTGATGAATTTCTCTGTTGTTGAACAAAACAAGATATTCTGAAGAATGTTCAAAAATATGCAGCCATTAGCCATGTTTCCATCCAAAAATGTGAATTAACTTTATGCACAAAACTGGAATATCGCATAAAAAATATGCGAATAAAGCAGCGTTTCCTTCCAACGAGTCAATAAGAACAAAATCGTCACTTCCTGATTTACTGGTGGCAAATTTCAACAGTAAAAATGTTTTTTGCTGCGGTAGGAGAAGCTATGTAAATCTTTTCCTTATTTATTAGATTACTTGCGCCTCAGAAGACGATGCCAACACGCAATGAACGCGTGGTGGCAGTTGAAGACATGAGACGCCTAGCACAGAATGCTACGGAAACGTAGCTATTGTCATCCAAAGTAGGAACAAAATATTCTGTATTAGTCAATAGCTGTTTTTTCCCCAACACTCTTCAATGTACCTTCTATCTAGCATTTTAAAAGACTGCTTAAGATAACATGCTGACATTCAAGACTAGAATTGCCACGGGGTTAAATTCACCCATAGCACTTTTCAAATGACAGATTTTCAATAAAGTATAAGTCTACCAGTGATTTTTTATTTTTTTTTACTTTACATTTTTACTTATGTTATTTTGAAATACCCTGTTGAAGTGTTGCTAAGCAATGTTTTCCCCCACTGACAGCAGTAATCAGTTTAAGTCACAATGTGGGATAAAAGCGATTAATAGATGCCAAACAGGTATTAGAGACATTAAATGCCATGAGTGATGGGGGGTCTGACGGTGGGTGATACCAGGGCTGAGTGATGTGTTCTGCGTCAGCTCAGCATCATAGCTGATGGCTAAAAATAACCATTTCATTCTATTACTTTGTGGCATAATTTTTTAGCCATATAAAAAAAGTCATTACATGGGTAAAATTTGCCCACTGGTTTACCCACGGTTTTAGATATACAGCCACCACTGGCAGTTCTAGTTCACAAATCAGACTTAAGACCCTGACCCTATACCTCAAAGGAAGTTATCTTGTGTTCTTTGTTGGGGGCAAAAAGAAGTTTGAAAAGGCTGAGAAATGGAATATTATTCTATTATTAATACATACCGACACCCCCTGCACTGCAGTAGGCATAATTGTAAACATGTTACTTGCGTGTATCCCTTAAACACAACAACGATTGTGGAGAGAGAAGAACAGTTTCGTAGACATCTAGCAGTAGTATTTAATTATATTTGATTAGATTTATTCTATGGCACAGAAAAAGAACGAGTGATGTAGATTCTACATGCGTCCACTTAACGAAAACAGAAAGAATGATGGCGCTTTGTGAGGAAGTGCAATTATCGTACTTCAGAATGTGCACCATACATTTTGACAATCTCCTGAAAAGGGTACTGCCTTTTGCAAAACACAATTTGCACTATGGAGACACAGCCCCTGGTAGAGCACTGACCAATCTGTGACCAACAGAGTGTATACATCACGTTTTGTTACAGCTCACTTGGAACCTCACCCAAGGTGGTAATAAGAAAGTACCAGATACTAGGTAAAGAATACGGTGGAAAATCCCCCAGATTTGAGCCATACCATGCAGTGGAAAATCACTTAAAATATTTCTCCCAAAATAGTTTGCTTTGGTGACCTTTTTTAAACTGCCAAAAATGAACTCCAAACTATTTTCATTTCATCCGGATTAATCAAAAGGGCGTCAGTATCAGTATATTGGGACCTTTAGACTCACCATACTGCTGACCGTCATCTTCCCAGTGAGGGCTCTGATCAGGATAGTCTGCTGGGATGCTCAGCTGAAGAGGGGGCACACTGGGAAGATTTTTATCATCTAGACAGAGACAATGGAAAGAGTCAGTTAATTAATTTAAACATTTTATTTAAGCACACATACAGGGCTTAATAGTGGGCTCGGGTTCAGAACTGACCTAGTTTGCAAATGAGATGCACCATTCCATTATTGCTGCAAAAGGACGGATCCAGATTGACCAGGAACTTGGAATTAAGCCGAGCCACTTCACCTTGAAGTATATTAGGGATGGTCTGCCGCTCATCATCCTCCAGCTTCCGTTTACGGGATGGAATTGAGGGCCCTCTTTAATGACAGAACAGATATGTCATTTTAGGAGATATGGCTGGGTGGTGTAGAGAGTTGGAAATCAATTGGTGGTCTATGGGCTTTATAAAAGGACATTTATATTACGACTACCTCATTAAAAATTAAATGTCAAGAATCATTTCGTGGCATAACATTTAGATCTGTGCATGTTACATCAGTTTTATTTAAACACATTGATTACAGTAAAGACAGCAGGCTTAAATAACCATTATTCATCTGTTGATCTTACGTTATTTGGGGTCCATGAATTGCTGTCATAGCAGGAGCAAATGTGCGATATAGCGAATGATTGAAAACTGGAGAGCGGATGTTGGCCAAGACTGCATCCAGAATTGGCTGGCACAGGTACTGTTTTTTAGTACAGGGTACTGGAGGAGGCGGCGGCGTTGGCTGGATATGAAAATAATCTGTTACTACTTTCAAATGACCAACGCTGACCAATTGACTTTATACGTTGACTCAACTTTCTTACCACTGCCATGTCATTCTTCAGTTTCTCCAGCGCTATTTCACACTTCTGTAGTGTTTTAAGTGGACACCTAAAGCAAGACAGCAAAACAAGAGAAACATTTATTTGCAAGCCAAAAGAAAAGGTCTATGTTCTACATGCCTGCCATTTTACCTTGTATTGGGGTCAGTCAATATATTGAGCAAACTTTTCATTTTGCTCAAATCCTTCTTTCTGTCTGTAAAGATCAAACATAAAAGCATGAGCCCAATAATCAATGGGAAAAACATTAATAAGCATGACAAGGGACAAACTTTTTGTTACCTTCATTCTTGTCTATTTTGTTAATCATTCTACGCAGCGGCTCAATGTACTTTGAAAGCTGCCTCAGCTTGTCCATGTACAGCTGGTCCTCAGATTGTGAGGCCCCGGCTGGGCTCATCACAGAGCTTGGGTTACCTGTAATCCATAATAAATAAATCATTTAATTTACATTATAGAAATAATAAAAATTCTGCAACTAAGCAGCGAATAATTACTTTATGTTATGAAAAATAAACAATATATAGCAGACAATTTGTAATTTTTTAAATAAAACAAAATCATGCTACAACAGAATCAATTAAGGAATCATAAAAAAAAAGTAATTTACAGAACATTACAATTACTGTGTTATTAAGTTAAGAATTATAAGACAGGAAAGTAAATGTAAAAAATGTATTACATTATTACAAAATGTATATATTTACAATGTTAACAATTAACAGCAACAGTCATAAAGCATTATTTGAATTTAATCTGTAAAATAGTATAGACTTCCTGATAATGGCTAGGATGAAAGTACTTTAGCAGTATAATAAGAAAGCATCTCTGTACCAGGAGTGTTCAGGGGTCCTGGTGAAGGCACCTGGAGGGGGTAACTCTGGGGTGTGCGTGAAGAGGCAGGACTCTGGGATGGTTGAGGAGAGGGACTGGGCTGGAACCCTCCTGGAGAAGGGGTCGGACCAGAGCTAGAAGGCAATAAAAGGTAGATTAAACCTTGTGTAGTTATGTTAATATTAGTTAGTACAATATCTGGACTGTATTAGGTATACCCTGCTAGCAGCGGGTTATTTGGCATTTTTGTCCACAGAACTCACTAGACATTTTATTTTTATGACCATTCTCTGAAGGTGACAAACCCGTCAGGCACCATAAGCCATGACACTTTCAGAGTCACCTTTGTTCCCCATTTTGATGCTTGGTTTGAACTTGCAGATTATTTTTTACTATGCATACATGCACTTGTTGACTTACTGCCAGGTGATTAGTTAATATTTAAATATTGCAGTTGAACGTACCTTATTAAGTGCCTGCTGAATTATATAGTAAAAAAAAACAATTGCACTGTACCTGACAGAGTTGGGCTGAGAGGAAGGAGGCTGGGGTGACGGCTGGGGCTGCGGTGGAGGTGGCATCGACTGGGGCGTCTGTACCTGAACTGGGGAGGGTGATGACATCATTTGTTGAGCCTTCAAAGAAGAGACATGAAAAATTATTACAAGTTTAAAGTAGCAACATGATTTGACACTGCACTGGGAAAGCAAGTTACCAAGAGATAACAGACATAGGGGCAAGCTGATCTTGCTTTGACCGTACAGCACCAATAGATGGTGCTATACAACCACCATCTAAACATACCTAGCATTCGGTTTGTCACATAATATAATAACAAAATCCAGTTCACTTACCTGTGCCACACAACTTTGTTTATTATCTCGATTTTACGACACATTTATTATTATTTAGTGCTTCTGGGCAATTTCTGACTAAATGTTTCTGACTGTGGGGTGAAAGTAGGGAATAAAGAAAGGCAGATGAGTGTGGATTTATGGACAGCCTTCACTCTAGTGTTAAGCCACTGATGTACGCAGCCACTGGGTTGCAGCGCTGAGACCCAGCACTCAGCCCTGTGGTAAATACCTGTGGCATTTGCTGTCCTCCAATGGCAACGGGGTTTTGAGGAATGGCAGAGTTCGGGGTGGCGCGGGGCAACCGGGGTGGAATTTGCATCCCAGGACGGGGCATCATCTTGGAGGAGGACAGAGGGGACAACAGACATGTCACAAGCAAAACAATAAATGCAGTGCATCAGCGGACATGAGGAAGCACATGCAAGAATGCAAACGGAAACAGATTCCACAGGTCTGCAAGCACAGATGCACATTCAGTTATGCAAAACAAAGCTATCCATAAATAAAAAGACACCGCAGTATAGCGAGCTTCCTGTCATTCAATGTGCTGGTAAATTAATATTTATGTTTAATACAAGTTAAGCTAAATCAACAGCACTTGTCTATATGATGTACTACATTGTAGTAAACAAAATGTTTTTAATAGAAGTGAATGAGGACAGTTGTTAATAGTCAAGTTACACAATGTGAACGAACTTCAATTTAATTTTAATTTGAAATAGTACAACACCCAGTCTAACTGTTGTTATAATCTTTTTAACAATCTTAACAATCAAATTTTCCAATGAAAATTCCTAATGACTATTAAATCAAGATACATGGGAAGCAAACATTATTAAATAAAACAATCTTGATTAAACAAAAGCAAACAAATTTAGGACCAAAACTAGAACAAATATTTGCCAGTGAGCTTAGAGAAATCTATTTAATTCAAACAGACAAGTCATTTTCGCAATGCATTGCTAGATATTTGTTCTTGTTTGAAGCACAAACTGGTTAAAGTGTGTTCAATTTCTCAGATTACAGGGCTTCATATGTTAAATTTGCATCCCTATTAATCGTAACGTGATTAAGATCTTTAGATATTTGTACTTAAAAACAGCTCTGATTAAAATTATCCTCCAAAAACTAATAATCGCCTCATACATTTATTCTTTTCAGCTCACTGTAATAGGTTTAACTTAAAATATATATTTTTATATTAAAATGATGCAGATTCGAACTTAAATTGCATTAAACCTGAAATATTCCTTTAACAACACTGGATGTCTAGACATAGCAAGCTCTGGGACTTCATGCTCTTTTCACATACCAGAACCATGCAGTGCAAGACAAGATGCAGTGGGTACTTCTGCATCTGCAACAAGCCTTTCGACTCTATATTTAAGCTGTGGTTGCGTTTGCCATTTGCTATCGGGAGCTCTGAAAAAAAAAAAGAGGACTGGATGCAAGGCAACCCTCGATATTTCCCTTCTGATACATTAAGGAAATAATTTAAAGACTCAAAAGAACATACCGGAGTATGTTAACAATCACTGCAAACTGCACTTGTACAAGCTAACTTAAAAAGGAACACATTTTTTGTCAGATGCATGCAGAAAGGGCTTTGTGAATTCAAAATTGCAAGCATGCAGTCAGGCTGTTAGCTGCACAAACACGCAAAATGCAAATGAGAGTAAAAAAAACTAATCACTACTCAAACTTAAACTAACTGCTCTGTTGTTTTTACAGCTCTACAACAGAATGGAGATTTGAATATCTGGATTTAATATTAACTGAGGCCACACGTATGGGACAAGGTGAATGAAAGCAACATGAAGCAAAATGTTAACATCTGCCGAATGCTCAGAGATGAGAGGGTCACCCTTCAGGCACAGAATATTTTTGGAAAAAAGTGGAAGGGGCATTTTGATGAGCTCATTTTTTGACCTGAACGTACCATATGTATATGGACCTAGCGATGGCAGGTGTTAACAAACAAAGCAGAAAGAGCATCCAGAATGCATTTGTAGAAATCGGTGTTGGGAATTTATTGACTACGAGCTATGCACCTATCAATGTTGTCAACGGTGTAAAAAATAACTTTAAAAATTATTACTTAAACTGACGTGTTATGTTGCCTTTATGCTTTTTTTTTGGGGTTGGGGGGGATGGGGGGGATGGGGGGGGGGATTTGTTATATTGTGGGTTTTAAAAACCCCTACATCTCTAGTAAAAGTAATAGAAAAATGTGGCCAGCTACTTTCAATAAAGCTTTTCCATAACCAGTTAAAACATCAGTAATGCTGTGGCCCACAACTAAACCAATACTGATAAAAAATTGATGTGCAATCCTTCAGTTGTTATTTGGCCATTCAGCCCACCACCAATCAAGGAATAAACAGTTTTGACATCCAAAAAGTGTTGAGCATGCAATCACTCCACGCTCAGTCCTCACCACGGCTTGCTGGGCTTACCTGGCCTGGCACTGCTGTAAGTTGAGACGCCTGCTGGACCTGTTGAACCTGCTGCTGCTGGTGTTGTTGTTGTTGTTGTTGCTGTTGTTGTTGCTGCTGCTGCTGTTGTTGTTGTATTCTTGCCTGTTTGTAAAAACACAGGCAAAAAAAGAAAGCGATCTAAGACAGAGACAAGCCATTATGTCTCTGCTGACAATCTGCGATCAGACGAGGCCCGTTTTACACCTGGTATTAAGATGCATTTCCAATCTAGTCACGAGTTAAATACTAAATGTAGGTGTAAAATGTACTTCCAGTGGTAGACAAAAACACATTTGATTGGATTGCTTTTGTAATTGCTTATGGGTCCAAATGTTCAAGACTGCTAACTGATTATGGAATATTTTGTGAGAAAGCCAAGCGGAAATTAAACAGCCTGCTATAAAATTGGGTTTGGTGCGTATAGCCAAAATGACCCTTTATAAGAACTGTGAGATGGTCAATTTTTTATAAGAACTCATCTGTTTAATTTATATTAAGCCTTATAATCATGTCTAATTAAAGGCGTGGCCACTTGAGTAACCAGTATCGTTTGCTCGCCATTAATGCATTTCAGTCCAGCTTTTATTTCATGTGGCTTTACACAGTCTATTGCTTTTTGGGATTATTTCGTACAATTATTGAACAATTGCTTCATTTGCAGTCTCCAGAAACCTACGAGTCATGTCACGAACACTATGTCCATATTTTTATACAGTCTATGGAGAAGCATACCCAACATACTTGTACCAAATACACAAATTACAATAAAATCAGCATCACACTGAGTGCTCCTGTCTAAGTGATGTGATGAAATAAAATGGAAAGTTGAAAAATGTAAATCTAAGTGAGCACAAGAGATCAATTTGAATGCATGTTAATATCAGGTTTAAACAAGGCTTGAGATGGATGTCACTGACAGGTGTAGGTAGCTCAAGATAGCTGCATTCTGTTACCTGCATTGCCTGCTGCAGCTTCAGCTGCTGTTGACTGAGTGCGCTCATTTGTGGATGCTGTCCTTGAACCATTTGAGGCACTAAGACTTGCTGTTGCTGCGAATGAGGGGGCATTTGAACTGCCCCTCCCTGACCCTGTACCTGGGGTTGACCTGGAGCCTGGACTTGAAGCTGCTGTTGTTGCTGCATTTGTTGGATACTTTGGGCTTGGGCCTGAGCTTGGGCCTGTGCTTGAGCTTGAGCTTGGGCCTGAGCCTGGGCTTGAGCCTGAGCTTGGGCTTGGGCTTGAGCCTGAGCCTGAGCCTGTGCCTGTGCCTGTGCATGAACTTGTTGTTGGTGCAGCTGTTGCTGCTGCTGCTGTTGTTGTTGTTGCAGTTGCTGCAGTTGTAACTGTTGCTGCATTCTGGTTTGGTGCAACTAGAGTCAAAGACATAAAGCAGAATAAATGACTATACAGAATTGTGTCACCAGGACTGGGTATATAATTGATTTGATTAAGATTTAGTTTGATTGGACTGATACTGATTCATTAGGATATACCTTCCGTACATGTCAATTACACTGTAAGGGTATGTTTACCCGAATATGAAGACGGAGTTATTAATCACCCTCATGTTGTTCTAATCATCTGAGACCATTGTTAATAATAATTCATTACATTTATATAATGCTTTTCTGGGTACTCGAACGCTTCACAGACGTATTTCCTCATCCACCTGGATGGTGAAGGAGACAAAGTGATGAAGCCAATTGTGATATGGGGATGATTAGAAGGCCATGATCGACAGAGGCCAGTGAGCAAATATGGTCAGGATACCGGGGTTACCCCCCTACTCTTTTTCGAAAGATATCTTGGGATTTTAAATGACTCAAGAAGTCAGGACCTCGGTTTAACATCTCATTTGAAAGACTGTCAATACATTAAATGTGACTTCAATTGTAAAACAGGCTCCAAGCACACTGAGAGAAGACATAAGTGAACAAAGTTGTTTTATACAGTTTTTTGGCACACAAGAGTGTTATTGAAGCCTCTAAGTACAGTTGAAACACTGATGTCACATGGAAAGTCTTGACAATGTTTATAGTTCCTTTTCTGGACTTGTTCTGGACCTTTTAGATATCATCTAAAATATCTTAAGTTGTGTTCCAAAAATGAATAAGTGTCTCAACAGAATTTTCATTTTTGGGTGAACTAACACCACTTTAAGGATTAACATTTCTCAGATAATCTTAACTAGCCTAGCAATGTAACTAGAATATGTAACTAATAAACTATCCACGTATTAAGCTGCTATTAATTTGATCTGAATTTGGGTCATTTAAGAGAATTACTTTGTTAATATCACACATTTGAGCTAAGCTTTTAAAAATTAAGGGGTTTAAAAAAGTCTCACATCAATATTAAACAATTCATTTAAATGTAGTATGGGTTTTTTTCAATAGCGTTACACAACACTTGTTTACATTTGCATGTGATACACTGTCTTTCTCGGGAAACAATGATGCAAGACATTTACATTTATTATCTTCATTTTATGAAAAATTGTCATTTGTAATTTTAGAGCTCTTTGTAATCAATAGACTGCAGGCATGCTAAAAATAAGTCTGATGGATTTTATTTCCATACATCAGAATAAATCATCATAGTCTGTTCATTTGAATGTAATCATCGTACTTAAGACTGATTGATTATTTAGCCCCATTTTATCAACAACATTTCACTCCATCTTCACTGTTCTTCTATCAATAGAAGGCAGATTATAAGTAATTAATTATATAAATTTCCATTTTCACCACAAAAAAAACAGTTATGGTTATAGTAATCTTTGAAAAGGCTGAATAGTCACGATAAAAGAATTTCCTATTTTAAGAAAATGTACTTTTAATTTGGATAAAAATATCTGTATTTGAATTTCACCCATTTTCAACACTATTTAAGTGCTACACATGGTCCATTACCTGGTTCTGTTGTTGCTGATTCTGGGCCTGTTGCTGATTCTGATGCTGCATTTGCTGATTCTGATGGTGCTGTTGGAGTTGCTGGAGTCGTATCTGTTGAAACATTGCTGCTGGCTGCTGAGACTGCATTGGTGCCTGCTGCTGCTGCGGCTGGAACGTCTGAAACTGAATGGACTGCTGTTGTTGTTGCTGCTGCTGCTGCTGTATCATCTGCTGCATGGGCCCAGCAGCGCCCGCTATGGTACACATTGCAGTAGATGTCATTTTGGGGCCACAATAAAAAATAAATCAGGAGTATTAATCAACAAAGGCTCCATTTACACTGCAGATCCTGATGGTCAATTCCGATTTTGTGACTGTATCAGATTTTTTTGATGACCTGCTTACATCATCTTTTAAAAGTGACTCGTATCTGATCGTCTGCATTTACACAGCACACGGCAAAGGCGCAATGACCAGGAAATAAAGAGCGGGCGTTGACTAACAGCTGATAATTAAAGAGTGCTCTTTTCTCTATTCCTGTATGTAATCTGTTCGCAGCTTTTGACAAGCTCTTTTACTATAGTTTATGACAGAAAGGTTCTCAATTGTCCATCTTTTTTTGATATATAGGCTTTTTAAACCTTTAGGCATCTTAATGTAATGTTCATGGCGTGATTTATGCACTAGTTTTATATTAACATTAGTTGATATTGGTTACGTGGCGGACATTGCGCTCTCTCGCTCTCGTTAACATGCTTAAATACCTATGCTTAATGACAACATAAAGCTGTTTAAGTCCTCGTGTATGAGACTTAAGGTTTGGGACTCTGCTGAAGTCTGTTCTGAAAAGAAAGTGTCAGACTTGACATCATTCGCTATGGTTTTTAATGATGGGCGACTCGCATTGACAGGTAAAAATCGATCTACCTGCTTACACAGCAGACACGAGAACACATTCACATCGGATTAATTTCCACATATGAACAAGGCCTGAATCTGATTTGAGTAAATCGGAATTCATGTGATTTGTTCCTGCTTACACGTACATGGGCCATAACCCGATCTGTGCCACATGGGAGAAAAAAAAAAAATCGGAATTGAGTCACTTGAACAGTGCAGTGTAAATGCGGCTAAAGTCTCTCTAATCAGCTGACAGCTATTGAACTTACCAGCCTGCTGCCCTCCCGCTACTCCCTGCATGCCATGTGGACCCATTGACATTTGCCCCATTCCACCCATCTGTGCACCAGGAGGACGTGGTCCAATAACCCCTGGAACACCTCCACCCACTCCAGGTAAATTCTGCAGGGCATTGATGGGATCTAAAAATAAACAAGATCACCTTGAAATTCAGCAGAAAACAGACACATATATAAAAGTATAATGTAGACTTACAAAAATCCTATAGTTTGAAATTTACTTATATTTTTTTCTTAAATTTAACTTACCAGGTCCACCTTGTGCTTTTTTATCTACAATAAAAAACATCCATTCAATATCGCATCCAAACACAACAATGCAAAAACATTTATATTGAAATCTGTGTTGGTTACTTACGGATGTCTCTAAAGTGAATTATCAGCCTCGCAACCATTGATAAATACTCCTCCTGTGTCCAAAACATCAATTAAAGATGAGGTTTTTTCATTGCACTTCTATCTATCACTGCCTAACACAACAGTTTTTTATAACAAAAACATTTAAAAAGTACTTACTCTGGTCTTTGCTTTCATAAAAACATGGCTCTCCATCTCAGTGCTGGACTTTGTGTGACCAGTTCCTGCTTTTCTCATGGCTTCCTCACTGTAATATAATATAGCAGAAGCAAATATTTAATCACAACTGATCACACAAGTGCTAGAAAATTATTACTTTGTCTTGATGTATGATTTATAGTTATGTATTTTGTAATTTAGAGCATTTTGTTTGGCGAAGAAATAACACAAAACCTACCATGATTTCAGTCATGGTTCATTTATTTTTTTACAACAATTATACATTATTACATTACAATTATTGTATAATTACAATTAAAATTATAATCACAACTAATGAAAGTGAATTATTTAGACAAATTGTAAAATTTTACTGTAAAAACACTCTAAATGGCAATATTTTTATTTTACATTTGCAAGATTTGATCAGATTAAAACAGAAACGGAAAAATATTATTTTGGTCTTTTATGTTTTCCATAGCTGTGAATATTTTACAAAGATGAGTTATTAGAATAAAACAGAATATGGATGTATTCACAAAGATTCACTACAGAAACACCATTTGATTAATCCAGAATCCTGTTGACAAATTAATTTCAATATTAGAACCATATCAGAAAAGTAATCTCAAAACACTCTCAGACAATAAAAGTAACTGTTTCTTTAAACTGACGACAAAATGAGCCAATGGGTGAATATTAGAGAATATTATAAAGACCCTAAATGAATTAATTACGATAGAGATCAAATATTGCAGGGTTTTTTTCCTGCATCACTCCACAGCCTATCTGCAGACTGTTATAGCTCACCACATTTTGGCCAGTATTTAACTTGGCTAACTTTATAGTAGCTAGCTACATAACTAAACAAACTCTAAACCGGACGTACGATATTACAGTAACAATACTGGGTTTAGATAAGTATAATTTATAAAAACACGTACAACCTGTTTTTAACAGTCCCACTGTATAATGGATGTGCTGATAACAAGTCCGAGCATCCGCTTGTTAGCAGCTAATGTTAGCTAGCTTGCTGGACTCACTTATATCACGAATGAGCTAATATAAAAATATAAACAAGAAAAAAATATATACTCACATTTGCGCCACTACTTTCTGTCGAAAGGCTGGACTCCTCCAGTCACTATCAGGACCTGGGACATCCATAATTGATAATCTTAAACAACGACGAACAAGCTGCTTCCACTTTCAGTTAGCTATGTACGTACGAGTCTTGAGTGAGTTGTTCTACTGAGTCGGATCTTTTCAATGAATTCGTAAAAACTGAGCTAAATGATTCGTTCATAAACGAACAATCGAACTGATTCTGTCTGAGCGGATCTTGAGTAAGCAGCAGTAATAAACATTTAGCTAAAACTCACAAATGCGTTTTAGGCAGAGATATAAATACATTTTGCTTTTTGTAAATGGAATTTAGCCTACATGTGAGGTCTGGCTGCCACAAACTACAACAAACACCCTTTCAAAAGACAGAAAGAGCAGAAACATTTGAATGGATCCATTATACTTATAAGATCAACGCTGGTATACATTGCATTATTTGGTCATTTATTAATTTGCAAATTTATTTTGACAATTTTTTTTTTGAATAATAAAAAGTCTGTGCCAGTTCTGTCACTGTTATTAAAAACCGAAATGGTTTAGAACACAATATAACATCAAATTAAGTCAAATACACACACATATATATGTATGTATTTCTTATTGATTTTTTTTTTTGCCTTAGCAAGAAATAATTAATAAAAAAGGTTTAACACATAATTTTTAATTTGACAAATAAATTTGTAAACTTTATTTTTAGTTCATTATAGCAGCAATCTACTATTTAAAACAGATATAGCCTGGTAATGTATTATTGCAGTACTGATTTTCATAAATGTGTTAGTTAGTGGCTTTGGGGTGTGGTTATTAGGCAGACAAGTCATGGGTGACATGTCAAATGAAAAACTTCCTTCCGCATTTATTTCACATTGACTAAAAGGCTTCCTGTCTTAACATTGTTCACTGTATTTTTAATTACTGTGTTATACTTTTGTTTATTTATTTTCATTTAGTCACCATAATCAATGTTTATGATTAGTGTTAAAGGAACATCAACCAAAACTTAAAAAACTGTTTTACCATTTACTCATACAAGTGTCCAAACCTTAATGAGATTCTTTCTTCTGTTGAATACAAAAGAAGAAATTTCAAAGCCATTGATATCATGTAAATAAAATACTATGGTAGTCAATGGCTGGTAGTTTCTAACATATTCAGAAGCAAGAAAACAGATCTAAAACAAATTATGACAAAAATATGACAGAATTTTAATTTTTAGGTTCAAAATTGATCAATTGAACTATTGAAGAATTACTTTACTTAACAATGAACACATCTTCGTAAAGGATGTAGAAGTACAGTATGTGAGAGTGTGACTAGTGATGATTCAGAATCTTCTGGTTTGAAAGGAAGTCCAAGATTCACAGTGTCTGTAATATTCATAAATTTGGGTGTATTCATTTTGGAATTTAAAATGGCCTTAACAAGTGTAGTTTCATTAGTTTAAAGGGTATTTGGCTTTATTTGATCTTAGAATTGTGGCAGGTCAGTTCACAAAAACCTCGTGACTAGACCACTTGACCTGTACTTTCTGCACTTTTGATTTGTGGTGTGTGTGCATTTATAGAATAAACACTCTCTGTTCAAATAGGCTAATTCCCACCTTGCAGGAGAGTAAGAAGGTCTCTCTTTTGATAATGTCAAACCAAGTTGTTGCTCCACTGCTCCAAGAAATGATCTGGAAATGCAAGACATTACAAAAAAATCTAACATTCAATACTTGAGGTGAAAATTTTTGCTGGTCAACATTACACCAATTGTCATTTCAGCGTTGTATAAAAGCTCTTCTATATTAAAAGAAAAATGTACAGTATATTGGAATTTAGATATGATGCATGTAAGACGACTTCTGCAAAATTGCTGTTTCATTTTTGTATTTAAGGTTCTGTATTTTTACATTTCTGCATATGTCTCCTGAATGTTTTGCATCCTTAATAACCATTCTCTATGTGAATGCAATTATCAATGTGAACATATCCAGGGCTGTAAATTACTCAAGTAAAGGCCCAGTCACAGCAAGAAAATCCATATACAATATACACATATTGTTTAATCTAAATGCAGTCTGCTGTTGTCTTACTTTGCCATTATAGTTATCGTCTTTTTAATAGTAAATTTAAAAAGGCCTATAGGTTATGATGGTGCTGTTGGAGTTGCTGGAGTCGTATCTGTTGAAACATTGCTGCTGGCTGCTGAGACTGCATTGGTGCCTGCTGCTGCTGCGGCTGGAACGTCTGAAACTGAATGGACTGCTGCTGCTGCTGTATCATCTGCACCCACTGAGGTAGATATTGCAGTAGATGTCATTAAGGGGCAACGTATGGAAAGTAAAATCAGGAGTATTAAGTGACAAAGTCTCTCTAATCAGCTGACAGCTATTGAACTTACCAGCCTGCTGCCCTCCCGCTACTCCCTGCATGGCATGTAGACCCATTGACATTTGACCCATTCCACCCATCTGTGTACCAGGAGGACGTGGTCCAATAACCCCCGGAACACCTCCACCCACCCCAGGTAAATTCTGCAGGGCATTGATGGGATCTAAAAATAAACAAGATCACCTTGAAATTCAGCAGAAAACAGACACATATATAAAAGTATAATGTAGACTTACAAAAATCCTAAAGTTTGAAATTTACTTATATTTTTAACTTAAATGTAACTTACCAGGTCCACCTTGTGCTTTTTCATCTACAATAATAAAAACATCCATTCAATATCGCATCCAAACACAACAATGCAAAAACATTTATATTGAAATCTGTGTTGGTTACTTACGGATGTCTCTAAAGTGAATTATCAGCCTCGCAACCATTGATAAATACTCCTCCTGTGTCCAAAACATCAATTAAAGATGAGGTTTTTTCATTGCACTTCTATCTATCACTGCCTAACACAACAGTTTTTTATAACAAAAACATTTAAAAAGTACTTACTCTGGTCTTTGCTTTCATAAAAACATGGCTCTCCATCTCAGTGCTGGACTTTGTGTGACCAGTTCCTGCTTTTCTCATGGCTTCCTCACTGTAATATAATATAGCAGAAACAGAATATTTAATCACAACTGACTAAAAAAAAGTGTTACCTACCATTTACAGACACTGATTAATCATTTTAAAAACAATGACTACACGATTGCTTGAAAATTCTCAGTTGGTCTCGATTTTTATTTATGTATCTGAGTACAACTTTTATTCTGTAAACTACTGATGGCATCTCTCCCCAATTTACAATATTTGTAATTTAGAGCATTTTGTTTGGCGAAGAAATAACACAAAACCTGCCATGATTTCAGGCATGGTTCATTTATTTTTTACAACAATTATACATTATTACATTACAATTATTGTATTATTACAATTAAAATTATAATCACAACTAATGAAAGTGAATTATTTAGACTAATTGTAAAATTTTACTGTAAAAACACTCTAAATGGCAATATTTTTATTTTACATTTGCAAGATTTGATCAGATTAAAACAGAAACGGAAAAATATTATTTTGGTCTTTTATGTTTTCCATAGCTGTGAATATTTTACAAAGATGAGTTATTAGAATAAAACAGAATATGGATGTATTCACAAAGATTCACTACAGAAACACCATTTGATTAATCCAGAATCCTGTTGACAAATTAATTTCAATATTAGAACTATATCAGAAAAGTAATCTCAAAACACTCTCAGACAATAAAAGTAACTGTTTCTTTAAACTGACGACAAAACGAGCCAATGGGTGAATATTAGATGATATTATAAAGACCCTAAATGTATTCATTACGATAGAGATCAAATATTGCAGGGTTTTTTTCCTGCATCACTCCACAGCCTATCTGCAGACTGTTATAGCTCACCACATTTTTACTATTTTTTATCTTAGTGAGGCCAACATTAACTTTATAGTAGCAAGCTACATAACTAAACAAACTCTAAACCGGATGTGTGATATCACAGTAATAATACTGTGTTTAGACAAGTATAATTTATAAAAAAAAAAACGTATATAAAAAAATAAACAAGAGAAAAAATATATACTCACATTTGCGCCACTACTTTCTGTCGAAAGGCTGGACTCCTCCAATCACTATCATGACCTGGAACATCCATAATTGATAATCTTAAACAACGACGAACAAGCTGCTTCCACTTTCAGTTAAGTCAACTACTCTAGAATACACCTTAAAGGGACTTTGGTTAAGTAAGCTATGTACATACCTCTTGAATGAGTTGTTCTACTAAGTCGGATCTTTTCAATGATTCTGAAAAACTGAGCTAAATGATTCGTTCATAAACAAACAATCGAACTGATTCTGTCTGAGCGGATCTTGAGTAAGCAGCAGTAATAAACATTTAGCTAAAACTCACAAATGCGTTTTAGGCAGAGATATAAATACATTTTGCTTTTTGTAAATGGAATTTAGCCTACATGTGAGTCTGGTTGCCACAAACTACAACAAACACCCTTTCAAAAGACAGAAAGAGCAGAAAGATTTGAATGGATCCATTATACTTATAAGATCAACGCTGGTATACATTGCATTATTTGGTCAATTTGGTAATTTGCAAATTTATTTTGACAAATTTGTTTTTAAACCACATACTGTCTGTGCCTATACAGTTGTGTCACTGTTATTAAAAACTGAAATGGTTCAGAACACATTATATAATATAAAACTGAATGGACTGCTGCTGTTGCTACTGCTGTATCATCTGCATGGGCCCAGGAGCGCCCACTGAGGTAGATATTGCACTAGATGTCAAGGGGCAACGTATAAAAAGTAAAAACAGGAGTATTAAGTAACAAAGTCTCTCTAATCAGCTGACAGCTATTGAACTTACCAGCCTGCTGCCCACCCGCTAGTCCCTGCATGACATGTAGACCCATTGACATTTGCCCCATTCCACCCATCTGTGCGCCAGGAGGACGTGGTCCAATAACCCCTGGAACACCTCCACCCACTCCAGGTAAATTCTGCAGGGCATTGATGGGATCTAAAAATAAACAAGATCACCTTGTAATTCAGCAGAAAACAGACACATATATAAAAGTATAATGTAGACTTACAAAAATCCTAAAGTTTGAAATTTACTTATATTTTTAACTTAAATTTAACTTACCAGGTCCACCTTGTGCTTTTTCATCTACAATAATAAAAACATCCATTCAATATCGCATCCAAACACAACAATGCAAAAACATTTATATTGAAATCTGTGTTGGTTACTTACGGATGTCTCTAAAGTGAATTATCAGCCTCGCAACCATTGATAAATACTCCTCCTGTGTCCAAAACATCAATTAAAGATGAGGGTTTTTTCATTGCACTTTTATCTATCACTGCCTAACACAACAGTTCTTTATAACAAAAACATTTAAAAAGTACTTACTCGGGTCTTTGCTTTCATAAAAACATGGCTCTCCATCTCAGTGCTGGACTTTGTGTGACCAGTTCCTGCTTTTCTCATGGTTTCCTCACTGTAATATAATATAGCAGAAACAGAATATTTAATCACAACTGATTCATGACCAAAAAAAGTGTTACCTACCATTTACAGACAATAATTATTTAGGAAAAATGATTACACGAGTGCTTGAAAATTATTAGTTTGTCTTGATGTATGATTTATAGTTATGTAGTTGAGTATAACTTCTATTCTGTAAACTTACTGAAAGCATATCTTCCCAATTTACAATATTCAATGAAGTTAGAGCATTTGGTTTGACAAAGAAATAACAAAAATTTGTCAGGATTTATTTATTTTATATATAAATTATAATAACAACAAATGAAAGTGAATCATTGGACTAATATTTTACTGTAATTACCAGTAATATATTTCACATTTGCAAGAAATTATCAGGAATAAAACAAAAAGTCAGAAATAACAAAAAATATTTTTGTGTTTTTTTATGTTTTCTATAGCAGTGAATACAATTACAAAGATCAGTTATTAGAACAAAACAGAATAGGGATATACGCCCAGAGTATTTGATTGGGTCATAAAATCCATTTCTCCAAAACTATAACATCTGACTAGAACCTATGCTTATATAGACTTAAAATTTGAAATGCCTAAATTAGCTATTGGAGGGGTGGAAATTACTGATATTAAATGTATTAATTGGTACATTAGGAAAAAAAAATGTGTTAATTAGTCTAGCTTGTACATGAAAGCTTTTGATAAATGGAAATTAAATTACCCGGTTCTGTCCACCATTAAAATTTGGCCTGGTATCAATAGGTTTTTAGTGCCTAATACGATGAAAGAACTTTATTTTAAAATCCTTCATTATTACTATTCCTGTAATTCTTTACTATCGAAATCTAATATAAACAATTATTCGCAATGCACATTCTGTAATTCTAATCTGGAAACAATAGTGCATTTATTTTTTAAAGTGCAATTTTGTAGATACATTTTGGACAGAAATATCTTGGCTTGTCTTCTCAGCTTACAAAAACGCTTTGATTTAAAGCCAGTTAATTTATTGTTTTAGATTTAGGAGTCAGATTGTAAAGTTAAATTTTTTTTAACTCTTTGTGGCCTTTTCCATCTTCACAAATGTAGAGTTATTCAGTGTTTGTCTAATTTTAGAACATTGTGTATTGACTTGAAACTTGAAATCTGTCTGCCTATCGCTAATAAAGAAAGCTGCTAAAACAACTGAACTGCTGAAAAATACTCCACAGCCTATCTGCAGACTGTTATAGCTCATCACATTTTGACTATTTTTAACTTGGCTAACTTTATAGTAGCTAGCTACATAACTAAACAAACTCTAAACCAGATGTGTGATATCACAGTAATAATACTGCGTTTAGATAAGTATAATTTATAAAAACACGTACAGACTGTTTTTAACAGTCCCACTGTATAATGAATGTGCTGATAACAAGTCCGAGCATCCGCTTGTTAGCAGCTAATGTTAGCTAGATTGCTGGACACACTTATATCACGAATGAGCTGATAAGAAATATAAACAAAAAAAAGTATACTCACATTTTCGCCACCACTTTCTGTCGAAAGGCTGGACTTCTCCAATCACTATCAGGACCTGGGACATCCATAATTGATTTGACAATCTTAAACAATGACGAACAAGCTGCTTGCACTTTCAGTTAAGTCAACTACTCTAGAATACACCTTAAAGGGAGTTTGGTTAAGTAAGCTATGTACATACCTCTTGAATGAGTTGTTCTACTGAGTCGGATCTTTTCAATGATTTCTGAAAAACTGAGCTAAATGATTTGTTCATAAACAAACAGTCGAACTGATTCTAACTACAACAAACACCCTTTCAAAAGACAGAAAGAGCAGAAACATTTGAATTGGTCCATTATACTTATAAGATCAATGCAGGAATATATTGCATTATTTGGACATTTATTATTCGCAAATTAATTTTAACAATTTTTTTTTTGAATTATATAATGTCTGTGCCAGTTCTGTCACTGTTATTAAAAACTGAAATGGTTTAGAACACAATATAACATCAAATTAAACGTCAAATGTGTGTACATTAATGTATTTCTTATTACCTTAGCAAGAAATAATTAAGGAAAACAAGGTGTAATAAATACATTTTAATTTAACTGTTAACTTTTTAAACTTTATTTTTAGTTCATTATAGCAGCAATCTACTATTTAAAACAGATATAGCCTGGTAATGTATTATTGCAGTACTGATTTTCATAACTGTGTTAGTTAGTGGCTTTGGGGTGTGGTTATTAGGCAGACAAGTCATGGGTGACATGTCAAATGAAAAACTTCCTTCCGCATTTATTTCACATTGACTAAAAGGCTTCCTGTCTTAACATTGTTAAACAAACTTTTGTTTATTTAATTTCCTTTAGTGACCATAATTAATGTTTATGATTAGTGTTAAAGGAACATCACCCAAAAATGAAAAAAACTTATACAAGTGTCCAAACCTTAATGAGATTCTTTCTTCTGTTGAATACAAAAGAAGACATTTCAAAGCCATTGACCATTGACATCATGGAAATAAAATACTATGGTAGTCAATGGCTGGTAGTTTCTAACATATTCAGAAGCAAGAAAACAGATCTAAAACAAATTATGACAAAAATATGACAGAATTAAAATTTTTAGGTTCAAAATTGATCAATTGAACTATTGAAGAATTACTTTACTTAACAATGAACACATATTCGTAAAGGATGTAGAAGTACAGTATGTGAGAGTGTGACTAGTGATGATTCAGAATCTTCTGGTTTGAAAGGAAGTCCAAGATTCACAGTGTCTGTAATATTCATAAATTTGGGTGTATTCATTTTGGAATTTAAAATGGCCTTAACAAGTGTAGGTTCTTTAGTTTTAAAGGGTATTTGGCTTTATTTGATCTTAGAATTGTGGCAGGTCAGTTCACAAAAACCTTGTGACTAGGCCACTTGACCTGTACTTCCTGCACTTTTGATTTGTGGTGTGTGTGCATTTATAGAATAAACGCTCTCTGTTCAAATAGGCTAATTCCCACCTTTCAGGAGAGTAAGAAGATCTCTCTTTTGATAATGTTAAAGCAATTTGTTGATTCACTGTTCCAAGAAATGATCTGGAAATGCAAGACATTATGAAATAAATGTGAATCTAACATTCAATACTTGGTGAAAGGTGTAAATGTTTGCCGGGCAACATTACACCAATTGCCATTCCATCCAGCGTTACATGCAGGGATGGACTTAGTGATTTGGGGACCCTAAGCAATTCCAGGTATGGGGCCCTAAATATTGTTTTCTCTCTAGATTCAGGTTTTTTTAATAAATAAACTGCATGTTAAAATATATATTTTAAGTGGAACCTTTTTAATTTAAAATTAGATACAATATATATTCACAAATAAAAAGCAAGCTCGCAAACTATGTACAGTTAATTAGCCATAATAATTTAATATTTGGATGTGCAGAACGAGAGGAACATTCCACTATTCATTGGGGCCCCTGGTTTAGAAAAGAAGTAGAAATTAATATTAAAATCTTAATGGACATAGCCAGATTTTACATATTTATAAAATAGCTGTAGGATGATTAATACAGGCTTCTTGGCATTGGTCGGGGCCCCCTATTTTCTCGAGGTCCGAAGCGGTTGCTTAACTCACTTTTTTTTTACCTTACCTCCCCTGGTTGTATGTAAGAGCTCTTATTTATTGAAGAAAATGTACTGTGTATTGGACATGATGCTTGTAAGATGACTTCCATAAAGTTGCTGTTTCATTTTAAATTTAAGGTTCTGTATTATAAAGTGCCTGCATATGTATCCTGAAAATAATCTTTAATGTTTTTCATCTTTAATAACCATTCAAGTCAAATTACTTTTATTGTCACATCATCAGCAGCACGAGTGCTGTGATGAGTGAAAAGCTAATTGCATTCCCATTCTCTATGGGAATGCAATTGTCAATGTCAACATATTCAGGGCTGTAAATTAGTCAAGTAAAGGCACAATCACACCAAGAAAATACATATACATAGTAGTAGTAGTAGTAGTAGTTAACTTTATTGTCCTTGACAGAAAATTTGTCACCATATTGCTGCAGACATTCCATAAAACAAACAATAAAAATAATACAAAATACAGTAGTTACAAAATTACAATGCTAATTGAGATAAACTCTTGTTAAAAAACCCACTGAAATGAGTACAAAGGATTTCTTATACACAATGTTAAACGCAGTCTGCTGTTGTCTTAATACTTTGCCATTATAGTTATTGTACTTCTTTTTAAACTCTATATTTAAAAAAGGCCTATAGGTTATACTGCAACAAAATACATTCTGGTGTAGCTAGAATGAGTAAAATGAGATGTAGAATGAGTACTCTCAATTATTAACTCAATGTACACTAAAAAATGCATTTTGAACTTTAATGTTTTACTGATGCGACGCAGTGGTGCAGTAGGTAGTGCTGTCGCCTCACAGCAAAAAGGTTGCTGGTTCGAGCCTCGGCTGGGTTGGCATTTCTGTGTGGAGTTTGCATGTTCTCCCTGCGTTCGCATGGGTTTCCTCCGGGTGCTCCGGTTTCCCCCACAGTCCAAAGACATGCCATTCAGGTGAATTGGGTAGGCAAAATTCCTCGTAGTGTATGAGTGTGTATGGATGTTTCCCAGAGATGGGTTGCGGCTGGAAGGGCATCTGCTGCGTAAAAACGTGCTGGATAAGTTGGCGGTTCAATCCGCTGTGTCGACCCCGGATTCATAAAGGGACTAAGAATGAATGAAAGAATGAATGAATGAATGAATGTTTTACTGATCAGAAATGTAAATTATGCTTGTCATCTGCAATCTCAAAGGTGTATTTTTTTCTTCAGTTTCTTGCACCGATTCATGTTTAAATTCATTGGGCACCAACATATCATAAATGTATCATAAAGTTGAACATGTGAAGCTCATTTTTACAACTCTCCATGTAAACAACGGATAGCCAGATAGGATGTGATTCAAGCTTGCCTTCCAAAATGTGAGCAAAAATACAGCACTTTAGAGCTTTAACATGCATACTCACGCTAGGCTCTGTCAGTGCCCTGTGTGCCTCATTATCGCGGTTCAGAGCATTTGAAATGCAGCGCCTCTCATTTCATTCTTCCTTTTAAGTAACAGGCGCTCGGGGCGTTCGTGACGGGTGATCAGACAGACCGGGAGCGCGCGCAGATCCGCCCTCCAGACGCCATTTCTCGGACGGTGTGGGGAGCTGAAGCAGCCTTTACACCAATCCCGAGAAGGAAAGGAGAACATAGAAAACTGAATTTTTAAGAAAGATTTTCTCGTGCTGTGGCGTGAAAGACTCGCGCGTCAGAAAGAAGTGGGCCGCGCAAGGCGGGAAACTTTATGTTTCTAGATTTTTCAGAATTCGTTGTGTGTGAAGACGTGTTGCGGGCCGCCATTTTTGTTACAGCCTTCGAAGTCTGCTGGGAGTCCAAATAAGAGGCAAAACTCTTTCGTACTTTTAGGCAGATCGCAAAGAAGAACTCGTTTTTGGAAGCAACTGACGTACGTCGGCTTGAATTGTCATGCTGAGCGATTTATTACCGTATTATGGCGTTGTTTGGCTCCTCTTGAGCGAACGGTGACAGAAGACGGCTAGCTCAGCTAACGCGTTATATTGTCTCATAAGCTGCAGCTACTTTCACGGAAGAGAGAGCGGAAAGGGGAACTTTGATTCCAAATACGTGTATTTGGGCTCGCTTTGGACTTTTGGGGTTATTTAAACCTCTTATAAGCCCGCCGCGAATCTTGTGTTGGTGGAAAATTTAGCAATGCATCAAAGTTGGTTGACGCCAGTCGCAGCCTGTCTGGTTAAACGTCAGGTTGCGGTTCAGTAGGACTGACGGGTCGAAAAGTGCTAACGTTTGATCGCTTGTAAGAATAGGCATTTGTTGTTTTAATTTATTGCTTGTTTTTGCTTTTTATTTCTCCCGTGTTTGTCAGTTACAAGTGTATTTTGAACAAACATGTCGTCTGCACGGTTCGACTCCTCGGACCGAGCCAGCTGGTATTTCGGGCCGGTTTCGAGACAGGAGGCGCAGAATAGGCTACAAGGACAGAGACACGGGATGTTTTTAGTGCGGGATTCGTCCACTTGTCCTGGTGATTATGTACTTTCAGTGTCCGAAAACTCCAAAGTTTCGCACTATATCATCAACTCTTTGCCAAGCAAGAGATTCAAGATAGGCGACCAAGAGTTTGATAATCTACCCGGCCTTTTGGAGTTCTATAAAATACATTATTTGGATACGACCACCCTGATAGAACCAGCACCAAGGTAAGAGTTTCATTTACTTTTGACATCGTCACATCATCCACCCCTCTTCTCGATGATGTGCTTTTCCCTCCCCTTCTCTTCTATGGCAAGTTGTTTAAACATTCATTTAAAGTAACCAGGGTCTGTTTCTATTGACTCATTTTTGTCATAGTTACTAGCTAGACTATATATTTTTTCAGTTGCATTAGTTACCAGTTATTACTCATCCACAATGTACGTTTTCTGTTGCAACAATAATACCCTAGTACCCAGCAGTGTCTTGTGTAAGTAGCCTGTTATTGCAACTGGAACCAAATTTCAAATGTTTGCAAGTTGATGGTTTCGGGATGTTTCTGGAAATGCTTTCGGTTTTACTTTTAATTTGACGCTGGCATTTATATTTAAGCTATTAGTAGCACATTGCATGGTTCTATTGTGGTCTGACTACTGTGGTCAGCTAGTAAGGATATTTTTGAGCAGTCGTAATAATCTTTTTATTTTTTTTTAACAAAGTGTCAAGTAAAAATATTAGTAGTTTTGACAAGAAATGTTGCTATTTACAGCTAGTAAAACTAGAATGACAGCAGTTTGTTACTAACATAATTCTCTTAGTGACTGGCCTCTAAAATGTTCTACTATCTGTACTAGTGTATTTAATTCATGCGTTTTGTGTAGCTGATTCAATTTCAAAGCAGAGCTTTGAATATTTAGATGTTACAATTAAAATCTACTAACAATCAAATATATTTTTTAAAGGTATTATAATATGACAGTGATTCAGCTTAACTATGATGATTTTTTAATAAGCTTTAGTAAGATTAAACATTATTTAGGTAAATATTACAACTTGTGATTGTAATGATTTAAGGATTTGGAAACTTTGTACATCTGTCAAAAATGGACATCATCTGCAAGTTTTTACAAGTTGATAGTAATGTAAAAGTACTGTTCAGTTTTGGCTAATTTGCTAGAAAAAAGTATCAGTAGTAGGGCAGAGCGATATGGCAAAAATGCAATTTTGATAATTATTTTCCATATTGAACAATAACAATATGAGCAATTCCATGCAAATGTCAACCTTGCCATGAAGAATCTTTTTTTTTTTTTTTTTTTTACCAAAATAGCAAATCCCTTTCTAAATGTTTTTTGTGTAGGTTTGTATTTTACAGGACTGTAAAAGTACTCAATGTCTGTCAGTTTTCTCAAACTATTATATTTGATTTACCAAAGTTACACAAGTAACAAAGGAAAGACGTCACACCCATAACAAAGCTTTTTGTCCTCATAAATACAAAAATGTAAATAATAAAATAAAATCAGTCTTTTTCGTTCTATATAGAGCCAACTCTTATCCTTTTGATTAGCATTATTTCCTTTGGGTTGTGCAGTTTAATTCACAGAATTTCTACAAAGTATGATGTATACTGTAAACTTGCAGACTTAGTTGTTTTGGAAAATATAAACAGATGTTTCAATATAATGTTAACATTTACTTTCTCTGTGAATTTATGTTTTGAGTTTTTTTCTGCAAATGTCACATCCATAACACTGGAATTGCTCATTTATATTTCAATATAAGATGCTAATCCTTCCAGATTTAAAAGAGTATGCCAACAATATCTGAAGCCACAAAAATTAGAGGGTCCGTTAAATAGCATAAGATATTTTTGGCCAATAAATTTTTGGTGGCCGAAAATTCGGTACATCTCTAATATCAGCACACGTTTAAACACCGTTGTTGAACATTTCTGCTGTGTGATTGGCTCTTAGATCAGTATCGAGTAAAAAAGTCCAGTGCTTATCATTGTTATTGACATAAATTTTATCGCGATTCAATATAATATTGTTTATTGGCCCAGCCCTAATCATTAGCATAAATTGATTATACTAAGTGTAAGCTATAACTATTAAAACTGCTTGCCATAGGTTTGGTGGCTGTTCAGTATTACTCTTCCAATGAGAGTAATGAATTAAACATCTGTAGTTCCCCTCAATTTTGTTCTGGTTCTTTATAAAATGTTCTCATTGAGATGTGCTGTATAGAAAAATTAAGTAATTTCCCTTTAAGATAACAGGAAGTTACTCTTCATGTGAAAGTGCACATTGAGTAGATGATTGGAAATTACAAAAGCCTTCCACTAGCTCTTAAATGCTCCTTTTCTAGTTTATAAGTCGATCCTAAATATGATTTGATTGTTGTTCTACAGGTACCCCAGTACTGCTCTGCCCAGTGGCCCTATTCAGCCATCCGGAGGACTTGGTGATGAGAACCAGGAGTATGTGCGGACTCTTTATGACTTCACTGGCAGCGATGCTGAAGACCTTCCTTTCAAGAAGGGTGAAATCCTAATAATTATGGACAAGCCTGAGGAGCAGTGGTGGAGTGCCAAGAACAAAGAAGGCCGAACAGGCATGATTCCTGTTCCCTATGTAGAAAAGCTGGTGAGATCTTCGCCTCATCCTGGTCAGCCCGTCCATGGCTCACGTAATTCCAATAGCTATGGCATCCCTGAGCCATCACACGCCTACGCCCAGCCTCAGACTCCATCTCCCATTCCTCCTGGTACACCCGGCGCTGTCATCAACCCACTACCTTCTATGCAGAACGGGCCAGTGTTGGCGAAGGCGATCCAGAAACGAGTGCCATGCGCATATGACAAAACTGCTTTAGCACTGGAGGTACGTGGCTAAATGATGGCTCCCATAAGCCAGTATTTGTGTTTGACACCAGCTCAGGTGTTTGATTGATGAGGGGCAATATGTGCAACCTTATGTGCATTTAAACGCATATCTTCATTTATTTCCTTAATAAAACCCAAATCTTATTCAGTCAGCATAGATTTCTACTGCCTTAAATGTTAGCTAATTTAAATGCAGGGTGCAGTGCTGGCTGCCATAGACATTTAGGTTGGTTAGATTTAACTGGTGTAGCGATTATACATTTTAAGGGATTTTTCCTTTTATTACATTTAGTCAGATAGTGCTGATAGCTTGGTAATGTGAAATGACCATTATTTTCTTTTGATGACACATTTGTCAGCTCAGTTTTGTTTTGAAGGGACTTTCCTTAGAGGTTTGTGCAAAAAATGCCTTGGGTTGAATGTTAAAGAATTAAATAGTGATCATTCTATTGCTGACTTACTGCGTTTTTTTACTTTGTGCATTAGACTGGGATTTAAGTTACTTTCACTATTATAGTCAGAAATTTAGATTGGCTGTGCATCTCTGCATAAATGCTTTCAGCAAAGACATTAATCACATAGCCCACGATTTCTTGGTTCTGTGTCCAAGTCAGTGTAGAACTCATCGTTGGCTTGTTCACGGTCTAAAAAAGAAATTCCATACTTTAGTCATCCCATCTGGCAAGTTCCAGCACCCCTCTATCCGTTCCAACATGCAAAGCCCTGTCCATTTGTAGAAAACATTACATAACCTATGTCTTAGTCAGCCTGAGAATGTGTCAGTGGATTCAGGTGTAGGTGCAAGAAAAAGGTGAAGAAACTCAAAGCTTAGGCTTGTCATTTAGTCCCATGTGTTTTTTTCATTGGTTTGCTGTTTTTTATGAGAGCAGCTTGTATATGGAAATAAGGATTATGACACACAGTTTATGGCCTCGAGCTAAATTGTCTAATTTAGAGCAGCTATTTCAAGCGTTTTGAGAAAATGAAGCATGTCAGTTACTGCATGTATCGTCAATTTATTAATGTGTTTCAACGTTGATGCTTAGATATTTGTAAGAGTGGCATTTCTGTATTAGGATTTTAATAGGTATAAACCAGTACTGCTTTATGCATTCAAAGAATTTCAATGTCTTTGAAAAATATTTTGTTCCTTTAGCTGTAATTTCTAGTGGGCAAGATATAATCTTTTCCTCAGGCTTTTCCTGATTTGTTTTTATAGGTTAGGGTTTGATGAAGTGTCAAAGCTTTCAGCATGCTTTATAAGAAACCAGTATAATGTTTCTTTCATATAAAATGGTCCATGCTGTCTTCTGTTTTCTTGATATTCTAAATAAAGATCCCATGATTTTTGCTGTGTGGAAAAGATGGATGGCATCAAATAATCCAGTAGTAATATTGGCTATTTAATGAAGAAGATCATGGAATTTATCATCTTTTGGATGAATAAATCATAGTATCCCTATCATTGTTACGGGTAACGCATTACAAGTAACGTGAGTTCCGTAACAATATTACTTTTCTAAGGTAGCGCATTACTTTAAAAAAAATTAAGCAATAATATTTGAGTTACTTTTTAGTTTAATTAATTAGCTTTTAAAAAATAAATTGCTGAATTAAAGTTAGTCACAATAAATCATGCAGTCAGTGAGAGAATTTGTTTATTATCTTGAACGCATTGAAGAAAAGGAAAAGGGGATTGTCTCAATGGACAGTGATTTTACTTAAGACAAATAGTAAAAAAGTAGCAAACACATTGATTTAAACTTTCAATAATCTATATACGGCATATATAGCTCTGGGGTCAAGAAGTTCTAACATAAGATTATCCTAAAGTATTATTTTTTGATGTGTTCTTTAAAGGTAAATGTAGTTGTAGGTTACACAGTGCATTATTAATTGCAGAGCTCCCCAATTAAAAAAAGAAAAACAATACGTTCTGAAAGCGATCAAGCCTCAGCCAGGTAATATAAAAGAATGCAAAATAACGTAATGCATTACTTGCTAAAAAAAGTAACCAAGTAATGCAACTAGTTAATTTTTGGGGGAGAAACTCAATATTGGAATGCATTACTTTCTAAAGTAACTTTTCCCAACACTGATCCCTATAGACCAATTACCATGTTTGAAAACATTCAGGATGCGCGTGCAGGGAGGTGGCAGAAAGAAGCCGGGAACGCTAGCATTTACTGCAAGGGAATGACATCCGATGCGGTACAGAGTTTGTTGTTGTCTTAGAAATGAGATATATTGACTACACATTATATATATTATTTACATAATGCTTTCAGCATATTATAACAGCTCATCACCCAGTGATAAGCACAGTGATTCGGCAAAATTAACGTTAATGTGAACGGCGTTCATCTGACAGGTCCATTTGCGATAGCACGCTCCCAATGAATGTTGGATAAGACAAAATAACCAAGCATCCAGCCCCAAATAGACAATCTCATTGAAGCTCCAAGTGATTTTACAAAAGAGAAGTTAAAGATCTACAAGTCTTTGGATGCCAACAATGTTGTTCTGTGTGGTCATGTGCAAGATATAATGCTCCAGGCTGACCAGATTCAACACTATGTAGAGCTAAAAACAGAGGTTCTGCTTAGCCAAAGACAAGGAAAGAAGACAAAGTTAACGTTATACAAGGCCTGGGTAATTAATCACCAACACGCAAAGTGATTGCATTCTGAGAACTGAACCTGTACGGCAGGGTATGTGAACTTGCACATAGAGGTAAAGTTGGTTTTATATTCGCACATTCAGACTTTCTCCTTAATAATATAATTTCATAAAAGTATTATTTGTAAACTCTAAATAGTGAAATCATATGAGCAGCCAATGACTATCAAAGTACAACATTGTTTACAGGCAAATTAGAGAATGCTGAGCCAAAAAAAAAGTAACAAACAGAAAGACAAAATGTAATCCAACATAGTAAAGCAAAATGGTCCTACTAAATGCTTAATGTTACTTGTGTCCTAACAGTTTTTTTTCCTGTTTTATTTTTATCCCCTCAGGTGGGTGACATTGTGAAGGTGACTAGGATGAACATCAGTGGTCAGTGGGAAGGGGAGGTAAACAACCGGAGAGGTTTATTCCCTTTCACCCATGTGAAAATACTGGACCCCCAAAACCCAGACGAGAGTGAATGAGCTGGGCCATGCTCTGTCAGCACCCCGTTAGCTTGCTGGACGCCCCATCAAGTCACCACCGGTATAATGCTTGCCTGCCAAGGGGCTCCGCTGTGGCGCATTTCTCAAGCAAACCATTTGCGTGGCTTCTGACTGTTTACAGCTCTGGAATCAAACGGTTCCTAATCCCCCCTCACTCGGTTACAGGCAAATCAGTATTTTTTGTTTTGTTTTTTGTGTCTGCCCTTCTGTTATTTTCACAAATCTGCCATCTTTACCTGTGACAAGGTGAAATGAGGCCTCCAACTTGACCTTGCCACTCCTGCAGTTTCTGTCTTTAGCTTTGACCTCTATGAGCTAAATGAGGCTATTAAGAAAGGGAAACAAGGGTAAATATACCCTCCAATTTGCCAACGGTTTACCTGTTCAGTCCAAAAATGTGTCTACTTCGTTTTTTGTTACATTTTAAAGAGTCCCTATGATACTTATCTGACCTTTGGCAACAGCCATGACTTGAAGATATTTCAGTGGCAGTTTTTTAGAGTAGCAACAACCGTGCCACTCCTGATTGACCTTAGGAACAGACTTACCATTTTTTTCCTCAACTAGTATGTGAGACTAGTCTACTGTAGCCTTTTTATTTGTGCCATAATAACTTATCTGTAAATTGCAGTAGTCGTGTAGCTAGATGGTTGTGGCTAGATTCTCGGGGGATCTCATAAATGGTGAAGGGCTTGCCTGTGGAGCTTTTGCATCCGGTTGGGGTGCCATTGATGGGAGACAGAGTCTGGGGAGTGTAAAGACGCACCTCATCTTTTTTTTTTTTTTGGACAAGCTGGAAGTGTCACCTGTGCAATCCTGAGCTCATCTCTTGAGGATTAGATTCTCCCTCATCCTCTTCTCCTACTCTGGTGGCAGTAAAGTCTAGATCTCGCTCTGCTTTATGACTGTTACTGCACATCACAAGGTCTAACTTTGATGCTTCGTGCCCAAATTTGAATCAGTAACCTGACATACACCCTTTTAGGTTTTGTCCATCTGTAATAATCAGTTTTTTTTTAGCCTGATGTTGAATCAAGCATTAACTCTGTGTGTTGAAATAAACTGGCATTTTTTTTTCTAAAAAGGGATTTAAAAGCCTGCTGGTGGCCTCTGTGCATGACCCTCTGCCCGAGAGGGTTTTCCCCCCTCTTAGGTTAAATGCTGCTTCATGTCGTGTTTTATTTCCGTCTTTTTGTCTATTTTCTTTTGTTTAAAATTAACTCCAATTTTGAAATTTGTCCGGTGTACATTCATAGCATCGAGTCAAGGCTAAATATTCATATTAAGCAATAGACCAACCCGCATCTTTTAGAAGTGCTCAGATAATTTAAGGTTTTCAGAGTTTTTCCTTCTTTTCTGTTTTTTTTGTAAGGCTTTAACAGTATTACTGTTCATTGTTTGACATTACAAGATATCTATGGTTTCGTTTGTTTAAAAATAAAAATTGTGCCTTTTATTTTCTTACATCATTTACATGTTAATAATATTTCCCATGCTGGTATTACCCATATGTACAGAACGAGTAAATAAATTTATGTCTACTTCTCTGTATGCGTTTGACCAATTTCTTGTAGATTTTTTTGTGCAACGGTGAATTGAGAAACCTGAAAGTCAAACCTTAAATCTTAAAGTGACTATGTTTACATGGACATCAGTAGTCAAATTATTTGCCTTAATCTGAATAAGACAATAATATGATTAAGGTGTTTACATGAGTTGCTTTTTGAATGTTCTTTTCATGATCCCGTTTTACATGTTATAGCACATAATTCGATTAACGTCATTGTGTCTCCACGCTATTCAGAGTTTTATGTAATTTCGAGTGTTTCATTATCAATTTGTTGACTTTAACAGCAGTTTGGCACTTTCGTTCAGGAACATTTCATGCATGCCCCCATGACAAATGAGACGTTGGATGCGAGTATGAACTGCTGGAAGAGTGTAGTTTTAATGGAAATTGATACCGCACACCAAATGGGAAAATTCATGATGCAGGTGTCTGTGGTACTGACTCTGTAGGTGCAGAGAATAGTGTCAAACAGCCGTGTGTGTGTATAGACTATCCTGTTGCAGAATGTGATATAAAATCCTACATGATGGTAATAGTATGATTGCAGTGTTTACATGTCTGTACTGCACTTCAATAGTTGGCATACTCCACATGTCTTAATCCGTCCTGTCTTAATTTTTAAGTAGTAATCAAAATTCGCTGTTTACAAGGTAGATGTAAAATGTAAACTTTAGAAACATCAACCCCAACTTGAAGAGATTGTATGACCTCAAATGAATTAGCCACAAATTTAAAATGGTTAAAATCCTCTGAGCATATTTACTTTAAGAATAGGTACATTGCTTACAAATAAAATTCTACCCGAGCAATTTCTGCTCCAGTAATTCCTAATATGTAAATAGTGATCACAAATGGCTGCTCATGTAAATCATTTAAATGATCTAGTCAAATGGAGTGGGAAACCTGTAAACAGACAAATCTTTTCTGGAAATTTCTTAATCCTAAAGTGGGTCGTTTCGAAGCCCTTGTTTCTGCAGGCATTTTGTTCACTGAGATGATGTAACAGCGTGTTTAGTGTTCATTATCTGGAACAAGAGGTTGGTTGCTCCATCTCACTTGAATTCTTTATTAGCACGAGTTGTGATTGTGACTTTGCCCTGGAGAGAAGACATAATTAAAAGATTTTAATGAAGTATCCAAAAAAAGCAACCCTATGCTGTGATGACCTAGAGAAAGTTCTGAAGGCCTTACTTTTGCTTTGCTTTTTTTTTCTTTTGTAAATCAGGATTTTCAGGTAATCAGGGGTATTTGACTGTGTGATGTTGCTGTAATGTACGCATAAATATAAACTTAAGTGATTTAGTAACTTAAATTGGTGCAATTATTCGCCAGTCTGGAAAGGACCGTTTGTGATTTGAGACTGCGCTTGTGTTTCTTTTTCTGTTGGCATGAATTGATCATTGCAGTCTAAAGCAGAGCTCTGTGCAGTAACTGGTGACAAGAATATTTGGAGAATGTTCAGTGAGGGAAAAAACACCTGGAGGAAAGAATTTGACTATGGCAGCAGCAAATTCGACTGCAGTTTGTTAGAGCTGCTTGATCATTCTTCCTGAAACGCCAGTTTGCTTACTCACACTTTCAGCTCATTAGACTTCACATCTCGTATTTTTTATTTTGTAATAAATTGGTGGTTCTTAGTCAGAATAGTCTGTAAGCGGGATGAGACCAGGTCTTGTTGATAATCAAACGATTGACTACGCAATACAAAATGTGCCAATCAATGCACAATGTAATGAAATATTATGATGGTGCAAAAATGACTCACTGTACCTTTAAAGTGGCCATTCCTTGATTCTTAAAGTTAACCTGAAGTTGTTATAACTGTTATAATGTATTTAAAATCTGTAAATGTTTTGTTTCTTCACATTGTAGGTGCATTTGGAAACAGATCATTGTTTATAAAACAGATTTTTAATATGAAATTTAAAATAGCAGAACTCTTTAAATTTCAATCATTTACTTTGAGGATATAACTCATTGTTCAAAACAGTCCATTTTTTTTTTAAACTACACGTGTACTTTATTTAATTGATTTGATTAAACTAATTTTATGTCCATTATATTGCTACACTGTAATACCCAGCTGTCATCTTTATCAAATGAAATGAGTGTAGTTAACTTAAAATTGACTGAAAGTAAATTTTACTCGTTTGAAAAGAGTTTTGAACTCCGTGTTGAAGGTAATGAGTAATTGAAATACCTCATTACTTCAACTTAAATGGAGTAAGTTCACAGTGCTCATAGATTTAGTTTTTTTTTTAACTCAAATGGTTTGTAGCAATCGGTTTCCTCAAACAGTTTGAGTTGCCTTAACTTATTGGGTTTCACAGTACTCAGTTGGTATGAGTTTTCTTCATTTATTACACTGCAAAAAGTGATTAGTTATTTAAAGTGAGTAAACCAATTGCCTTAAAAGAAACAAGTTCACTTTACAAAAATCAAGTAAACCCATTGTAACTTGGAACTGTTAAGTTGACTTAATTTTTATTATTATGCAAATCATATTCACTTTAAAAAAAAATAAACTAAAAGTAAACTAAACTAATCACTTTTTCCAAAACACATTTATTATATTAGTTTTTTCTAGCTTTTCTGTATCTAGCAAAATGACAGTAACTAAAATAAATCTGCTCTGTTAGACTCCAGTGTGTCTTCTAAATTCAATACAGCTATAATTGTAGATTGAAGCACCAAATATGTAATATTGCAATAATTACACTAATTATTTGAAAACAGCTAAAATAGTTTTGACACTGTAAAAAAGGATTAGTTGACTTAAGTGCGTACAATAAGCATAATTATAAAAATTAAGTCAGCTTAACAATTGCAAGTTACAATGGGTTTACTTGCATTATTTTGTAAAGTCAACTTGTTGCTTTTAAGGCAATTGGTTTACTCGCTTTAAATAACTAATCACTTTTTACAGTGTAGGTTTTACTGTTCTTAAATTGCTTCATTTACTCAAATGGATTAAGTTCACAGTACTCATTAGGATTAGTTGAACTTGAATGGTTTGTTGCAATCGGTTTCCTCAAACGGTTGTAGTTACCTTAACGTTTTGGGTTTTACAGGGTAATTATTATTATTTTTTTGCAGTGGTTCATCTGTAGCCATACATTCAAAATGTACTGGCATAATTCAGAAAAGCTAAACATCTTAAAAGGTTATTCATACGTAGAGATTTTAAAAGAATGAAACATTTTTGTGGTTGTTTTTAAAATAAATAAGAAGTCTGCTTTTTTTATTTGTATAACATACATGAACATGTTTGTTTTCTTACTAAAAACTATAAGCAATATAGTTGGAAGCAATATTTTTCAGTGAGAGTTTATTTCTTGATATTAGAAAATGGACTATGACTACGTTTACATGGACATTAGTAATCGAATTATTTGCCTTAATCTGAATAAGACAATAATATGATTAAGGTGTTTACACGAGTTGCTTTTTGAACGTTCTCCACGCTATCCACATTTCCACCAGAGTTTCATGTAATTTGGGGGTGTAACTGCTTTAACTGCAGTTTGGAACTTTCACTTTCATTCTGGAACATTTCATGCATGCCCCCTGTGACGAATGAGATATTGGATGCGGGTTTGAACTGCTGGAAGAGTGTTGTGTTGGAATTTGAAACCGCACACTAAATTGGAAAAAAAACTCATATCACGATATAGGTGTCTGGTCCTTTACCGACTCTGTAGGTGCGGAGAATATCGTCAAACAGCCGTGTGTGTAGAGACTATCCTGTCGCAAAATGCAGTAAAAATCCTACACAATGGTAATAGTTTGATTGTGGTGTTTACATGCCTGTACTGCACTTCAAAAATGCAACAAAAATTGGATTAAGGTAATCAAAACTCACCGTTTACATGGTAGACTCTTCAGAGTATTGTCTTAATCGGATTATTGGTGTCCATGTAAACGTACTCATCAGTAAAAAATAGGTTTTGCTGTAGTGAGAAATGCAGTCTCTCTTTCAAGCCAGATATACAGTTAGAAAGGCGTTTGCTGGTAGTGTTGGTCTAATGATTAATGCAAACAGGTGCAGATAAGCTTGACAGCATCAAACCGTTAGCCCAGGACTGCGTGTGTGCTTTCTGGACGCCTGACAGTCACAGCAATGGAGGAGCTAAAAATAAGGCAAATTGCGCAATTGTTGCTAGGCTTTGATATGTATTTATCGACATTTACTCTATGAAGCTTAGATGGAGGAACGTAGAGCTCATTTTAATCTCTGCTGGACATTGTGTCACAGATACAGAAGCAAAATTTCTGTGTTTCATGATTTATGTTAAGACTGCATGAAAGATTGCAAAAGAACGACTGATGAGGTCTTCATTTTTTGTTTGTTGTAATGGCAGAATTGCAGGCTAGACTCCAGATTTATTATATGTAATTTACTTTTAATTGTTTTAAAGGTTTGTAACTTTCAGTGGTTAAAATGTTTAGCTTACTGCAGTAGTGGTTAAAGTGCCCCTCTTATGCCCTTTCAAATTTTCATGCAGTGTGTGATGTATTTATGAACGTCGGCAAAGTTTTACAGATCAAAGTCCATTATGAAGTTATTGTAAACTGTGTTGCCAGGCATTCATAGTTTTATCTGTAACCAATTTGCATACCAGCCTATACCGTTCATTGGCCGCTCGCATACTTTCACCTGCCCCTAAACTCTGGAGCTGGTTTGAGTTGGCAGCATCATGGTAAGAAGGATTTATTGTAGAGACAATACAGTTATTCTACACACAATCAGCTTACATCTATAAAATTATTGTGCATACATGCAAACTCTTGCATCTATTATCCCACACAACATTTCATCTACATACAATATGAACTATACACTAAAAAAGTGATTAGCTAGATTTACTTAAAATATGAGTAAATCCATTATTACATACGTGCATAATTTAACTTCCAAGTTACACTAAAAAATAAACAATAAAGGTAAGCTGTTACTGGGACAGTAGCTAACAAGGTCCCCTTTGGTGCATATTAATACCTAAAAAGTGCAAATGTGTACCTCATAGTATCCTAAACGGTAAAAAAAAGTATTCTAAATTACAGTTATGCTCCTGTAAGGTACAAAAGTTAACGTTTTAAAAAGATACTGCGCCAGTGACACCTTTTATACCAATATTTCTGAGCATGTACAATGGGCTTTCTCACTTTTTTTTTGTTTTGTTTTTTATTTGAGTAAAGTCAGCAAGAGGTTTACTCGCTCTTTAAAGCACACTCAAAACAATATTACTGCTGCTGCTTGTTCAAATTACCTGTTTAAAATGAGCTGAAACAACACTACTTGTAATTTCTTTGGACAATTTATTTGTTTCATGTTCAGTCAACTTAAATTTGTAAACCGTTAAAGTTAAATGTTTTGTGTTGGAACAGCATGAAGGAATTGTGTCGGTCCGTTTACCTGCTTAGGGGATTTGTAGTACACAGTATGCATTACGTGGAATTGAATTAAGAGAGGGAAATGTTGGCAATAAAAGTAATTGTAGGTGTTTAAAGTTACTAGAAAGACTTGTTAGAGTTTAATCTTCACTTTAGTTTGAAGATTTAGAAGAGTTTCATGTAATACTTTGAGTTTTGAGATTACCACCTTGCAGACGCACCAATGCTTTGGGTGTTGGCAGCTTAATTAGCACAGAGGCAGTCTGTTGCTTTGCTCAGTGAGCAATAACTCCTCAAATTAGTTGTAAGATCAGTCTCAATCAACTGTGTATGTAATTCATGAAATACACTTGAAAATTTTTCTTGTAGTTCATTTAGGATAACTTCAAATAAAACTAAGAGACTTCAAAATGTACGACACATAATAGACATGATATTAGCCGACCTTTGAGTTTAACTAAGGTTAAATAAAAAATATAAATGTATTTAAACTTTTGTTTGATAAAATCATGTTGGACCAACTCAAATGCATTTAACTGTGTAAATAAGGTATTTTTAGTTGGTGTTAAACAAATTTATTGGATGGAAATCCTGCCCTCAATTAAACTGAGTTCATCCAATTATTTTATATTTGTATAATTATTTTATAGTTATTTTTTTGAGCGCAGGATGTTTATCTACTGGTACATTTTTTTACTTTGTGGTGCATTATGAGATCTTACAGCTGTGTAATCTGTGTATGTATGAATGAGTGTTTAAAAGATGTGTGCTTAGGTCGGGGTTAATCAATTAAAGTTCTCTGATGTTCCATGATCAGATGCAGGCTCAAATGTATCTAGTTAAATCAGCAATCCTTACTCAGCACGGTGTTCACCATCACTCACGAATAAGAAGACATGTTTATTGGTGTTTTGTTTTAAAAGCTGTTTGAAGATATAATCTTCCAAATAATCCTTTACAGGGACAGTTCTCCCAAAACGGGAAATTCTATCATCATTTTCTTCTCACATCACAAACCTGCTTGAGTTTCTTTCTTCTTTCAAAAATGGTATTTTGACTTCCATGCATATAATTGCTATTTCCTGGATGTCAATGGATATTGATTTTAAAGTCAGTGTGAATGCTAAATTAGCTTTTTTTTTCTTTCTTTCTTTTTTTCTTTTCTTTTGCTAGCGCACATTGTTATTCTTTAGGTGAACAATTCATCCATGGGAAACAAAGTTTTTTGGCAATGGACCCTTTTCACATTTCCAGGTTTCTCCACAGCATTAGTCGTAGTTGGGTAAACTTAGAGTGCAGTGAATGGGAGATTACAAATAATTTTTGTTGGATTTTTGTTTTTGTCTGTTACAATGTCTGTTGATTGTAACAATTTCAGTTATAATATTCTCAACCACGTCCTTCATGCCATTTTTTTTTCTCTCGAGGGAATTATGTGCAAAAAGAAAGCCCTGCCCCCTACTTAATAGTCTGTTTCAGTTGAATGTAAATGAACACTGAAAAACTAAATCTCAACCTCTGGTTCCCATGGCATTTAAGCTTTCATCAAAGTTAACTCATAAAAATTTGGAATGACTTAAGTTACTAAGTAAATAGTGCGTGCAATTTTAATTTTGGCTACACTATCACTTTAAAGCTGTTTGAAAAATGAGGTAATTATACATTTTGCAAAAATTCTGTTGCTTGCTATAAAGTCTAGTGAATATTCTCCAAGACGTGATTATGTGTGAAGAGTTTAGATGCAAAAACCTCTAAATGCCATTTAATATTTTCTTCTAAAATTAGCATTTTTCTTTGATTCTTGTGTGTATGGGCCCAGATATTTTACTTTTATAGTGACGAATAAGTTCTTTTCATTGCCTTTAAAATGAAATATTTGAACATAAACACAGGAGGCTGAGAAAAATGCTCATTGAAGGAGAAAATTTCAGATGGCATTTAGGTTTCTGCATCTGAACTTTTTATATATTCCCAGTGCTGGGTTGCAGCTGCATCCACCGTGTAAAACATATGCTGGATAAGTTGGCGGTTCATGCCGCTGTGGTGACTCCTGATGAAAAAAGGAACTAAGCAAACTAAAGTTAACTAACCATAGCGATGGTGATTTAGAAAACGTATTTTAAAAGCAAAATATAATCACAACAACAGATTAAAAATGTGGATGGCGGTTGTTGTTTTATGAGGTTTACTGTGATTTCTCTCATCATCAGCAGGCAAATTCTGCAAATGTACATTTACATCTCTCATCAGGATTGATGGAAATAGATTCTTTTGAGAACCATCACTAGTCTACTGCAACAAAAGTCGATGCAAGCCCATTTCAGTCCATTACCAGCTTGTCCCAAGGCTAAATCTGCTACTATAGATTGAACCTTACAATAATGATGGAGTGTCCTGCTCTTTAAGGGACAGAGAGTCCCAGTATAAGCTGAAAATGGTCTAATTAAAATGTAAAAAAATAAACATGCCCTTTCCTCAGATTTAAAATCACTTCATCTCACCTTCTCATGTTTGGATGCGGCAGAGCAAACCTAATCTCAGAGACGCTCTGTGCAAAAACATTCAGTGTGCTCAGAATGGCTGAAACAAAGATGTGTCTATATTTAGTCTTTCAATTTGTCATGGTAAGCTGAATCTTCAGCACATCTGTGTAAGGTAATCATTTAGAGGATTTTAAGTGGAACAACAAACAAATGCTCTCTATCATTACAGCTACTAAAATGTACAAATAGTTCAAATAATAAGAAATAAGTTTGTTATTAGTTTCACTTTTATTACTGTAGTGTCTGTAATAATAGTGAATATTTTGAACGTTATTTTTAACATTTACTGAATATTTTTAACACATATTTTTAATGTTTGCTTCTCTAACCTGCTTCTGTTTCATGGGAAATGTTAGCAGAAAGTTGTTTTTCTTTGTGTTGTCTAAATCAATCTTGGTCACTTTTAGAATCATCCCGGCCCATTTTGGAGCACTGAGGATTAAACATTTACAGGACATACGCCGCTGCCTTCTGCTGTGGAAATGAGGCCATGTTGAGTTATGGTGTCTCCCCACTGGCTCTCTGTGGGATCTGGGTCAAATAAAGAGTCAGAACCAGGGCTTCATTCAAGCCCCAGAGATCTGGCTCATCTCTGCTTCTCTCTGCCCTCGCTTAATAAAAAACTGAAATGAGGATAATGTTTTATTATGAGTGGGTTTAAAGCACTATTATAATAATGCATTATCTGTGCTAGCTACTACTCAGTGCAGTGTAAAGATAGCTATAACCTTAAACACCAATGTTTTACAGTGTATCCAAGAGCAGAAATAACAGGACTGATGGCGGTCTGAGGTTGTAAATGATGCATTTCTAAAATGTCAATAAGCATGCCATCATCATTAGTGTGTTTAAAAATTTACTTCACATTTAGGTTTGTTTTAAGAATAAAAAGTTTATTTCCTTTGGCTTAGTCCCTTCTTTCATCAAGGGTCGCCACAGCAGAACGAGCTGCCAACTTATCCAGCATTTGTTTTACACAGTGGATGACCTTTCAGCTGCAACCCAGTACTGGGAAGCTGGAAGCACCCAGAGGAAACCCAGGCAAACATGGGGTGAATATGCAAACTCCATACAGAAATGCCAACTGGCCCAGTCGAGACTCAAACCAGTGACCTTCTTGGTGTGAGGCAACAGTGCTAACCACTGAGCCACCATGTCACCCAAAAGTATTACCTAAATAGTAAAATAATAATGTATGTAAAAAAATAAATGAAATGCTATATAGAATTTTTTTATGTAAAATATACAGTATTTTTGACTTAAGTAGGCCTAACGTTACAATTACAAGGACTACTAGTACATTAATATTAGTAGTATACATAGGAAAAGCCAACTAAAAAGATTTACTTCAACAAGTAGCTAAATTACTCAGTAATAAATCAATGCATAACAAATCTTGTAACTATAATAAGTCTCTTGCAATTAAATGAAAAGTCTAATCTGTTTAATCAAATCTGCATGGTTATTGTTTTAGGAAAATATGTTTCATTTAAGACAGAGATGCCCAAACATGGCCCTGCGGGCCAAAGTTGGCCTATGGTAACCTTTGATTTGGAACACCATCCCATCTGAGAAGAGTGGAAGAATGATGGGGATGGTTTAGCGATTGCCATTTCACATCTAATGTAACCTTTATTGTTAAAAGCTAACTGAAATTAAATGTTTCAAGTAAATATTATAAATGAATCAGATTTAGTTTAAATGTACATGCTGTCACCTGATGGATAGAAGACAAATCAAGGCAAAGGCAGATTCTGCTTGATTATTGTATTCAGCCTTGAACTTCACTGTTCACTGCTGTGTTTTATTGCAAAAAGTTATCATTTTAAAAGTTCATTCATTCATTTTCTTTTCGGCTTAGTCCCTTTATTAATCAGGGGTCACCACAGTGGAATGAACTGCCAACTTATCCAGCATATGTTTTATGCAGTGGATGCCCTTCCAGCTGCAACCCATCACTGGGAAACATCCATACACAATCATTCACATACATACAATACGGACAATTTAGCTTACCCAATTCACCTATAGCACGTCTTTGGACTTGTGGGGGAAACCAGAGCATCTGTAGGAAACCCACACGAACACAGGGAGAACATGCAAACTCCACACAGAAACGCCAACTGATCCAGTTGAGGCCTGAACCAGTGACCTTCTTGCTGTGAGGCAAAAGTGCTACCCACTGTGTCACCGTACAGCCCATTTTAAAAGTTACACTGCATTAATTAATACAATTTAAAGTAATGTTTTTTATTTATTTTGAAATGCTATGAAATAAATTACGAAATTAACCATGGCTACTTTAATATAATAGCGCTTGGTATATTTACCTTTGACCCACAGCTCATAATGATATTTGGTTTTTCGTCCTTTATACAAAAAAATTTGGGCACCCCTGATTTAAGATACAGAATACACAGTTATTTGCAGGGGTGGACTTAACCAATAAGCAAGGTAAGCAGCTGCTTAAGGCTCCAGGAAATTAGGGGGCTCCTACCAATGCTAAGAATTGCCTAAATTAATCATATAACTCATTTATACATTTTCTCTCATATGTTGTAAAATATGTCTATAACCATCAAGATTTTAATGTTATTACTTCTTTTCAAATACTTGTAAAAATCTAATCACAAATATAAAAATATGGCTTATTAACTGTATATATAGTTAGTTTGTGAACTTGTTTTTTTATTTGTGAATTTATTGTATTTAATTTTTACATTTTGAAGATAAAGGTTCCACTTTTTATATATATATATATATATATATATATATATATATATATATATATATATATATATATATATATATATATATATATATATATATATATATATATATATATGCAGTAAACTATATATATAAACATGCAGTTTATTTACAAAAAAACAAAACAAACAAATCTACAGAGAAAATATATCTATAGAGAAAGAGAATGTTTCGAATTTCGATGCTTAGGGCCATACCTGGAATTGCCTATAGGGCCCCCGAATCACTAAGTCCGCTCCTGCTTATTTGTCCAGTTTATGCTGGACCGCAAACGGAAAGTCTCGTTTTTGTTGAATCTCGCGATAATTCTGCAGGCCTAATCTTCTTTTAGAAATGCCGCCATCTTCTGGTGAATTAACACGTGTCAATCGGAACATCTGGTATGTATACAAATTAACCACAACATAACTTGCTTTGATTAGTAAATTCTGTTGTATAAGTTAGCCTACATGAGCTATTGTTAAGCAGGAGAAAGACGTTTATTATGTAGCCATCTGTAATGCATTTTGTTGTTTGTAAATTATGAGGGTCTATTAAAACTTAAAGACCTGCAAAATATCAATAGCCTAATAATAATCGAAAGCAAAGTATAATTTTACCTTATCTCATATCTTTTCATTGACAAATGTATCTATTATATACTGTGTTCGTTCTAAGACAACTCTGATTAGATTTGGCTAACGTTAGCTTTTACAAGTAGCTACAAAGAGCTTTTCTCCAACTGAGTAAAGTCTCTAAAACTGAAAATAAATGTCAGGCTATATCTAATTTAGCTAACATGCTAATATATCTGTTTATTTTGCTAATAGGTTTATATCTGTATATATCAGGGGTGCCCAAACTTTTTATTATGAAGGGCCAAAAACCAAACTTTATTGAGGCTAGTGGGCCGGAGATGAAGATTGCCATAATTTCCTAATGAATTTAATAAAATTTAAGGATAACTAGAAAACATTGCTTTATATTAACTAATACAGTATTTTTTTTAAACATTTTATAGTGAACTCACTATAGTAAAAACAAAAACAATCTCATTTACAAAAGAATGGAGCACTAGTTTTTGCCTTGATTTGCTCACTGATGTCTTCTGATGTTGTTAAAAAGTTGAAATAATGAAGACTTATGCCCACAATAACAATGCAATGTTCATTATCTTAAAATATTGTATTATTATCAGCACATTGTCCATCCATAAACAATCTGATGTAAATTTATTGACAAAAGAATTTGGATAAAATGACCTATGTTCAGCTTTTTATATTGATTTACAGGGTGTCCGCGGGGTCTTTAAAATGTCTTAAATTTTCAGAACATTTTAACCCTTAAAAATAGTGCTGTAGGTCTTAAATAATTTTAAACCGGTCTTGAATTTTCTCTGTCCAAGTAAAGCTGCAAGATCCATCCAATCACCAACAATACATCTCAATTTTTAAAAAAGTTTTTTCTATTTAAAACCCATAAATTTAAAACAGTTACACAATTACTCATGATAATAAGAGCAACATATCCCTTTACACGATCTTCCATTTATATAAAAACTATTTACAGAAGTACCCCTTACATAATGTGGGTACAATGTTTATAAATAGACATGAAACTTTAGGTTTTATAACAGAAACTCATTAGGTTGAATCCATCTGGACCAAAAGCCAACAAATACTGTATATATTATTGATTAGTTATGTAATTTTCTTTGTAATATACTTTTAACAATGTTAAACTTGTCATTAAAAAAACGAAACATTTATGTGGCTAAGAAATAACTACATTTGATTTTTGTGGCAAGCAAAACTAAAAAAATTGACTGGCCCAATAGGGCCATTATCAAAAATCCTTAGTGTTGTGCCATGTATAAGTCTTAAATGTAAACATCTATAAGGGTCTTAAAAGGGTATTAAAATGTTTTAAATTTGACTTGATGAGACCTAAAGAAACCCTAATTTAGTTATTGTTCTTTACTGAGCCTTTGGATATGAATTGTTTTGATATACATGTTAGATTTCAGGGACAGTGATAGCAGTTTTATATTGGTCCCTTTATACTGATATGATATCTGTCTTTAGCACAGGACTGAGATCTAATGAATCAGAGGAAACCGACACAGTTCCGAGAATCAGCTCGGCAGAGTGGCATGTAGAAACAGCTTACCTGAAATCAGCATAACCCAGAGAGCTGGAATTCACATTGTGCCTGAGGAGAGAATTCTTGCCTTGAACAGGAATGACTCCACCTATCAACAACAGTAAGACATTTTGAGCAGACCTGACTGTGGCAGTCAGAACTTACTAAAAGGAAGTGGTTTTCTGTGTGAACAATAACCCATAAAAACATCCTCATTCTGTTCGACTTGGCCTGACAAATCTAGTTTTACAAGACTGAAACAAATAAACCAGGGATAAGAGGTTTATTTTAAAGACTATGGCAGAAAGATGGGTAGATGTTTGTTGTTACTGGGCAGATGCCACCTATATTTCATTGTCAATTTGCCAGTATTTGTTTGCCTTTTTCATAAATCTTCATGAATAAATGCAGATTAAAAATAATTATTTAAAATGGACCATTTAAGCTGCTGTGTTTGATGAGCTTGCTTTGTGCTTTTTTTTTTTTTTTGTTCTTTTTGTGGCATCTCAGATTCTAATGCAATAATGCATTTTAAACATTAGATGGCAGTACTGTTTCAGTAAAGCAGTTTGGGCAAGACAACTATACCCATAGATTCAAATGATAGACTCAAATTGCCAATGCACCATGTCATTGATTAACAGTTGAGTTACTGTGAAATGCTCGTTGTATTTTATTTTATTTTATTTTATTTTATTTTATTTTATTTTTCTTTTAAAATTTTTGATGGCTTGCTCATAGCTTGTTGTGGTGCCCAGCTTAATTTAGAAAAGCCATTTTTTCACAACTACTGAAAAGCTTGACAACATAATTGATCAGTTAGACAAGAACCAAACTAGGAAAACAAAAACCAGGATAAATATTTGGGATAATATTTATTTATATTTACATATAAATACTTTTATGCTAAACATTATTATAATGTAAATATTACATTTTTTGTGTATTTTTACATTTTTGTTTGTATTTATACAGTATATACATAATAATATACACATTATGTAAATTAAGAGTATATAACTTTAAAAGTAGTGTAATATTATAGAATTGTATCTGTTCTAGATAAATATAAATAAGATGCATTCATTCATTTTCCTGCAACTCAGTCCCTTTATTCATTAGGGGTCGTCAAAGTGGAATGAACCACCAACTTATCCAGCATATGTTTTACGCAGCGGATGCCCTTTCAGCTGTAACCCATCACTGGGAAACACCCATACACTCTCACATTCACACACATACACTACGGCCAATTTAGCCTACCCAATTCACCTGTACCGCATCTCTTTGGACTGCAAGGGAAACCGGACCACCCGGAGAAAACCCACACCATCAGGGGGTGAGTATGCAAACTCCACACAGAAATGCCAACTGAGCCAGCTGGGACTTGAACCAGCGACATTCTTGCTTTAAGGCAGTGCTAACCACTGAAACACGGTGTCGCTCCTGTAATTAAGACATATTTATATATGATAATCTATTTATTTGAGTGTACTAATTAATAACACAAATTGAAGAATAAGGTAATAAATGATGTTTGTTTATGTAATAATTATGTGTAATAAATATTAATACATTTTCCAGTGATGGGTTGCAGATGAAAGGGCATCCGCTGCATAAAACATATACTAGATAAGTTGGCGGTTCATTCCGCTCTGGCAACTCAAGATTAATAAAGGGACTAAGCCAAAAAGAAAATGAATGAATAATAGTACAATATAAATTACTGTTTGATAATAAATAATACAATAAATGTGTATACAAATGCAGGTGCCCATTTTAGTCTTACATTTAGTAATACAAGTTAGTATTAATCAATAATTACACACACATGCATGCCTGATGCAAATCCTTATATGTTTGAGTCTTCATATGTCCTTTGTCCCTTTTGGTGACGTGTTCAGTAATTATTTAGCAAGTCTTTATTTTAGGATAGACCCTTAAATAATAGATTCAAATAATAGGTTATTCAGTGCTGTCAATGCTGAAGACCTAAAATTAGACTTCGTACATAATGAATTAGTCCCTGTGCAATTTTGGGGTACTGTGACTGTCTAGATCTGACTTTGTCCTTTTCCAATCACAGACCATCACTCATGCACACACACAGACACACATACACATCTGTCCTTCTGTCACCAGAAAACCTGAGCTGTTGCTAATTGTAGTTCTGGCAGGAAGCCTTCACCATAATGGTCTGTCTGTACAGCGGGCTCCCGTTCAGAACTATGGCTAGATGAGCCGCCACTGCACCACAGAGCGGGACGCCTGCCAAAACGAACTCTGCAACCTCTTTGGTGTGCCCTTCGGGTCAGCTTACACAGCAGCGCGCCGTTCTGCTGAAATCCCTCAATTAATGCAGAGGAGGAGGAATGACTCAAGTGAAAAAAGCAGGTACACAAAATGGTGCTCGCCTTTATTTGCTGTGTCAGAGCGGGGCAGTCCAACACAAGGGGGTTTACAAATCGGGATGTAATGTGAGAGTGTTTTAGGAGGAAGAGTGGTGTTCATGTCCGTGTCATGTGTAATCTTTCATTTAGTCTCTAGGTTTTGGGTCAGGTGTTCACTTTTTGACTTTTCCCTGGGCGGCCACAGCCTCCATGGCTTTGCGCACTGTTTCCTCGTCTCCCAGGAACTGCATGGGTTTGATGGGCTTCAGGTCTTTGTCCAGCTCATAGACGATGGGGATGCCAGTGGGCAGATTCAGCTCCATGATTGCTGCATCTGACATGCCTGCAGACAGAGATATTGTCACAAATAAATTGAAAATTATTTTATTATACAGTGCTCAACATAATTGAGTCGAGCCCATTTCGAAAATGAATATTTTTAGCCATTTCTCGGTGAATATAGGCATAGTAATTTGGTGCATTTAAACAAAACAGATTTATTAAACAGATATATATTTTTAAATAATACTTTAGTCACCAAACATGTTTAGAAATTGAAATATAATACATATAAATTCAAGAAAATATTACAAAAAGAAAATTACAACTTACAAAATTTCAACTAAATTTAATGTCAAATTTCAATGTAATTTTTTTGCTTCTCTTGATTTTTCCTCTTTTTAAAATTTGTATTTAATATTTTCCTAAATCATAGAAATTTGGGTGTACTAGTTTTTAGACCGCTATCGCAAGTTATTTTATTAGATAAATTCCAGATTTGGCTTCAGTACTGGCTAATCTAATGTATATGCAAAAATATAATATCGAATAGCTTCCTATTAAAATATGAATTTAAAAGAGATTTTTGAGGGGTGTACTTATACAGTACATGCTGAGCACTTTATATTACAAATACATGTTTATTAAAATGCATTTAACGATGATACAAAATACTGGTCTGAGAAATTAATTGAACTAAATACAAGTAATTTGTCATTTGAAAATACAAAATGTACAAGCAATTATTTAAGAAAAAGTACAATGCGGTAGTTTTACTTGTTTTGCGTGTTATTAAAAGTACTGTAGGTATATAAGGCTGCTATCAGTTTAAGACTGACCCACTGTTTATGATCTATAACTGTTTATGCTTACTAGACATAAATGAAATGGGTAAAAAATGTTAAGCTGTTCTATGCCGCAGTATCTATTGTCGTATCATCTACATCTACTCTAGGAATCAAGAGTAACTGGTAAATAAAAAATAGATATTTATTTAGCTACTTCAATGCATTAGTGGCGGCCTGGTGGCACATTGGGTTGCATGATCGCCTCACAGAAAGAAGGTCACTATTTTGAGCCCCGGCTAGGTTAGTTGGCATTTCTGTTTGGAGTTTGCATGTTCTCCCTGTGTTCAAGTGGGTTTCCTCTGGGTGCTCCCCATAAGTCCAAAGACATGCACTATAGGTGAATTGGGTAAGCTAAATTGTCCGTAGTGGATGTGTGTATGTCCTGTTCCTCCAGGTTGGAGGTTGAGCGTTGGGCTAACGACCCAACTCATAAAAAATTAGATGTTACAAAACACCAACATGGTGCAGCTAAATATCAACTTCAATATAAACGGCCCTGTGAGTAAGTACTAAAATGCATTTGTCAATAGAAATGTACAAATAGCTAACACTAGCTACCAAGCTATGGTCACTCATCAGCTAGCATTAAAATGCTCAAACTCTAGAGCACAGGTGTCAAACTCAGTTTCTGGAGGGCTGCAGCTCTCCACAGTTTAGTTCCAACCCTAATTAAACACACCTGATCAAATTAATTGAGTGCTTTAGGCTTGTTTGATATGTACAGATTAGTGTGTTAAAACGGGGCTGGAACTAAACTCTGCAGAGCTGCGGCCCTCCACAAATGTAGCTTGACACCCCTTCTCTAAAGCAACACAGCTGTTTTTCTATCCTATAATAGCATCGAGTGTCTAATTGGTGTATTTATACTACATACTGTATCTCACAACTGTGACCTTTAATTTCTGGAATCTCTAAAACAGTGTTGGTTTTAGGGGCAAGAAATTTCAATTGGATAAAGCAAAAACAATAAAATCAGATTGTTTTGATGTAGTGTATCAATGTCACATGACCAGATCAGTTTAATTACTTCCTGCCTGCACAGAAAATACATTTGTACATTTTAATTAAAGATTAAATAAAGTTTAAAAAGTGTCACAGTTGTGAGTGTGACCAGTAGTATAACACAGTGTAAAACAACTGAATAGCAATGCAATTCTGACTATAACTGATTCGAACTTTAACCAACATAATAAGAAAGCAGGCATGATGTTTGTGTAAGTCTAAGGATTAAAATACATGTACTTAAATGGCAACTAAGATCAAAGTTCTATTAATTAAGAATAATGTTTTTTAAGTTTTTTGAACTACCAAATACAGTCAGTGGGGCAGCATGGTGGCGCAGTGGGTATATCGCTCTCGCCTCACAGCAAGAAGGTCGCTGGGTCGAGCCTTGGCTGGGTCAGTTGGCATTTCTGTGCAGAGTTTGCATGTTCTTTCCTCTGGGTGCTCCGGCTTCACTTCCATAGACATGCCCTATAGGTGAATTGGGTAAGCTAAATTGACCGTTGTGTATATGTGTGAATGAGAGTGTATGGGTGTTTCCCAGTCATGGGTTTCAGCTGAAAGAGCATCTGCTGCGTAAAACATATGCTGGATAAATTGGTGGTTCATTCCGCTGTGGCTACCCCATATTAATAAAGGGACTAAGCCGAAAAGAAAAGAAATAAATAAATAATTGAAAATACAGTCAGTTTTTAGTTACAAACAACTTCCGATTATTGTGTACACTGGACAAACTTAAAGCTCTCAAAGCACTTTCAGCATATAGATCCTGCTTGTAATCACTGTAATTCCACCCCAGCCACTCATGCACATATATTTTGGTCTTATATAAAGCTTAACTGCTTTTGAGACACTATTTTTAAAACACTTTTTATATCTATCTCCTCTTCCCCACTGATTGCCATTTTTGGGATTTTCGATGTCATATAATCTTACAAAGATACAATCTGATTGCATAGCTTTTATTGTGCTCCTGGCCATTACTTAGATAGAAGAATCAGAAACCACTAACTCCGACACAGTGGATCTGTGATGTCCTCTTCTTCCTAAAGTTTGGGGTTCATCTAATCATTCATTCATTCATTCATTTTCTTTTCAGCTTAGTCCCTTTATTAATCCGGGGTCGCCACAGCGGAATGAACCACCAACTTATCCAGCACATGTTTTACGCAGCAGATGCGCTTCCAGCTGCAACCCATCTCTGGGAAATTCTCCATACACTCTTGCATTCATACACATACACCACGGACAATATAGCCCACCCAATTCATTTGGTTATGAAATTTGGGACCCATTTAGGAAATATATCCAACAATGTTTTATTGTCAAACATAGACCAAGTCCTTGTTCCAGCAAATTGATTCTTTTTGTTTCCTAAGTTCAAAGTAGAGTGTATTGTGTGATGCAGATTGCACAATTGTAGTTTTTGTTAAGCCACATTGTTATTTACCTTTCAATATATGTGCTTAAGTTGATACTATCTATACCCGGGGGGCCCAAACTTTTTCTTATAAAGGGCCAAAAACCAAACTGATTGAGGCTAGTGGGCCGAAGGTAAATATGGTTGCCGTGTGTCATTTCCTAGTTTATTTTAGTAATGTTTAGAAATGACTAGAAAACACTGCTTTATATGAACTAATACAGGTTTTTATTTACATTTAATAATGAAATTATTATTATTATATAATTATAACAATAGAATCAAAACAATCTATTTTATAATAGAATTGCACTAGTTGTTGCCTTGATTTGCTTGCTGATGTCTTCTGCATAATTCTCTATTCCTCGAGTGACAGTATTTACGTTACAAATCAGATTCATTTGTAACATTAAATTAAAACATTTAATTTCAGTTTGCTTTTTTGTAGCTTAGCAATAACACAAACAAGAAAGTTACGGCAAATTAGAAATGATGATTTCTTTGTTAAATGCGTTCGTCCCAACCCTCTTCATCATACTCACTTCTCTTCTCAGATGGGATGGGATGGGCCAAATCAAAGGTTACAATAGGACAACTTTGCCCCGCGGGCCTTACAATGGGCATCTCTGATCTATACTTTTTAATATATAATTGTTTTTTGTCTTTTCTTTACTGTAATTTGCCATAAAATTCATGAATATAACTATATTAAAAACAAATTACACCCGATTATGTTTACTTCAGCAAAATAAAATGACAAATTGACTCATAATTTGCATTTAATTCATAACAAACAATTAATCAAATACTGCCCATCTCTAGTTGCAGCCACTGGCGAACATTTTGACACATACATGGAATTTCTTGTCCTTTCCTTGACCTCTGTGAGCTTTCTTTGCACTAGTGCATCTCTCTCTAGCTGCTGAGAGAAAATGCAGAACCTTTTCTACTGAAAGGTTGTGCCCGTAACAGGAACCATTCCCTTCCCTCTCTAGTCTATGCATGAATGAGTACTATAAATAGTCTGTGTGCCATCAGGGATCATTGTAGCCTGGTGGTCAGACACGTTCTGTGTGTCTGAATGCTGCATGTCCTTGTTTCTTGACACGCTCGGCTTACTAGCAGTTCTGTTGTAATAGAGTCTCTGAATGGTCTTTTAACTAAATGTTTGGCAGGATGATACTCACCCTCTAAGTGTTTGACGATGCCACGCAGGCTGTTTCCGTGAGCTGCGATGATGACGTTTTTGCCAGCCTTGATCTCGGGTACAATAACCTCATTCCAGAAGGGCAGGGCACGAGCAATGGTGTCCTTCAAGCTCTCGCAGATGGGAAGCTCACCCTCTTTTAGACCTTTGTAGCGCCTTGACTGGTTAAAAAGGGGAATGAGGTAACTTTAAACTGTTTACAGTGACGTAAAAGCTGTCATTAACATCAGTGAATTATAAAGAAAGCTGAAGAGCAGAGAGCTTAATAATTTAATTGAAGATATTAAGTTTAAAATATTCTATGTGTATGTTTCAATTTAATACAACAACATATCAATTCTATAAAAATTATGCAAATTATAAAAAATTATAGTAAGTTATTTTGTTAATCTAATGTTATATTTAAATATTTTACTAGTGCGTCAATTTAATAATATATAATGTAAGTAATAAATTAAAATAAAGTTGACATGTTTATATACAATGTAATTATTTAATTATTATCTTATATTAAATATATTATGCATATAAACATACAAACACTCCATTTAATGATTAGATATATTAGTTGTGTATATGTTTATACAAATTATACTACACAAAATGCTTTCTCTCACCTCACTGATGATCTTGTGATATGGATGGTCCTTATCCATAGGTGGAGGAGGAATATCAAATGATCTGCGCCAGATCTTAACCTGCTCCTCTCCGTGTTTGGCTGCTGTCTCTGCCTTGTTCAGACCAGTCAGACCACCATAGTGACGTTCATTCAGACGCCAGGTGCGCACAACGGGCACCCACATCTGGTCTGTGCCCTCCATGATGGTCCACAGAGTCTTGATGGCACGCTTCAAAACAGAGGTGTAGCAAACATCAAACTTCATGCCAGCGTCTTTGATGGCCTGAGCGCCGCGTTTCGCCTCCTCCAGGCCCTTCTCACTGAGATCTGCATCAAACCAGCCGCAGAAACGGTTCTCCTGGTTCCAAGAGCTCTCGCCATGGCGTACAATCACTAGACGATGAGCAGCAGCCATTATGAAAAGGATATTTGTGTTCACTACAGTATTTGTCTGACAAAACCCACCAAACACAGCCCTCCTTGCAGTTGTGCACACACTCTGTGACAGACAGTGAGCCCTGCGTGCCTTTGCCAAGCTCTTTTTATAGCATTCTGGTATGTGGCCTGTCATGAATGTCATATCTCTGCTGCTTTTTAGCCAATCAGTGTTTTGCTTTCAGACTGACAGATGACTTTGCCTATTGCCTCTTATGTGTAAGGGGAGGACCGGATATCTATCTACTACTCGAAGGGCAGAGGTCGTTCAGGGATTCAAAATAGCAACATGACTTTTAAACTGAGAGGTGTGGAATAAAAGTGCAAAGATCAGAGTAAGCCTTAGATCCCAACGGCTAGCAAGAGCCTATGAGTGAACAGTGCAGATCACATATATAGAGAGAGAAAGACAGAGAGAGAATATAGAGGCCCCATAATGTACAGTACTGCAGGAGTTTGCTTTTTACCTAATGCAAACCTATTTACTTGAAGTACCCACTAAGAACTTTGTCTCTCTTTCACACACATGCTCACACACATATATATGTAGCTCTGGAAAAAAATTAAGAGATCTTGTAAAGTTATATATTGTTTTTCCCCTCTCTCTAATCTGTTGTTCAAAATAGCATTTTTCATGTTTTTAGACTTTAAACATTGCGAACAAACTATTAAATAATATGTAAAAATTACAGACCACTTGAAAATAATTAGTTTCTTTGGAATATTACAGTTATAAAAGCCTTTAAAAAGCTCACTTATCTTTGTTCCTGTGGCCCATATTGCATGTACTACCTCTCATATCCAGCAGAGGCGATGGTGTGTTTCCACAGGTAAAGCACTGAAAATAGAGCTATAGCCATTCCTCACCTCTTTTCCAGCCCCCCTCCCTCTTTGCACTCTTTTTCCAGCTTTCATCTCTGCATCTGCAGTGGAAGAAATATGTGGTATGTGCTTATATTTTAACTTATGTATTGCTTCAAAATTAAATTACTTGTTAAAACAAACAATGTGACAAGACATCACTTGTTTATTTTTAGCTTCTCACATAAAGAATGACCTTGGTTGCAGTCGCAAAGTGTATACTTATAAAAATGAGCATTTTATCACATTATTAGATCAAAAACCTTAACATTTCTACAGATATTTGTGTTAGAGTTTATCTTGCACATACAGCTGCACACCCCCCCCCCTCTCTCTCTCTGCTATTGATACTGCATTGTCAGAGTTTAGAAAATCACTTGCGTCAGAGCTCCTTTCTGCCTATATAAGCTGCACTGACTGCAGTAGGAGCAGCAGATCAGTGCTTGAAGGCTGATCGAGCTGACTGGTACCGAGGCACAGAGCAGCTTGTCCTTGGAGCCATGAGTGCCGTCGGGTTTGACCCTTACTTCTCGTCCTCTTACAAGCGCTGGTATGTGGAGAGCAGCCCTCGGGTCTCTCAGCGTGGCCGCTCTCGCACCACGTTCTCTGCCCACCCACCATCTCTCTCCTCAAGCCGCCTCCACTATGCCTCCCCCGGCCGGACGTCTACCGGACTGCTGCTGAGCAGCCCCGGTCGCTCCGTGGATATTGACATCAGCCATGCCGCCCAGGTAAGCTCTGAATTTCGGGCTGTGCGAACTCAGGAGAAGGCCCAACTTCAAGATCTCAATGACCGCTTTGCTGGTTACATCGAGCGAGTTCATGAACTAGAGCAGCAGAACCGTGCCCTACAGGCCGAGTTGCTCCTGCTGAGGCAAAGGCATGTAGAACCGTCCCGCCTGAGAAGCCTGTATGAGCAGGAGATCCGTACCCTGAGAGCCGCCGTCGAGGAGGCCCGCATGGAGAGGCAGGCCGCTTTGAGCCACCGGGAGAGCATGGAAGATGCCTTGCGGAGCCTGCAGGCCAGCTATGAGGAGGAGGTTGTCGCCCGCGAGGACTCTGAGGGCAGGCTTCTGGAGGCCCGAAAGGAGGCCGACGATGGTGCACTGGCTCAAGTGGAGCTGGAGAAGAAGGTGGATACCTTGCTGAATGAGCTGGCTTTCCTGAAGAAAGTCCACGAGGGTGAGATATCAGAGCTGCAGGCCCAAATTCAATATGGAGCTCAGATCGCTGTTGAAGCGGAGGCCGCCAAGCCTGATCTGTCCAGCGCCTTACGTGACATCAGAGCTCAATATGAGAAGTTGGCTGCTAAGAACATCCAGTCAGCTGAAGAATGGTTCAGAGGAAAGATGGGTCACCTGACGGAAAGTGTAGCCCATCACACTGACGCAGTGAGGAACTCCAAGGATGAAGCGGGAGAGTATCGCCGTCAACTCCAGGCTTGTGTTCTTGAGATTGATGCCTGCAAGGGCCTGAATGAGTCCCTGGAGAAGCAGCTGAGGGAGGTGGAGGACAAGCAGAGTGCTGAGGTTGCAGCCATGCAGGTTAGTACTACTGCCAACTATTTTACTTATTAAATCCCCTCGAATCATCATTCTTACATCCATCCTTCTCCACAGGATACAATCAGTGACCTTGAGGATGAACTTCGAGCCACTAAGGGCGAAATGGCAAGATACCTTAAAGAGTATCAGGATCTCCTCAATGTCAAGATGGCCCTTGATATTGAAATAGCTGCTTATAGGTGAGATCACAAATATGACCACAGGCATTCAGATTTATGTTAGTGCATCTAAGGCAATTTTTCCCTTTATTATTGCAGGAAGTTGCTTGAGGGGGAGGAGTCTCGTTTCAGTGTGGGTGTTGGAGGTTTGGTTGGCGCTTACTCTGTTGGACCGGTCTACTCCCGTCCCATGTTCTCCCTGTCCAGCATGAGCTCTGGCACCCCCTACCTGCTCAGCTCTCGTCTGGTCAGTTCGTCCTTCTCAGCAGATGAGGCCATCACATCCAGTCAAGCTCAAGAAGCTGCTGCCAGTCCAACACAGGAAGAAGAAGAAGGTGAAGAGGAGGAGGAAGCAAAGGAAGAAGAAGAGGAAGAAACGCAAGAAGAGGAAGCTGAAGAAAAGGAAGAAGAGGAAGAAAGGAGGATGAGGAAGAAAAGGAGGAAGAAGAAGAAGAAACAAAGGAGGAAGAGGAAGGTAAGATTTGTATGCTGTTGTCTAATATGGTATGTGGTGTTTGAAGTATTCTCAAGAACTGCATCACTAATTGCTATTTTTACCAGGTGCCGAAGAGGAAGCTGGAGCAGAAGAAGAAGAAAAAGGAGATGAAGAAGAGACTCAAGAAAAGGAAGATGTTAAAGGGGAAGATGAGGAAGGAGGAGATGAAAAAGAGGAAGAAGAGGGTGAGGGTGAACAGAAAGAGGGAGAAGAGGAAGAGGAGGGAGAGAAAGCTGAGGAGGAGGAAGTGGCCGCAGAGGAGGAAACTGAGGCTGAGAAAAGTGAAGAGAAAGCTGACACAAGTGCTGATCAAGCCAAAGAGGACACTGAGACAGACAAGGAGGACACCAAAGCAGAAAAAGACAAGGTAGAGAAGGAAAAGGTTGAACCCAAAGCTGAAAAAGCCAAAGAGGAAGTAAAACCCGAACCAGCCAAGGAGAAAGCCAAGGAGAAAACCGAACCAGAGTCAAAGGATAAAGTCAAGGAAGAGCCAGAAAAACCCAAGGCAAAGGAAAAGGCTGAGCCAGAAAAGCCCAAGGGAAAAGATGAAGGCGAAAAAGCCAAGAGTGAGAAAAAGGAAAGTGTGAAGCAAGAAAGGGAAAAGAGGAGGCAGAGAAACCTAAAGGAAAGAAGTAAGGAGGATCTATAACAGCACAAATATTAGTACCCGCTTCTTTAGTCAACCTTCAGTCTGTTACAAGCAGTATGTCTCGACTTATGGTGCTCACAGTGAATTGCAATACAAAGTTTGAAACTACAGTCAACTTTATCTGCTTTTAAAACAATTGATGATTGTCTGATGCTGTTGAGATGCTGATCTACACACCCCAGTGAATGTATTCTTGTGAAGTAGATTCTATTTTTGAATGAGGCATCAGTTCTGCAATAAGTGAATGTCAGTGCAATAAAAACAGGCTTCTTGATGACTGAAAAGATTTGTTGATTCTTGTTTTCATTGTTTGTAATAATTGTGTTGATTCATTACAGAGAAGTTCTTGTGATCTCTGTTTGATTTAACAGATGTCTTTAGATAATTAAACCAAATTTTAAAACTTGTAAAATATCAAAGGTGCTGTCTATGCAAAAAGACTGTAAATTAGATGCAGAAAATATCATGCAGGAAAACCTAATACATATAAAATATCACATAGGCATTAATTAAGGGCTTTAATTATTTTAGATATAAACTAATTTTAATAAATCATTTCTGAAGCATTTTATTATTCTAAATAAATAAATAAAATAATGTAATCTCTCCCTGTTTACTGCATACCTTGTCAGAGGTTTTAGAGGTACCTCTAAAAAAGCTAAACGTTTAAAAACTACTTTTTGAAAAAACATAAGCATGCAGATACAATATTTGCTGAAAGTACTGAGCTCTTTTTATGTAGTAAATCACACCATCATTATTGCCTGTAAATTAAGCATTTTCCTTTAAATGTCACAATTTTTTCTTCTAGATATATCACAGTTTTTGTCTATTGCTTGAACACTTTAGACACATGCTTAGACCAAAGTAACAAAACACAAGTTTGTCTGTATCTACAGTAGTGTGTGTGTGTGTGTGTGTGTGTGTGTGTGTGTGTGTGTGTGTGTGTGTGTGTGTGTGTGTGTGTGTGCGTGCATGTGCGTGTGTGCGTGCGTGCGTGCGTGCGTGTGTGTGTGTGTGTGTGTTTTTTTTCTTTTCAATTTTAACCTTTTAGTACAATTTTCATTTTTGGTCTCAGCACCTTTTGTATGAAAAAACCCCCTCGAATACTGTAAGAGTCTCATTGAGCTTCACATAATGCTAACTGATAAAATAAAACAGTGAAAATTAAAGACTGCAGTGTTTTATATGAAGTACACTGGAGTGTTGCTGCAAATATGAAACATATTCATATGATGCAAGTGTGTATAATTTTGTCATTACAGTGACATTTTTACTTAGAATGCTTAGATGTTGATAGCAGAGTTTCAATTTGACATAAAAGTGAATGTTTTTATTTTCCTAGTGTTCTGTCTTTTGGGTTTATGTTTAATGTTGTAACACAAGGAGCCAAAGTTAAGCAAAAATTGTATTTCTCTAGTGCATACAGTGCATCACAAACTGCTGCAGTAATGAAGACTGCACAAATAGTTCACGAAAGTATTTTTAGAAGTTCCTGTAGCAAAATCAGGAAACTGTGCTCTGGCCTGCTATAAATAATTCTGTCAAGTTTTTTATAGATAGAAAAGACAAGTGCACTTTAATGGAATGAATGCAATTTTATTGCTTTTTATTTTTCATTATATATCATATTACATGGAACCATGGTCCATTTACTAATGCGTTGAGCTGTCCATAATAAATGCTGCAGTACAACCACATGTATTTCTGAGTATGTATCATATATCTCTGATGGTGCACACACTGTCTGCAATGCAGCAACATTTTCTCATTAAAGTCTCACACACAACTGCTGCTGTAATAACTGTCATATTATTGCACTTTGCACATACTTACACATGCTTCACTGAAACCGTACATTTAGACAAATCTTTGAGTTGCTGATCTTGTCTGATGTATTTTTATTTTACTTTATTATTGGCTATTTAAGTAGCTATTAGTTATTTTTATGACAAAACAAATATACACATCTATGGAAAATATCCACTTAAAACATTTTCAGAAAAGAACCATTATTATTTGTGATTCAATATCAGAGATGCTGTGCCAATCAGATTTTGATTTCTTAAGTCTTCTGACGTTAAAACATTGACATTGTGTATGATAATAAACATGTCAGAAAACAAAGCACCTTTTTTTATGCCAAAAAATGCTCTAAATATATATATTCATATACATTATATTTTACATTACGTTTAATATTTTATGCTGTAACCGACAACATTTTCACTTTTCATTTAAGGGACAGAACAGTGGACAGTATAAACAGAAAACATGGCAGAGACAGAGAGAAGGGAAGAACTGGCCATGAAGAGGACTTCAAGCTGGAAATCAAACTCAGGTTGACGTGAGTACCTCAGAGCTACATGTCAACGCACTTAACTGTTATGCTTTTGGCGTTGACCAACAATTTTATCTTAAATTAGAAAAACAAATGTCATCAGTAGTTACTAAACATGCAAAAAAAATTATGAATAAAGATAACTGTAAATCCAGGGGATATGAGAATGCTGTAAAATGATCTTTGTAAACACTTTAAATATAATAGTTTGGAATTTGATGTTCATTTTAACAACTTGCATTGAACTACCATTGAAATTCCTACAGTAAACCACATTCACAAATGTATACGCCATAAGTATACCAAATGAACAGACGACCAAATAAATGCAGTATTTTAATATGATGTTTATTGAGCAAATGCTGCTGAGAAATTCATTCAGATGAACAAAGACATGGGACTGCAAACGGTAGCACCTCATTAACGGTAAGTAGTTGAATTCAAGTCAATCCTATGCATACAAGAATGTATGTGCGCATTGACAGGTTCGTTTTCAAATGCACTCATCAGGTAAACATAACTGACAAAGGTAAAAAGCATGTTTAAGGCTAAGAGTTTCTTAGTTGCTTTATGTACTGAGTGTATATGACCATGAGCTATTTTCACCATCATCTTCATCCACCCCCCTCCCACTTTTTTTACCTGTATTTTTTTACATTTTTGGCTCAGTTGGTGTCCTCGCGCTAATATTTGTAAGGCTACTTCATCAGAAGAACACGTCTCTCTACGACCCTCATTGCCCTAATTCGAAGCAAATGTCATTCGCCACCATTCGATTGTATATTACTGTCATACATAGGTATTTTTCTATCCCAAACAACAAGGAGCATGTTCCACCCCCCAAACACCCCAGAGCTGGCATGCAGATGCCACATTCAAGTGACCGCCCCCCCTCCCCCAAATATTGCAGTTCGAACGAAAGTGAAAGTGAGTCCCCAGCGTCCCGGACCGCATATGCAGCAGAACCCATTTAAAGCTGTCACTCAACATGCATTTTTTTTAGCTTGCCGCATCTTATGGCTTCTCTCTATGCTTGTTTTGTTTCGGTGTGGTTAATGCAAGTACATCTGTTGAGCTTTATGATTTCTTCATTATGTTAGTTTTGTGTTGATTGCTTGATATGCTTCCTCCCCCCGGGATATATTCCTCTTCGCTCAGTTATAGGGGTTCAATTGGATCTAATCGGCTTCGGTGGCCTTCACTGCCTGCTTCTCCGCTGGTTTGGAGACTACCTTCTCCTGAACTGTCTCCTGCACCTCCTCGCCCTTCTCTGTGACTGTAACGGTTTTTGTGACTTGCTTGACTCCATCTTCTCCAGTGGTGATGGTCTCCACCGTCTTGGTGATCACCACCCTCTGGCTGCTTTCGTCTTTGGTTGGGCTTTCGTCCACTCCATTGGAGATCACCTCCTTCTTGTCGGACTCTTTCTTGTCATCTTTCTTGCCCGTGTCTCCGTTCACTGTCGCCTCTTTCTTTTTATCTTCAGGCTCCTTCTCCGGTTCGCTTTTCTTAGTGGCTTTCTCGTCTGCTGGTTTTGGGGAATCTTCTTTAGGTTCAGCCTTGGGCGGTTCTGACTTTGGGGTCTCCTTCTTGGGAGGTTCAGCCTTGGGTTCCTCTTTCTTAGGACTCTCAGTTTTGGGAGCCTCACTTTTGGGGGCATCCTTTTTGGGAGCCTCGGTTTTAGGCGTCTCCTTTTTAGGACTTTCGCTCTTTGGGCTCTCGCTCTTAGGAGACTCTGCTTTAGGAGACTCAGCTTTAGGAGACTCTGCTTTAGGAGACTCAGCTTTGGTTTCCGTCACAGTTGCTTTTTCTTTCTCGGATTTGGGCTCTTCCTTCTCCTCTTTTCCCTTTTTGTCTTCCTTGGCCGCTTCTGGTTCTGCTTTCTTAGACTGCTCCTTTACTTCCACTTCTTTTTCATCGGTTGATCCTTTGTCGCTGCCTGCATCTGCTTCTTCCTTCTCATCACCTTCTTCCTCTGCTTCTTCTTCTCCTCCACTGGCCTGCTTCTCCTCTGCCTTCTCGCTTTCAGGAGAGGCCTTTGCTTCGGGTGCCTTACTTTCTTCTGCATCCTCCTCTGCTTCCTCTTCTTTCTTCTCCTCCTCACCCTCCTCATCTTCCTCTCCCTTTTCTTCCTCCTCACCACCCTTTCCAGCTTCCTCCTCTTCTTGTTCTTCATCACCTCCCTCTTTCTCTCCCTCCTCTTCTTCCTCAGCAGGGGCTGCGGAGGCTACTTTGGCTTGGGTTGATGCTACCACCTCCTCTACCTCTCCTTCTTCTCCTTCCTCTTCTTTCTCTCCCTCCTCATCATCCCCTCCCTCTTCTCCTTCCTCAGCCTCTCCCTCCTCTTCTCCTCCTTCCTCGTCTTCTTTGGCAGCTGATAACTCCTCTGCCATTTCGGCCAAAGCCTCATCCATCTCAGACTTCTCATCCTCCACCCTCGTCTCTTCAATGATCTCCTCTACAAACTTGTGTTGGACTTTAAGCTTGGGTGGTTCACTTTTCACCTTGGGGCCTTTGGTGACGGTCTGGCGGTATGGGAAAGTGCTAAAGTGGCTCTCCTCTCCTTCAAGAAGTTTTCTAAACAAAGACGAAAGTCATAAAAGATGAAGATATGTTGTGAAATAGGCTTAAATTGATCTTAAATAGTTTTTTAAAATGTAAAAAAAACTGAGTTTTGAATAAATGCAATAAAATAATTACAAAAATTATATATATATATATATATGTATATAATTTTATTTTTATGTAAATGAGAATATATATATATATATATATATATATATATATATATATATATATATATATATATATATATATATATATATACATACATACATACATACATACTCATTTACATATTTGCATTGATTACATATGAGAGAAAATAGTTTATCGTTAATAATAATAATAATAATAATAATATTCAAAATGGATATATAGAATATATAAATAGAGTATTAAAATATTAATTATAAATAAATGTTAAATATAACTCAATGTTTAAGTAATTATTACATATTAAATGTTTAAAAATAATTAATATAATAACAGGAATACATTTAAATGCAAATTATAATTAACTGTTATTTTGATAATGGATTATGATATGTTGATCTGATTTATTGACAAAAAATAATATATTCAGATTAAATAAATATAAAGGTATTTACTTTTTCTGCATTTACTTTATACTCGTATGCATATTATCTTACCTGTATGCAGCAATCTCTATATCTAATGCCATTTTGACATTCAGGAGGTCCTGGTATTCACGCAGATGCCGTGCCATCTCCCATTTCGTGCTCTTGAGTTCATTTTCCAGCTGGTGGATAGTTTCCTAATAAGTCAGACACAATGTTGTCATAGTTTAGTCAAACAAAACTGTTGCTGAAGACAGAATACTTCAAGATAATATTTTATGCATTTATGTATTCTACAAGCATCTCTCTGTGATGCAAATATTCTTACAGCCAATAACTGAATTACAGTTCACTGTGTCACTGTAAGGCTTCAAGGACACTCAATAGGTGCATTGGATCAATGTGTATGAGGTGATTCCAGGACAGAGCCAATGAGCTAATCCTGCCTGTGCTCTGACTCAGCAAAGAGTGCATGAGGAGAGACTGCAATGTAGGAGTCTGCCTCTCCTTAACCCTTTCTCACACCATGCAGCCCACTGCACCTATGATGTAATCAAGCATCATATGCAAATCCTCTGCTAGGTGACCAGCCTGCTTAACTGCGACTTGATTTGATTAATCTATAAACAGCTGCAACACATTTTACAAGCCAAACTGATTTATGAGTCACAACCACTTTATTCAGAATAGTGGTAAAACAACGGTTTCATCTTATTAACAATAGCTTGCACTATTCAGAACTTCCAGCACACTTTTATAAAACACCACACACTTGTGGAGGATCAGCTCTTGTTGTTTCAATTCCAAAAATGTGTAAAAAAGTATGTGAGTAAGTGAGTAACTACCTGCAGGCTGGCAAGGTCATTGTTGTGTCGGTCTTCTATGTCGTTCAGCTGCCTCTCCAGAGAATCTTTGGTTCCTCGGACAGACTCCAGCTCCACGGTTTTAGACTGTAGCTGGCGGCGGTAGTCTGAGATCTCGTCCCGCGCGGATTTGATGGCGCTTTTGTTTTGCTCGGCGGCCTCAGTGAGTTTGCTGTAGCGGCACATGAACCAGTCTTCCACCTGCTGGAGGTTTTGCGTCGAATGGCCCTCCAGCTGGGAGCGGATCTCGCGCAGCGCGTCGGTGATGTCCGCCTTCTGGTAGTCCCTCTTCTCCACGGTGATCTGCGACGCCTGCACCTGTGCCAGGAGGTCGCTGAGCTCCTCTTGGTGGTTGTTGCGAATAAACGCGATCTCGTCCTGCAGGGACTGCACTTTCTTCTCCAACTCTGCTTTGACGAGTGCTGAGTCACCCATGTCCTTCTTCAGGGCACGGACGATCGCCTCCGTCTCTTCCCTGATGCGGGCTTCCTCGTCGAAGCGGTCCCGCAGGCGTTGGATGTCCTCCTCGATGTGGTCGGTGTCCAGTTGGATTTGCGCTTTCTCATGATGGGTCTGCTCCAGCATGGAGCGCAACTCCTGCAGCTCTTGGTCGTAAAGTTCGCCCAGCTGAGACTGCGACACCTGCTTCTGCCGCAGTGCCTGGATCTCCGCCTCGATCTGCTGGTTCTGCTGCTCCAGAAAGTGCACCTTGTCGATGTAGCCGGCGAATCGGTCGTTGAGCCCCTGGAGTTGCTCCTTCTCGTTGGAGCGCTTGTAGTCTCCGTTGATGATGGAAGTCTGGGTGAAGTCGAGGCTGTCGGCGGAGCTCAGTACTGTCGAGCCGTAGGCTCGCGCCACCGGGACGTTAAAGCTCCTCTTGTATGAGGAAGAACTCGGGCTCGTCCGGGACCAGGTCTGGGAGCGGAACCCGCTGGAGGGGCTCGAATAGCTCGTCCTGGTGTCCATCACCCTCCGGTAGGGGCTTCCTATAGTGTCTATCGGATAACTCATCCGGCCGGACTGACGGGGAGTGGAGGTGCAGATGAACAGAAGAGTGAGGTAAAGTAGTGTACAGGTGCGGGGTGTGTGGCTCTCTCAGCGCTGGATAGCCGCTCTACCTGCCTTTATATACTCGAGGCGCTGTTGCAAAGAAGCTCAGGCTTGTTTTGACTGGACCATTGATCCGTCGATGTGGGAGGGTCCTGCCTGCTACACTTATCTTTATCTGAGTTTCAGCTTCCTGGTCACACATCATGAGTGCTTGGGTGGCTAATCTAGTGTGCGATATACAATTAATAACTAATACAATAATATTTTTAGCGTAATATTAATCATTTAACATTTATTTAAGAGTTTCCCCTCAATAGACTCAATTACTGCTCATTGATGTAAGTAGAAGTTATGTTTAAATATGGGGTTGCCTAAATGATCTAGAATGTTTTCATGCAGTAGTAAATGTGTTCCCTAATCTAATGTGTTACCTCTGAAAAACTTTTTTTAAACAAGAAACTAAAAGTTTATGCATTTGTAGTATACAAATATATGATATAAGTTATACATCTATATCTGTTTGCTATATATAGCATGCTCTGACTAAACATCTGCAGTTATTAAGCTGTTTAATAATACATAATTTTAATATGCTCCCTAACCAACCTCTACTCTAAATATCACTTACCGGTATTTGTGTGCAACACTTAAAAGAACAGTCCCTTACAAGCTGTACCAACAGATATGTTGGTTTGAATAGAAGGGGGCCACAGAATGCTCCTTTGTCTTGTTCATTGGAGGTTTTATGGCTCGAGTTACAGTGGACGTGACATCATTAGTACTCTGGCCAAAGTCTGAGCATCTACTTTCAGCACCAAGGACAGCAGCCCTTCTCTCACACACTCAAGGGCATTTCACTGCTCTTGCTTCACTCTGAAATTACACTACTTTCTTTTTCAAATTGTACATTTTCTAAAAACGAAACACTGAGCAGACATGTTTTTCTATGTGCATTGCAGTGTGGAAAAATGTGTAGATCTTGAAAAACAAAGGGAACGTTTTGCATGCATTTTGGAGTTTATATAAAGAGATAGTTCACCCCAAAATAAAAACTGACAAACCATTGACATCCATAGGAAAGACAACTAGTAACACTTTACTAGAAGGGGTGTTCATAATGCTGTCATGATACCTTTATAGTCATGACATGACACATGTAACTTATCATAAACTTTATCATCATGAGACTATTATAACTGTGTCATGAATATTTTTATGATCACTTCTTTCATTAAAATGTCTCAGTGAAAGTGTCAATATTTTGTCAAATAATTTTATAATGACATTTTAAAGACAAATTTAATTTGTACCAATGTAGCACAAGAAACATGTTAATGACACTGTTATAAAATTCATGATGCAATTATAATATAAGATGATGTCTTGACAGTGGTGGAAAGAGTACTGAAAATTCATACTCAAGTAAAAGTACCATTACTTACTTAAAAACGTACTGCAAATCGAGTAAAAGTAAGTATTGTAAATATTACTCAAAATATTGAGTAAAAAAAATATAAGAGTAAAAAATATCCCTTTTAAAAATACTCAAGAGTAGTAAGTAGTGAGTATTACGCTGTGAATTGTAGATGCGTCAACTTGTGCATGTGTGTGTGAAAACGTAACATTCTGTAGTGCTTTTAGTGATTTTTTAAGGTAATTTTTTGATTTCAGACACCATAAAGTAGACATTCGCCATCTTCTCATCAGTGGCATGCAGTCTAAACAGTCTCTCAGTCATTGCTTGTAATGGTTTTGTCATGAGGTTGTTCTGTATAATGCGTTATTTTGTGTGTGATTTGATTGGATGACAATCACAGGACTGATTATTCTACTTCTAGTACTCTACTTCTACTTCTTCTCTACTAGCCAATCACCATAGACAAGAAAAATAAAGTAGTGCCTACAGGTTGAAGGAAAATAGTGGAGTAAAAGTACTGATACAGCACTAAAAATGTACTTAAGTGAAAGTAAAAGTACACATTTTTAAAACTACTTAGTAAAGTACAATTCCTGAAACAACTACTCAGTTATTACAGTTACAGTATTTGGAGTGTTTGTAATTTGTTACTTCACACCACTGTGTCTTGATAATGTCAAGTTGTACTGACAAAGACACTGACAGGATTTGCCGTCTCGGTAATGTCAAGTTGTCAAGACAAAAACAGGTTGTTCTGTATTTGTTTATGCTAAGTTGTCATAACAAATACATCTCAAGCAATGTCATCTTTGCATTTAAAATGAAATAACTGAGTGAATGACACTTGATGACAGTGGTCATAAGCATGGATAACATCTCATTAATATTCAGATCATGATTATAAAGGTTTCATGACAGTCTTATTAACATCCTCTTCAAGTAAAGTTATGCCAAACAATGGAAGTCAATGGTTACCAGTTTCAAGCATACTTAAAAAATCGTATTTTGTTCAACAGAGGAAAGAAACTCAAACAACAGAAGGGTCAGTAAATAATGAAAATTGTTCATTTTTTGGAGAACTGTCCCTTTTGTTTTGAAAATGTAAAGTTGACATCATTTAAAAGCTGTCATCTTTGTATCAGAATAAGTATGATGAGATAAAAATCCTGGTAAACATGATGCACCTAGAACTTCCAAGAACTAAATAGTCAAGTTAATGCATTATTTTAATACGTATTTACTTCAACTAGATTGTTATATTGTATAGTCTATAAATACAAACTACATTTATGTTCATTTCATGTTTAATGTGTTCTCTACACAGTTACAGTAACATTTACTCAATTCTGAAATCAAAGTGTGTTGCTTTCAACTAGCATAAATAAATAGAGTCATCTGTGTCCCATTGTGGCATCGGCATGAAAATAAATGTACAAAAGTGGTTTTGAATGGACAGAAAGCATTTCAAATGCAAGTAAATTGTGAGCTTTATTTTTTAAAATAAGCTGAGAAAATCATGTCAAAAATTGGGTAAAAATAATGTTCCATCATCATTCAGCATAACTGGCTGTACTCCTCATTCTGGCCTCTACTTATTAAACTAAATAGAAGGTGATGATGCTGCTTTTTGACCGAAAATGTCATACTGGCAATTGATTTAAAACTTAAAGATTTAAAATTACAGTTAATTTAGTATTTTAATAATTAGTATTTAAATGGCACTATTATCGAGTCTTCAAATGATTATTGCTTTACAATATGTTTTACATAAAAGTTTACAAACTCTTTAAATCATGGTAAGATATTCTACATATTCTACATAGAAAAATGAAATAAAATAAAGCTGTCTTATTCAACTAATGCTCAAAACCTCCCTTTCATCTTTAACCCAATTAAATGTTAACATATGTCCTTATTGCGTTTCTTTAAAGTTGAAGGGATAGTTCACCCAAAAATTTAAATACTGTCAGTCACACATCCTCCATTTGTTCCAAAACTGTTTGAGTTTTTTCGTCTGTTGAACTCGGAGGTAGATTTACTGAAGAATATTGAGAAAAAAACAGCCATTTCCTATGGAATCTAGAGTAACTTACTGGCAGTTTGTTTGTAACTAAAATACTGTATATACATTGGCACCATTTATCTTGCTGTATATGTATTTACAGTATTGTAAATACATATCGTAAATATACAGTAATTTTCACAATGCAACTTAAAAATACAGTAACTTGCTGCCTAACTATCCTACAGTAAAATACAGTTCATATTAAAGTTAAATACCTTTTAATTTGCAAAAGAAAATCATTAAAAGTGTACTATGGATGACAGTGGCTGCTTTTCCCCACCAACATTCTACAGAGAAACTTGTTTTGTGTTCAACCAAACAAAGACATTCTTAAAACTATCCCCTTTAATAATTTTTAATACACCTTTCTTGGCACACTGCAATTCTAACTTTGGTTTTGTGCTGGTTGATGAATTACGTCTGGGTTTTCAGACAAAGTGTTCATCATAAACTGAGAGGTGTTAGATAGTGCTGACTATTTCAAACAAATAACTGTCGATACTTAAATATCACTTGCCTTTCTGTCTTTATATGTCTTGTGTGGAATAGCTAAAGGTATTTGACAAATTAGCATATCCAATCTCTGCCTTTCTAATGAAACCTGAAAAAAATGACTGGGACTTTTAAGAAATGCAAAGATCCAAAGTCATTATTATTAGTTTCATCATTACTATACAATTGAGTTATGAAAACACAACTTGAGAGTGCACTCCAAAAAATATTTAGGCCTATAAATAAAAGTTTTGTATTCTGATTGCATATAAAATATCCATCCATTTGGATTACATACTTTTAACATAAATGAACTAATAAACTTTATGTGATTGATATTTGTTAATTATGGTGGATCAGTGGTTAGCACTGTCGCCTCACAGCAATAACTTCATTGGTTAGAATCCAGACCGCATGTTCTTCCTGTGTTCACGTGGGTTTCCTCCATGTGCTCCAGTTTCCCCCACAGTCCAAAGACATGCATTAAAGGTGAATTGGGTAAAACTAATTGGCCATAGTGTATGAGTGCGAGAGTGTATGGGTGTTTCTCAGTGTTGGGTTGTGGTTGGAAGGGCATCCGCTGCGTAAAACATATGCTGGAGTAGTTGGCGATTAAATCAGCTGTGGCGACCCCTGATAAATAAGGGACTAAGCCAATAGAAAATAAATGAATGAATGAATATTTGTTAGTTAAACATAAATGAAATGAATAAGAACAACATTTATTCATTCATTTTCTTTTCGGCTTAGTCCCTTTATTAATCCGGGGTCGCACACAGTGGAATGAACCGCCAACTTATCCAGCATATGTTTTACGCAGTGGATGCCCTTCCAGCCGCAACCCATCTCTGGGAAACATCCATACACACTCATTCACACTCATACACTACGGACAATTTAGCCTTCCCAATTCACCTGTACCGCATGTCTTTGGACTGTGGGGAAAACTGGAGCACCCGTAGGAAACCCATGTGAACTCAGGGAGAACATGCAAACTCCAAACAGAAACTCCAAACAGAAACGCCAACTGACCCAGCCGAGGCTCGAACCAGTGACCTTTTTGCTGTGAGGCGACAGGACTACCAACTGTGCCACTGCGTCGGGCGAATAAAAACAAGATTTATGTAATAAAATTTTAAATGTTACTTATATGTTAAGTAATCTATTGTGTGGTGTATGGAGCTTCATCAGTTTTGCTCCTGAATATTAAGAAAACTATTGGATCTGGCATCTTCTACAGCTATATTTATACCATAATCATATCTTTTAACTGATTAAATCTAACAGTATTCGATATTTACAGATTTAGATCGATTCTAAGAAATCTGACAACATACATTTTAGAAAACCAACAAATTAAATAAAAACAAAGGGTCACAAACAGTTAATGATAAACTTCATCGTGATTCATTTTTTGAGTGTGTTGAGATGCCATCTAATTGATCCAGATCTTCAGTTTGTATAGATAATTCAACTAAAGTGCTTCGATTGAGACTTTGCTGAATGTCATTCTGACCTTAGACGGACATCTAGCATTAGCTACTGCTAATATCCCATCAACTCTGCACAGTTTAACACCACTAACTGAAAATTATTCATTGCAATACTTCAATCTATCGAATCAACGGGACGGTAAAATTGAGAGGACTAAATGAGATATTTCTTATTTCATTACAGGCCTCTTTCTCTATTTGATTTGTCATTGGATTTGCTGTGTCCGCTTTTAGCCTGTGTGCAATCTTTCGAAGAAGAGTTCCTGAACTCATTGACCTTATGTCTCACATTGAAGACCATCCGTTTAAAAAATGTGCAAATCATCCCGGAGGAGCAGGGCGCCTGTCGCTCAAGGTGCTTTTGTGCTCATGCAGCGCAGTTTAAAATTCAATGCAGGCCACAGTTAATGCTGCAGAGAACGCCCTTACTGTACCAGCCCACTGTGATGCATTAGTGGAGATCCAGCCAGAATCTGCCTATATTACGGGCAGCAAGCTCCAAATCTGTATGACAGTGATGAGGCACGTACGCAGGAAAAAACTGCCTGTGATTTATTAATAAACAATGCTTGGGGGAGGTACAGAATATGCAGTGCATTAGTGGAGGCAGATGGTCATGTGAGTGAATTTCTGCCTACAGCAAGAATGTACACGTAAGAAAGTTAGCTTACTGTATGTAAGCTTTTTTTGTAATATGGCTGTTTGTGAATGGAGTTACTGCCTCTCAAATGTAAGAGCTGATTCTGAACTGCCCATAATGATTTTTGGTTTGTAACAATTTTACCTTTGTAAAAGTTTTACACAACCCAGGCTCATTCTGAGTATGTACCCCTAAATACATTTATACATTTCTGGAGATTGCTAAATACGTCCCAGGAGGTACGTTTTTTTTTTTTTTTTTTTGCAGTTGTTATTGCGAATCCACCAGAGACCGCTGTGTATGCTTTTTAAGATCTCAAATTTCTTTCACGGGTGCCATTCGCGCCTGCTGTTCTTGTGTAAATCCACCAGACGCCGCTTTCGACTGACTAACCGACTGACTGACCAACCGACCAATGCCCCCATCCATCTCCCTTCCCTAAACCCAACCAATAGTGTTTTCAAAAGTGCCGATTGACCCACCCACCCCTTCCTTAAACCCAACCACAGTATTTTCAAAAGTAATCCAGAAAAAGAAAAGCCCTTACGGTAGCCTGACTTTTACCACGTTTTCAGATTTTACCACATTCTCACCCTGTTATTTACTTGTTTATTTTATTTTTTGGCTTTTGTACCTGCTTTCTGGAATCGTTCTTTGAGGACTCAAACCCCATTGTTGCAGTCAACTCCCCTCTGCGTCTCAAGTCCGCTGACTTGAAGTGTCGAGCTACCAGATAAACTGGTAACAGAAACTGTTGTGTCTGGAAGTTAACAAGAATTATTTATATTATTTATTAAATATCCCATTTATTGTATTTATTAACGTCTACCACCACCACCACCACAACCCTAAACACAACCATCACAGTAATGTAAAAACAGTAGTTGTACCTTGTATTATTTATGTTATTTATTAATTACCTAATAAATTGTGTTTTATTAACAATACCCTCACCCCAATCCTAAACCCAATTGTCACAGTAATGTAAAAATACTAATAATTGTTATACAGCGTTACAAAAATTATGCTACATTGATGTGCGTATCCTCAGCTGTATCCTGTCTAGACTTTACTGTGTAATGTTTGCCACAGCAGAGTTTATTTGGCAAATGTGTTTTTATCTCCCATTATCCGCATTAACCCTTTTATTCGCTTAAACTAACTAAAGTGAGCGTAAAACCTAGCAGATGTCTACTTTGACAGTTTTTGTAACTTTTGGTTCTCATTTGGTTCATGCTTGGTTTTGGTTGATGAGGCTGTTTCATGTTGTCAACATCTTGGGAAGACACTTTTTATCTGGCCTGAAAAAGCAAATACAATTTGCACTTTTAAAGGATGAAGGATTTAGCTCCAGCTGAAGCTGAGGCAATTGTTGAAAAAGCTGACGAAAAGCTGATGAAAGAGTTGAAATTCAAACATGGTAATGGTCGTTTTGTTTCTGACACAGTGAACCAATCACAACAGACGGGGTTATCAAACCAATCAAAGGACAACGGGGTTCTCAAAAAGGCATGGTCTAAGGCAGTGGTTCCCAAAGTGGGGGTTGGGACAATGAGCGACAATGAGCCGGAGTCACTTGGAGATATTCGAGAGTGTCATATATATTATTAAAATATTATAATTACCATATTTTATCCATAACCTACAGAAGATAAAATAGTATTTAATAGTTACATAAAAAACAACAACATGAAAATAAAAAGCCCACAACCATTTTTTTCTCCACTGGATTGCGACCCCTGGGTTGTTTACGTTAATGACACAGCAATAGTGTCAGATGCAGCAGATTATTTTACGGCAGAATGTTAAACGTTGACTGAACTGAATATGGAGGACAGGGGCATGGTAGACTTTTTAAAAGTGTGTTGTGGGGAGGGGGATTTGGGACAGCTGTATGAAACCCAAAGGTTTACATTCTTAATCACCTGTTTCTAAATGGTCTGTCTCTAAAAGTGAGGGGGACGCCCAAGGTTGCTACACCCTTGATGGAGGATGATCTCCTAATCCAGATCTCCTAAACAAATTAATAATGACTATAAAAAATTATATGGTTGTTAGACTGCTGCACTTTTTTGTGTTGTCAATATGCTTATGTTTATATAGCTAGCTCCTATTGGTTTGTATGCATGTTGTGTGCAATGTTTGTATGTTTATAACAACCTTCGGGGATAGTGAGGGTCGCGAGTCACTGGAATTGTTATTTTAGGGCACGTAGGCTAAAACGTTTGGGAACCCCTGGTTTAGGCGACTGAAACCTTGAATAAAACACTTCAGATTTACTGACAAAAGAGCTGATGCAACAACTTTTTTTTAGCTTTAATGGATATAAATCTATAGAACACCCCAAAGTTTAATCAGAAATCATTAAGATAGTTTTATAGGTGCATTTTTACTGTCATAATGGATTTATAGTTATTCATTTTCAGAGTCCATTTATAGAGTCCATTTGGAGTTGTTGCTAAATTAAACAGCCATAACTTAATATTTTTAACTAAAACCTTGTTATATCCAATAAGCAATGTTTTTAAAAAATTTCATGTTAAAGGTTTAATTTTAACAGGATATTATCCATATATTACTTTTATTTTTTGACAGGAGTTTTAAAAATTTAAATTATTTAAAATGTGAAATTGATTAACCGCACCAAAGAAAAAAAAAATCATTCATTCATTAATTAGATCCTAAAATGTAAGAATTAATATTATTAACCCAATGCAAAAATAAAATATTATTTTATTTTAATTTCATAACTAATAATTGCTCACAAACAGTCCACAAACCAACACATACACACGTTATTATGTTTTTAGATGTAATAATATATATTTTTAATAAGTGATATTACAATGAAAAATTTCAAACAAACTCAATTCAATTTTCTGTATAAACATTTTTTTTTTTCTTGCAATTGATTGCATATTTTTGACACCGTGGCTCAGTGGTTAGCACTGTCACCTCACAGGAAGAAGGCCGCTGGTTCGAGTCCCGGCTGGGCCAGTTGGCATTTCTGTGTGGAGGTTGCATGTTCTCCCCATGTTCGTGTGGGTTTCCTTCAGGTGCTCCGGTTTCCCTCACAGTAGAAACACATGCAATAGGTGAACTGAATTAACTAAATTGCCCATAGTGTATCAGTGAGTGTGAATGGGCGTGTGTATGGATGTTTCCCAGTACTTTGATTGGAGCTGGAAGGGCGTCCGCTGTGGTGACTACTGATGAATAAAGAGACTAAGCCGAAGGAAAATTAATGAATGATTACATTTTTTTTTGCTATGGGTTATCAGTAATCAACAAAATCTGCCCAAAAAGTGTGAGAGATATGCGGCAAAATAGTAAATATTTTTCAGTTCTTTTTTATACTTCAAAAACATAACTTCCTAGAAAATTGTAGTAAAAAAATGATAAAAACAAAATGCAACAATAATAATAATCATATATAACTCGATGGTCTTTTATCTTTTGAAATAATAATCTCTAATAAACCCTAAATATATTACAGTTCAACATAATCACGTGAATGTGTTTAGTGCAAAACAAAGATATGTGGGTGGCAAAAAATAGCAAAATAAACTCTGGCACAAACCCAGAGTAGCGGTGCATGAAATAGAGTCAAAGCTAATTGAAATCTCTGGAGGACAGTGTGTTGTTAAATCAGCCCTGAAGTGATTCTTTTGCTCGATTCCCTGTCCTGAAGAGAGACCGCATGACTCAGCATTAATCTGGAGACAATACGAGAGTAAAGCGTTTAATGCTTTTGGAAACACATTCTTCTGCGTAGTTCGTGACTCATTCAAGGTCCAAGCAAACATCAACCGAAACAGTTTTGATTCCTCGCCCTCGATTTTTTTTTTACTTCTATTTCTGCTGGCCATGTTTTATTCATACGCGTTAGAGAACGGGTTAATGTGTGCGTTGGCACAGAATATGTGTGTAAGTGATAGAGAGACCCCTGCTGGTCTGTTTTAGCTGTGATTTATTACTGTATATTCTCATTAGTCCCTGGAGGTGCTTAGCAGAGTCAGCATATCGATGTGAAAGCAGAACCGCATCATACGAGCCTTTACCAGACACACTCATTACACACACTTACTACATGTGGATATACTCATGCAATCAATGCAGAGGGAAAAGTGCTTGGACAACATGTCGGCTAATATTCTGCAGGAGTAAAAGTGCAGTAGATGTTACAGGGTCTGGAGTAATAGTTTGTAAATCGGCGTGGCTGACAATAGGTCCAAAAGATTTCTTTAAGAATATTTTTTATATTTATTATGTATAATCAAAAGTGACACTGCAGACTATTAATAGTGTTGCAAAAGATATATGGGTAACACTTTGCAATAAGGTTCATTAGTTAATGCATTTACTAACATGAACTTATCATGAACAACACTTGTACAGCATTTATTAATCATAATTGAACATTTACTATTGCATTATTAACATCCAAGTCCATGCTTGTTAACATTAGTTAATGCATCGTGAGTTAACATGAACTAACAATGAACAACTGTATTTTCATTAACTAACGTTAACTAACATGAACAAATACTGTAGTAAATGTATTGTTCATTGTTTGTTCATGTTAGTAAATGCATTAATTATCATTAACTAATAAACCTTATTGTATAGTGTGACCGATATATGTTACAAATTAATACACATGTTAGAATTACTTTTGAAAGATGATGTGATGCTGAAGAACAGATCCTATATAGCGATGCAGAAAATTTTGTTACATACCATGTGACAAAAGTCTTGTCATTGATTCCAGTTGTTAGAGCAACAAATAATAACTTGACTTCTAGTTGATCATTTGGAAAAGTGGCAAAAGATAGATTTTTCTGATGAATCATCTGTTGAACTGCATCCCAATCATCACAAATACTGCAGAAGACCTATTGGAACCCACATGGATCCAAGATTTGCACAGAATTCAGTCAAGTTTGGTGATGGAAAAATCATGATTTGGGGTTACATTCAGTATAAGGGTGTGCGAGGGATCTGCACAGTTGATGGCAACATCAACAGCCTGAGGTATGAAGACTATGAAGACATTTGTGCTGCCCATTACATAACAAACCACAGGAGAGGGCAAATTCCTCAGCAGGATAGCGCTTCTCATACTTCAGCCTCCACATCAAAGTTCCTGCAAGCAAAAACAAAAAAGGTCTCCAGGATTGGCCAGCCCAGTCACCAGATATGAACATTATTGAGCATGTCTGGGGTAAGTTGAAGGAGGAGGCACTGAAGATGAATCCAAAGAATCTTGGTGAACTCTGGGAGTCCTGCAAGAAGGCTTTCTTTGCCATTCCAGATGACTTTATTAATAAGTTATTTGAGTCATTGCAGAGATGTATAGATGCAGCCCTCCAAGCTCATGTGAGTCATACACACAATATTCATTTTTTTTCCACTGTACCATGACTTTATATTCTATACTGTACATTATTTCTGTTAATTGACAAGACTTTTGCCTAAGCAAAATTAGACCTTATTGTCCTAATTAGATAATTAAAAATCAAAGCTTGATTATATTTTATTTTGGTAAAATAAGTGTAATCTAGAGGCCTTTGCCTTTCATATAAGCCACTTCTGATACTAAATGATTTACTAGAAGTCAAGGTGTTTGTTCCTAAAACTTGGATAGACGACAAGACTTTTGTCAGGTAATGTATATGTCATCAAAGGAATAATAATAATAATAACTGAGCACTAGATAATTTGATTGATACTATGGTGTAGGTCTGTTTCATTGATTGATTGATTGATTGATTAACCTATAACCATATATGATAGTGAGAGAGATTTAAAGAAACAAAGTAATTAGCTTTTTTGCCATTCGTTCTTTGAGTCATTCATCTATTTATTATTTCTTTTATTTTCTCTTGAAAATAAATACATAATTTTAAAAATACAAAACAACAGTTCAGGCGGTTCATTCCGCTGTGGCTACCCCTGCTAAATCAGGAACTAAGCCGAAGGAAAATGAAAGAATGAATAAACAATAGTTTAGATATGAGCAAGGCTGTGATGAAGCTAATAAAATAATTAATTTGATTGGTTTAATTTAATATTGGTTTGTCTGATTATAGATTATGGATGGAACAATAAAAATGTAATCTCCAAAAACTGTTTACCAAAAGTTAATGAGTCCATTTGTTTATTTGACTTTATTTCTCCCAAGGGTCCCCAGATTAATGGTGCACTGTTTATGACAGACCAGTAGTTGGCAATGGCACTTTGTGAATTGTAATAGACCAAGGCACATTTTGTCTCACTCATTAGCAGAGTGAAGTTGGGCTTAGACTGTGATTTTGGCCACGATTTGATCACCTGAGACAAAGGTTGAAAGTCCAAAAAAAAATCTATAAACCAGTAGAACCGCCATCTTTGTTGGCTATGTTTGCTAGTATGTCCACAGAGAGCCGATTAATGGCCGTTGCAATTAAATCTTTTAATAGAATAGAATAGAAATGACAGACACTCTCTCAGTCAGAAGATCACTTTTCTGTACACTCTCAGAAATAAAGGTTCAAGAGCTGTCACTTGGTACCTTTTCAAAAGAAACAAAAGATAGATGTACTTAAAGGGTCCATATTGGTACTCCAGAAGCATATATTTGTACCTACAAATTTTAAGAGGTACACTTTTGTGCTTTTTACCTACTAATATGTACCCTTGAGGTATTAATATGAACCCTTTAGGTACAAAAGTGTACCTTTTGAAAAGGTACCACCCCAGTGACAGATCTCGTACCTTTATTTCTGAGAGTGTAGTGTGATTTTAATCATCATCAAAGCAAAAACCAATATTAGCACAAATGTTCACAATTAGCATTACAACTGCAAACCACCACAGGAAAAATGCTGAAATGGGTCATATAAACAGTACGTAACTATCATGCATGTAGAAAGCTTTACGCAATGCAGCTCACTGTTAAAAAGTGTCTCATACACACACAAAAGCAGGGGCATAGGGAAAACTTCTTAAATATGCAAACTCCCGGATTTTAACAGTAAATACAGCAAGAAGTTATATGCTAATGTTAAGTCTAATGTATTGTATGGCTTTTATTGACTTTTGTTTCATTTTGATTGATTACTTGATGAATCTCTGAGATCTTGATTGTTGTAGAGTCTAACATAGCGGCAACTGAGATTGTGACATGAGGATCTGAAAATTCTGTAACCATTTACCCTTCACATGGCACAAAACTGTTTGAGTTCCTTTCTTCTGCTGAAAAGGAAAAAAGATTTTAAAGAAAGCTGGAAACTATTGTGTCTTCTGTAATATTCAACCCAGGCTCATTCTGATTACATACCCCTATATACATTTTTGGAGAGCGGCAAATACGTCCCAGGAGCTACGTTTTTTTGCAGCTTTTGTTTTTGTGAATCCAACAGAGGCTGCTGTGTATGCTTTTTGAGATCTCAAATTTTTCTCGCGGGTTCCATTCGCGCTTGCTCTTCTCACGAAAATCCACCAGAGGTGGCATTTAAAAACTTGTTTATTTTATTTTTTGCCTTTTATTTTTGTCTTACCTGGTTTCTGGAATTGTTCTTTGACAGACTTGAATTCCTTTGCCACAGTCAACTCCACTCTGTGTCTCAAATGCTCCGACGTATGTAAAAAGGCACTGGTAACCGTGGGAAAGGGGTCAGCTGGTAGCGCAAAAAGGAACGGTGTCATACCGTCCCGTATCGTTTGTTTTAAAGATGAAATGCACCCTTTTGTACCTCTGGCTACATAATTCACGATCTCCAAAAATGTATATAGGGATACGTTTCAGAATGAGCCTATATTGACAGAATTTGTTTTTTCTACTATGGATAACATTGGTTACAGTTTTCCAGTTGTTAAATATTTTCTTACTCACTTTAGGGTAAGTAAATAGTGAATATATTTTCATTTTTGGTTATAGGCGGAGCGTGTGTAAGGCTGGAGATCGCAGCAAAGAAAAAAAAATGCCTTGAAAACATGTATTGGGTGTAAGGCGTAAAATGAATGTAATTTAACACAATACTTTAGCTATTGTGAGTTTGTCAATCAAATTTAAAGTCCCCGTCCGCACAGAAATGGAACTGTCCAACCCTGCATGTTGCACTGATGAGCGCTGTTTATTACTAGTGTTTGCAGTTGCTCTGAAAACCAAACCAAAAGTGCTGGCCAGCGGACTATTCTGATTTGCTGGTCAAGGATATAAGTAATAAAACGACAAATGAGTATTATGAGAGGGGTATAATAATATATTACACTGGTTTAACTTGTTTTCAGCATTAAATGAAATTGGTAGTTTCATTGTAACGTAGTCAAGCCTATAGTGTAGTAATCTTGTTTAGGCAATCGTTTAGTTTTACATTTTAAAGGTCAAATATTTATTGCTGAATTACAAGTTCAAATAAATACAAATACTTATTTATTTAATAAATAAGTATTTAACAAGTTTTAAATATTTAATAAATGCCGTCTTGATGAACAGAATAATTTTAATTTGATTTTTAAATAAAAGTAATAATAATAAAAAATAAATAAACTGACCCCAAACTTTTGACCGGTAGTGTAGATCAGTGGGTTGGATAATAAAATAATTTAATGTGCATGTTGAATATAATACATGTTTGTTGATAGGCGGTGCTTTTGTTAAAACCTCTTCTTGGTTGGTCGCAAATTTTTTTAAATGCATTAAAGGGCAGCGCATATATTAACCTTACCCTGAAGTTTGTTCACCCTCCGCCTATGTTTTTGGTGAACTTTCCCTTTAAAAGACACACAGTGTGAGTCAGGCTTAAGAAAACCTCCAAGACCTCCAAATAATGAGAAAAATAAAGAGTTTAACTATGTGCTCCTCACATGGCTCTAGAGGATGTGAAGTATAAGGCACGACTCATATTATATAGCCCACTTTTATTGTACTTGGTTGAGTGATGATCTGTCATTGAATGGAAAGTCTGGTGTGGAGAAAAAAACACAACATTGGCACAACATGAGGGTGAGTCAATGATGACAATTTTCATTTACAGACGAACTGCTCCTTTAAACTAAGCAAATAGGGATGGTGTTATTCTGATGGCATTATTAACAGCCCATATCCTGAAACATTAGCCTAATTTTCTCTCTTTCTCGTTCAATCTTTCCTACACTTGGGCATCACAAAGGCAAACAGAGCTGTTAGATCAGAAAGCTTGCTTAAACGTCTCATGAGAGGCTTTTTATTGGGCTAAAATGATGACAGGAGAAACTGTGTTCATTTAGCTCACCCTCAGGAACGTGAATGACTATTTGCAGTTTTCCTCGGGTGTTATTGAACGCACTCTCTGACCTCACGCCTGCGAGGGATGAGTAGCTCAAATCCACTATCTCTGCAGAGTAATGCAGGACTCTGAACATCAGTGAAGAGGAGAAAAATACAGATTCCTTCAGTCTTGAGATGCTTTTATGATGTTTTCAATAGATACAGTGGGTACGGAAAGCATTCAGACTCCCTTACGTTTTCACTCTTTGTTATGTTACAGCCATTTGCTAAAATCATTTAGGTTATTTGTTTTTCTCGTTAATGTACACACAGCACCACATATTGACAGAAAAAACACAGAATTGTTGACATTTTTGCAGATTTATTAAAAAAGAAAAACTAATATATCTTATGGTCCTACGCATTTAAACCCTTTGCTGTGACACTCATATATTTAACTCAGGCACTGTCCATTTCTTCTTATCATCCTTGAGATGGTTCTACACCTTCATTTGAGTCCAGATGTGTTTGATTATACTGATTGGACTTGATTAGGAAAGCCACACACCTGTCTATATAAGACCTTCCAGCATGTGCCGCATTCACACTAGAGTTTGAGCATGTGAAATTCCAACACAGGCTCATTCTGAAAACGTAGCACTACGTTTCTGGAGATCGTGAATTATGTAGCCAGAGTTACATTTGGCTGCTTTTAATTTTTAAATTAACACTACGGGGTGGTATGACGCTGATCCTTTTCGCGCTTATCAGCTGACCATTTACCTCTGTATAGACGGCTTTCCTGTCGTTACTAGTTTGTCCAGTTAGCTTGCCATGTATGTCAGTGGACTTGAGACGCATAGAGGAGTTGACCAGGATGATGGGGAGTCCAGTGAAGAACGGTTCCAGAAAGCGGATAAGACAAAAACAGAATCCAAAAATAAAATAAACAAGTAAACAGGGTGAGAATGTGGTAAAATTTGAAAATGTGGTAAAAAATCAGACGAGGGCTTTTCTTTTTCTTGATTGCTTTTGAAAATTGTTGGTTGAGTTTAGGGAAGTGGGTAGGCGGGTCAATCAGTACAACTGGTTGGGTTTAGGGAAGGAGGAGGGTCAGTCGATTGGTCAGTCAGTCATTCAGTCAGTCAAACAGTCAGTCGACAGCAGCCACTGCTGGGTTTACGTGAGAATAGCAGGCGTGAATGGCACTTGCGAGAGAAATTTGAGATCTCAAAAAGCGTAAACAATAGCCTCTGGTGGATTTGCGAAAACCAAACTGCAAAAAAACTTACCTCCTTGGATGTATTTGGCGCTCTCCAGAAATGTATATAAAGGTACGTAATCAGAATGAGCCTGGGTTGTGAAATCCTATAGTGCGGCGCTGTGAAAAGGGGCAGGATTAAACCAAGCGGCAACCTCCCGCTCTCCCTCGGGAGGCCAATACGGAAGTAACTAAAACTGCAATTCATCAAAATTCCGCTAGTCCTGGCTCCATAATAGAGCAAAGTGCAATTGAGCCCTCTGTTAGAATGGCCAACTTTACAGCAGAAAAAAAGGTGTTTACAGCCTGGTACAAAGAACGATGTTGGTTCATATAGCTATTATTACCCTCCATGACAACTGTGAGGGGGGTGAATTTTTTTATAACTCATCCATTTCCTTTATATCAAGTTATATTAAGTTTGCATAATTAAGGGCGTGGCCACTTGAGTGACAGCTAGGTCTCGCTGGTCGCCGTCACTTCACCTCAGCTGAATCCGGCAGATTAGCCACTGATCTCAGCATATTCATCATATTTTTGTGTTGTTTTATGTGGCTTTACACAGTCAGCTGCCTTTTGGACTTATTTCTTACAATTATCAGATGATATGGGATGCTGTGTGCACTTAATTGTGCTCACAAACCATTCACGTAGCCTCGTTTCCCATGTGAGTAAAGTTATATATGTATACACCATCTCTATAAATGTGTGTGTTTTATTTAAGATCATTTATCATTAATATTTTTCTTTAGACCCGTAAAGCACTCCAGAATGTGACAGATTGATTAGCTGTAGGCTCTAGAACAGTCATCTGAAGCGTTGTCATACAGTGTTATGCTGGATTTTATCAATAGTCTTGCATTTACTAACACACACTATATCTGAAGTGTTTGGAAGTAATTCGCGTTTTCCTCCTGTAGAAAAACGGCATAAGACCAATGTTTAGTGACTCAATGTATTACTACAGTGTTTTTGAAAGTCTAATCACTTTATTGATATAGTGTACAGCCAAGCACATGTGGTCAGAACACAAACGAGTCGCAGGTAATAAAGTATCAAGCGTTTCTCCCAAAGTTAAGTCTGTCTGCTAGGTCTAAGCAAAGTGCCAGCAGGTGTCTGTAGCTCCGCCCACTCTCCGCCTCTTTGCCCTTGTTTGGTATCCCGCCGTGGGTGCGATGACGCGCGAACAAAATGGCGACGGTTGGCCGCGCCTACTTGTGGCTTCTTTTGCGCTCTTCAGAAACCTATGGGTGACGTCACGGATACTCCGTCCATATATTTTACAGTCTATGGATTAAACAAGATGATTAGACATAAAAAAAGTGAGCCATTGGTCCATATTTTAAATTTCTGCACACTGAGATCACGTTTTGATCTTTGATTATGTGACGCAGTCACGTGATGCGATTTCGCAGTGAGAGTTGACCAAGCTTGAACTTTGCAATGCAGCAAACTGCGAAACTTGTTGAACGAGCATACATTTCCAGTCTGTAGCATTCTGTTGCATATGAATGGAAGTCTATAGGCAAAAATTGCAATGTGACCCTGGCTTCACAATGGATGTCAGAGCAAATGAGAATCATGAGGTCAAAGGAACTGCCTGAAGAGCTCAGAGACAGAAATTTGGCAAAGCACAGATCTGACCAATGTATCACTGTATTATAAATATCAAGTTTGTCTCTTTAAATGCAAATAGCTTCTCCCCGCACCCTATCCAGAAGAGGGCCGAGCCTTCACATCTGGTGCACTGTATACTTTGGTAATAATAAACAATGTGTTTTTTAAAGCCTCGTCAGTTTAATTTGCAATATGTGGTTTTTTTGAGCACATAAACACAAAATGGTCAGACAGGAAGATGTACCACACATGGATGTCATTAAGCTAATTTCTCTTTTGCATAAGATGTAAAATACACAGAATGCTATTGTCAAAAGCACATAAAAGACAAGTTCACATAATGCTAGCCATGTTTGTGAATGTAAACAGTTGGAAATTGCATGTGTATCAGTAAATTAGATTTGGGAATCAATAATCCTTGGCAATCCTATACTTAGGGTTATTTGGGAACTGTTTTCATTTATTATCAGGACTTCATTTATTTGATTATAAATACATTAATATTGTGAGATATTATTATGATTTTAATTGACTGTTTTCAGTAGCTTTGTTGCTCTAGTTTTCATGTCACATGATCTGTAATCTTTGCTTTTTCATATTCACAACATTTGTTAGGATTAAGAAAATGGATAAGTCAAGAATATATATTTTTCTTTTTTGCAGTATATTTGCTATAGTTTTTCTTTAATATTATACATAACTACAGCACAAATGCTTAGCCTTGGCTTAGCCTCACGTTGTTTCCATATCACTTCTCACATGTGTTTGGCTGTGAGACGTAGTTTGCAGACCAAGACAACATTGTCGGCGATTCTCCTATTGCAAAGTCACAGCAGCAACGATGGAACGCTGTCCCAGATAGTCATGCAGTCTGAAAACATCCGTGATGCAACTTCTTTGAAAATCGTGCAGTCTGAACTTGGCATAAGGTTGCCTTTGTTTGATCAAACATACAGTAAAAAAACAGTAGTCATTTAGAAAATTGGTAACACTTTAATTAAAATGGACGTTTAAGACATAAAACCTATAAATAAGTTTATAACTTTATAATCATGACGTGACACGTCATGAATGCGAAGGAGATTCTATACATGCTTATGACAACTGTTATTAAGCATCATTTGCTCAGTTATGAGATTCTAAATGCAAACAAGACATTGTTTGTTATGACAACTTGACAAAGAAATACATCACAGCTTGTCTTTATTTTTGTCATGACAACATGACATTAGCAAAAAACAACATAACTTGTCATGAACCGGTCATAAACATGATTGTCATGAGGTCATTATAATTGTATCATGAATAATTTTTGATCACGTTTTCAGTGGATAATATTTGTCATTAAAATATCTGATTAAAAATATCTTTACTCTGTCAAATTTTAAGAGCGTCATTAATATTTAATGACATTTTAATGACAAATTCAGTTTGTATCACTGTAGTTGAGGTTGGTATAAAATTCATGACATATTTACAATGGCTTTATGACTAATGGCTTTATTTATAACTGGTTTTGTTGTCTTGGTAATGTCAAGTTGTCATGACAAAAGCAAAAACAGGTTGTGATGTATCTGTTTATGTCAAGTTGTCATAACAAGCAATGTCATCTTTGTATTTAAAGTGACTTAACTGACCAAATGACACTTGTTATAAGCATACATAAAATCTCCTTCACATTCATATGAAGGTTTTATGACTTCTTTTTTTTTATGAACATCCCCTTCAAATAAAGTGTTTACCTAAATGTTACAAATGTAATAGGACAATGCCTGAATTTTTAGCTATGATTACTCTAGTCTTCAGTGCCATATTTGTTTCTCATATTCACATCGTATTACTTTAGTACTTTTAAATGAGAAAGTAGAGATAGGATGTGATTGTTCTAGGGTTGCCAGATCTTACAGAGACAAGCGCAGGCGTGATTCTCTAAGCTGAGTCACATCTCCCTCACGAGCCCTCATCAGGTTGGAGGACGTGATGTGATGATGTCATCCAGAAACCGTGTGGTGTGTGTGTGGATTGGAAAGGGAGGGGTTGCCCAGCATACGCAGTTTATCTGCAATGCATCAGCAGCTTCCTCATGCATTGCCTTACTCCCCTTCGTCTTTTTCTAATAATCATACTTCACATATTGATAATGCAAAAATACCAGTTAATGTTTCTGTCAAATCTTCTGCAATTAATGCATCAAATCTAAAAGAGCTTTTAATATATTATTTTTGACCCAAAGTTAGCCCTAGGGGTGGAGCCCTCCATCATGTGATCATCCTCTGACCAATCCAAACTTGAGTCCTTCATCAGGTGAGAGGATTTCACTGATGTCTGTGTCAACAAATTGTGTCTCTCAGGGGACAGAAAGGAGTCCGTTTACCCTTCATAGATTAGATTAGCCAACAAAAGATGACTTTCAGCAAAAAAAAAACAAAAAACCAAGAAACATGCATGCACACACACTTTCATGCACCAGCGCGCTCGTGCTCATGGGTCTATCTTATCCTTGTGATTTATGTGCAATGGTCTAAATCATGTTTATGATTGCATCTAGTTTTTATTGCTTCTCTAAACATGACTGCGGTTTATGTGGCTAAACACATGCCTACTGATCAGTCATCGTGTCATAGGACTGTGGAAGGCCTGACTTTATCCAGCAGACTAAAACAAATGACAGCAATAAAGCATTGATAAATGAGAGGGAGAATGTGTTTCTCTGAGACGTCTAGGCTGGTAATCACATTCTGCCACATGCTGCCATTGCTGGGCTTGAGAGTAGTTATTCCTACTGGGACTATGTGTTCTTTTGGGTGTTTTATCACGCAGTTGCAGTACTTAGTTATATGGATCTGAAAGATAGATTTATTTGCTTTGTATTTTTGTTTTTGAAGGTGAAACATGATTTACATGAGACAATTGTAACAAAACATCGGGTTTTGACCATTTATTTAGCAACAGCAGCATTAAGGGAGGGTGGCATGGTGGCTCAGTGGTCACTGGTTCGAGTCCTGGTTGGACCAGTTGGCATTTCTGTATGTAGTTTGCATGTTCTGCCCATGTTTGCATGGGTTTCCTCCGGGTGTTTGGGTTTGAACAGACTAAAGACGTGTTATAAGTGAATTGGATGAACTAAATTGACCGTATGAGTGTGTGTGAATGGGAGAGTTCCAAGTACTGGAAGGGCATCCGCTGTGTAAAACATATGCCGGAATAGTAGGCAGTTCATTCAGCTGTGGCGACTCCTGATAAATAAGGGACTAAGCCGAAGGAAAATGAATGAATACTTTTGAAAGCAGGTTTCTGATAACAGTAACATCTTATCTCTAACATCTCATCTCTAAAATTGTAACGTCATGCACTAGTAATGTTATTACTAATCTTCGATGTCACATGATCCTTCAGAAGTTTTTCTAAAATTCTGATTTAGTGCTAAAACGTTTCTCCTTATTATTGATTATGTCTAGAATATCAAAATTGACTATAGGCTGTAGATCCTGTATCATGTCTGGTGCCTAAATTCTAGAACACCCAACTTCGTACAGTTCAAGAAGCACACAGACTCTCTCAGTTTAAATCTAGACTAAAGACTAATCTCTTTACACTAACATTCACATAAAACACAACACATAACTTTGAAATCCAACTCCTCTAAAGGATTGTTAGGCTCCATTAATCGGGCCAACTAGAGATGGTAACACTTCCAAAAAAAAACCACAGGCATCTACACTCACGTTAGTTTGTTAGTCTCCTTATCTCAAAGTTCACATAATCTTGGATCCGGCACATATCCTGAGCAGATGGTTGTCATTGTCATTAATGAGTCAAGAGTGCAAGACAATTCCTGCAAAGACAAAGTCTTACTGAGACAACAGTTTTAAAAATACAGTGTTTCAATATCCATTTTAATAATAACATTAGTAAAATCAATAAATTAATATACTTAAACTAATCAAAAGATATTTGCATATAATAAAATAAAAAGTTTATATCTCAGTTTTATTATCAATTATCATATTGTCACGTGTGAAATAAGAGTACAGAGATAGATCCAAATGCAAGTGATATATTTAATGGTAACCGTGAAAAATAAGCCAACAAGGCTACAAAAAGGGTGAGGACACTGGAACTCTGGAGCAGGGACAGAGGGACGAAACCAATCTCAGCAGTCACTCTTCTAGTCCTGAGCACAACACAGATACACATAAGCAAACACAACGAACTGACATCGAGACATTGAAACGTAGCCCAAATATAGGCTCAGTAATGAACCTCAGCTGGTGATCAATCAAACAGCTGAGTGCCGTCATGACACGTGACCAAACAAATACACGTGGAAAAACAAACAACACAAACCCATGTGACAAAACAGATACTCCGGAAAGCGCACAAACCTGCAACCGTGACAATACCCCTCCTCTTAAGAGCACCTCCTGGTGCTCCCAGAAGAGCTTACCTGGCGATTGAATTCATCGATAAGAGAGTGATCCAATATGTCCCTAGCCGGAACCCAACTTCTCTCCTCTGGACCGTAACCTTCCCAGTCCACCAAGTACTGAAATCCTCGCCCCCTCCGTCTAGAATCCAGAATGCGCTTAACCGAATAAACGGTCTCCCCATCTACGAGACGCGGCGGGGGAGGGACCGGACTGGGCGGGTTAATGGCCGTATGAAAAACGGGCTTTAATTTGGAAACATGAAACACGGGATGTATTCTCCTGTACGCTGGAGGAAGTTTGAGGCGGACTGCCACCGGACTAATGATTTTGGTGACAGTGAATGGGCCAATAAATTTAGGTGCAAGTTTATTACATACGGAACGCAAGGGAATATTCTTGGTTGAAAGCCACACTTTTTGACCGACGACGTAAACGGGAGGCTTAGACCGGTGGCGATCGGCTTTAGCCTTGGTGCGCGCACCCACTTGGAGGAGGGTCTGTCTGGCCCTGTTCCAAGTGCGTCGGCACCTCTGGACAAAGGCGTGAGCGGAGGGGACCGCGACTTCGGATTCCAGACTGGGAAAAACTGGTGGCTGGTAACCTAAACTACACTGAAACGGAGAAAGGCCCGTGGCAGACACTGGTAATGAGTTGTGTGCGTACTCCACCCATGGGAGCTGCTGACTCCAAGAGGTGGGATTCTGGGAAACCAAACAACGTAACATACGCTCGAGATCTTGGTTGGCCCTTTCAGTCTGTCCGTTACTCTGAGGATGGAAACCAGAAGAAAGACTTACAGACGCCCCCAATAAGCGACAAAATTCTCTCCAAAATTTAGAGACAAACTGAGGCCCCCTGTCAGAAACCACGTCCGTCGGGAGGCCATGAATGCGAAAGACGTGATTTATGACAGCATCCGCTGTCTCTCTGGCTGAGGGTAATTTGGGCAGAGGGATAAAGTGAGTAGCCTTCGAGAACCGGTCCACCACGGTCAAAACAGCCGTATTGCCACCAGATGGCGGGAGACCTGTGACAAAATCTAGCGAAATGTGCGACCAGGGTCTCGAAGGCACTGACAGAGGATGAAGGAGTCCAGCGGGAGGTCGATTAGAAGTCTTAGAAACAGCACAAACGGAACAGGCCAAAACAAACTCACGTATATCCCGTGCCATAGCTGGCCACCAGAATCGCTGTTTAACCAAAAATATAGTACGACTCACCCCAGGATGACAAGCCACTTTGGAGGAATGTCCCCATCGAATGACGTCAGACCGAATCTCCTCCGGCACAAACAAGCGGCTGGGTGGGCATCCGGCCGGGGGCGTTACCCCATCTAGGGCTGTGCGAACCCTGCTCTCGATCTCCCAAGTCACCGCAGAAATACAAATCCTCTGAGGAACGATGGGCTCAAGAGACGTATTGCGCTCGGAAAAATCGAAAAGACGGGATAACGCATCGGGTTTGATGTTCTTAGAACCCGGTCGATAAGAGATGGTAAAGTCGAATCGTCCGAAAAATAATGCCCACCGAGCCTGCCTGGAACTAAGTCGTTTGGCAGACTTGATGTATTCAAGGTTCTTATGGTCGGTCCAAACGATAAAGGGAACCCCCGAACCCTCCAACCAATGACGCCACTCCTCCAAAGCGAGTTTGACAGCCAACAACTCCCTATTACCAATGTCGTAATTACGTTCTGCGGGAGATAATCGGTGTGAAAAAAACGCGCAAGGATGAATTCTGTCATCCGAGGATGCACGCTGGGACAGGATAGCGCCCACCCCCACCTCTGACGCGTCAACCTCCACCACAAACTGCCGGGAGGGATCAGGAGTCACCAGAATGGGGGCTGAAACAAAGCGGCCCTTTAATTTTGTGAATGCAGCCTGTGCTGCACTCGACCACCTGAAGGAAGTCTTGGAGGAGGTTAAGGACGTCAGAGGGGCGGCGAGCTGGCTGAAATTGCGAATAAAACGCCGGTAAAAATTGGCGAAACCCAGAAATCTCTGCAGGGCCTTACGAGACTCCGGAATTGGCCAATTCACCACAGCCTGAATCTTCCCTTGAACCATGCGCACCCCCTCGACTGACACAATGTGTCCTAAAAAAGGAACAGACTGTGCATGAAACACGCATTTCTCCGCCTTGACAAAAAGCCCATTCTCTAGCAGCCTCTGAAGCACTCGCCTGACGTGCTGCACATGTTCCTGGAGAGAACGGGAAAAAATCAGAATGTCATCCAGGTAGACATAAATAAACTGATCTATCATATCTCGCAACACATCATTAACGAGTGCTTGGAAAACTGCGGGGGCGTTGGAAAGCCCAAAAGGGAGAACACAATATTCAAAATGACCCCTGGGGGTATTAAATGCAGTTTTCCATTCATGACCCTGCTTAATGCGAACCAAATGATATGCGTTGCGGAGATCTAATTTCGTGAAAAAAGATGCCCCCTGCAGCCGCTCGAACGCTGAAGACATCAGCGGCAAAGGATAAGTATTCTTCACCGTGATGTTGTTCAACCCTCGATAATCTATGCAAGGACGAAGAGACCCATCTTTCTTTTTCACGAAAAAGAACCCCGCCCCCGCCGGTGAAGAAGAAGGGCGAATGATCTTAGCCGCTAGAGAATCAGAAATGTATTTCTCCATGGCCTCCCTCTCAGGAATAGAAAGAGAGTATAGTTTGCCTTTAGGCGGAGATGTACCTGGCAATAAATCTATAGCACAGTCATAGGGACGATGAGGAGGCAGAGAAGCAGCCCGAGACTTACTGAACACTCTCTTCAGGTCAAGGTACTCACTGGGCACGTTTGACAGGTCCATGCGCTCCTCCTGAAACACAGAACAAGACACAGCAGAACGAGCAGACGAAAGACAAGACTCATGACAGTTCTCACTCCATGAAAATATAGTATTAAGACCCCAGTTAATGTGAGGCTTATGGAGGATCAGCCAAGGATGACCTAAAACCACTGGTGTGTTAGCACAGTCTGTTAAAAAGAAAGATATATTTTCAACATGATTTCCGGACGTGATCATCTTTATGGGTTTAGTGGAGTGAGTGATATTGGGAAGGGAAAGTCCGCTGAGGGCGCGTACTGCAATGGGTTGTGAAAGGGTGTTAACCGGAAGTTTAAAACTGAAAGCGAAACTGGAATCAATGAAATTCCCCTCTGCCCCGGAATCAACAAGGGCATGGGTGTTCTGGCTTCCGGAACCCCATGATAAAGTGACGGGCAACAAGGTAGCCGCCGCAGAGGGTTTATCCAGATTAATTTCACCCATCAGTAACCTCTTACCTACTGATGGGTGTTGTCTTTTACTGGACAGGAAACCACACGATGTCCCGTGCCACCACAGTAAAGGCAGAGTCCCTCCTCTCTCCGTCGGCACTTCTCCTGCACGGACAAGCGGGACCTGCCCACCTGCATCGGTTCCGGGTCAGCGCTTCCCACTTCCGGCGCCGCAGCCAAAACCGGAGGACCAGAGACCGGCTCCAAAAACCTGACCTGCTGCCTGCGATTCTCTCGGCGGAGCAATCGGTTGTCCACCCGAACTGCCAGATCCACTAATTCGTCCAAGGTCTTTGGAAGATCTGCAGTATAGATCTCGTCCTGAAGACGCTCGGATAGTCCATGCAGGAACATGTCCCACTGCGCCTCCTCGTTCCAGCCGCACTCAGCCGCCAAAGTCCGAAACTCAATAGAGTAGTCCGCCACGCTCCGATTTCCCTGACGGAGTTCAGCGAGGATTCGGGCGGCCTCTCTCCCGGAAGCGGCCCGATCAAACACCTTCTTAAGCTCTTTGGAGAACAGCTCGAAGGTAGAACAGCATGGCAGTTTCTGTTCCCAGGCTGTAGTTCCCCATTGAGCCGCCTTACCCGAAAGGAGAGTGATGACAAAGGCAACCTTAGCCTGCTCCGTGGCGAACAACGACGGTTGCAACGTGATGTACAAGGAACACTTGGAGAGAAAGGACCGGCATAGGTGAGGCTCTCCGGAATAGCAGGTTGGAGGAGGAAGGCGAGGTTCAACAAGGCTATTAGTAGTCGTTGGTGCTGGCAACACTACAGGGGGTGGTGCGGTCTCAGCTTGTGCCGCTCCTGTAACCAGCTGTTGGACCTGCGTGGTGAGCAAGGAGACCTGGCCGACCAGAGCCTGAATCGCCTGAGCGGTGGTAGCTAATGCCTCATCCTGCCGGTCAATCCTGGCATTACTGATTGAGACGAACTCAGAGATCTGGGATGCACTCGCTGGATCCATGACAAGGTCAGTTCGTTCTGTCACGTGTGAAATAAGAGTACAGAGATAGATCCAAATGCAAGTGATATATTTAATGGTAACCGTGAAAAATAAGCCAACAAGGCTACAAAAAGGGTGAGGACACTGGAACTCTGGAGCAGGGACAGAGGGACGAAACCAATCTCAGCAGTCACTCTTCTAGTCCTGAGCACAACACAGATACACATAAGCAAACACAACGAACTGACATCGAGACATTGAAACGTAGCCCAAATATAGGCTCAGTAATGAACCTCAGCTGGTGATCAATCAAACAGCTGAGTGCCGTCATGACACGTGACCAAACAAATACACGTGGAAAAACAAACAACACAAACCCATGTGACAAAACAGATACTCCGGAAAGCGCACAAACCTGCAACCGTGACACATATTTATTCAGTTTTTAAGTGAAATTAAATGAATTGAATAGATGTTCAGGTCCCAGTATTGATTCAACAACCTATTAGTACAACTACATCTATGCTATAAAAAGGCAAAAAATAATTGAACATGTTTCTGATGTTCGCAATACTGTAACTGCAATATGAGGCCTTGTTTTTATTTATTTTGCCAAGTAACCCCAAAAATAGTGCAACATCGAGGAAGTTCAAAGATATGAAGTATACTTTCCCTATATGTCAGAGCTGATATATTTGGCAGGGACTAAACTCTCTGTCATAGCTTGTATAACTAATAAGATTAATAATTAATTATACTAAACAGAGGGAAAAACTATTGATTATACAATATAGTCAATTTGTTTAACTCATTAGTAAACCACAAATGAAGGCATAATAAAATAAGAAGAATGGGGTTCATAAATCTTTCACCATCTGCCTTTAAACGGTGGCAGGTCCAATGCATTTAGAGACTATATGGGAGGCTAAATCAGATGATCATCTAAACAATAAAGCATAATACAATCAATCCTGGCCTTACACCACATGCATATAAATGCATATAAAACATTTACAATGTCGGTAGATAAAGAGTGTGCAGTACATACTTAATATATTCATAAAATAAAGCTACTTCTCCTGGGCAGTTTTGGAATTCAGCCCAAAACAATACTCTGATTTGTTCTCTAATTCAATTACAACTAATCCACATGCAGCATAAGATTTTACCTGTATTTTACATTATGATGCTAGAAGATGCACCACGTTTTTATGGATGGAGTAAAATAAGATCCATTTATGCTTTTTTGCATTTTCTTACTCAAGTGCATAGTGATGCATTATAAAGATAGAACATGCATCATGTTTTTAAAGTTAAATATGGTATTTTTATGCTTACTTAAGTACATAACCTTGGTGCTTTAGCATAAAAAAAGATCTGTACATTTACAAAACAATGTCACTGATGAGTTAACCTCCAAGTAAAAGCAGTTTCTGAACTCCCTCAAATGCCTTGGTTGTATTCTAGAGTTTTCTTCAGGGAATAAACACATCACAATATCCTAAATCCAAGAGATGCTGTTTCATAGATCTAACATACTGATATGCAGGCAGTTTCTTCATCAATTGCTTACATTAACTGACATAATAAACCATGTGACCTTTTAAAGACTTTTTAAAGATATCTTTTAGAGGAATTTGCTTAGGCTGGTAAACATCTTTGATTTAAACTATAGAGATTGCATAAGGTATGGGCGTAGCTTTGGCACTCCACCTTTTATAATGTAAAAGTCCTCTCCATTTAAAAATATAAACATACAATCTGCTTTATAGTGGAAATTAAAGTGTAATTTTAATTTAAAGCAATACTGACACTGTTTTTATGTTTGTCACGAATTATGTAACCAGAGGTATGTATTGCTGCATTTCATCTTTAAAATGAACGCTACAGGGCGGTATGACGCCGTTCCTTTTCACGCTTATCAGCTGACTGGTTACCTCATATGGAAGGCTCAATCTGTGCTTTTGAAAACACTGTTGGTCTGACAGAAAGTCAGTCAGTCAGTCAACAGCGGCATCTGGAGGATTAACGCGAGACGGGCAGGTATGAATGGCACTCACGAGAGAAATTTGAGATCTTAAAAAGCATACACAGGGCCTCTGATGGATTTACGAAAACAAAAACTGCAAAAAAAACGTACCTCCTAATGCTGTGTTCACACCAGACATGGCACATGCAGATAAACTGTGCTATTCGCGTGTAAATCGACGCGTAAACATTTTGAGTTTACTCGCTTCATTCGCACGTCAAATTCACTTCACAATCCATAGATTTGTGTCATGGGCAGGGCTTCTGTCTGTCCAGTGAGTCTAACTTCATTGATAAATGGCTAACATGGATTTTATTGAGAAAATAACTGGGTTTATGTGCTTTATGAAGGCGTTTTAAACAACGTTGATTAGTTTGGAGCCGTGTCTGAGTCCAATAGATCCTTTCAGAGGTGCACCCAGCTCTGTGAGTTTACAATCTCCTCCAAAAACTTAATCTGTATGATGGAAGCTTTCAGCGGTGCTTCCGACTGAGCCGAGCCCAGTTTGATCAACCGGTGTCTGGTGTCGGCAGGTGGATTTTCCCCGGGACACCAACAACAGGTGTTGTATCATAAGCACGCCCCTACAAGAGAAAGCTCCTGATTGGTTAACGCGGCGCGAATGTCCGCTGAGGTTCAGATTTTCCAACTTGAGCGATTTGCACGAAACGAACGTTAAGTGAAATGTTGCGTCAATCGCGCAAAACGCTCAACTCGCGCCACTTCAATCCCGCAAATTGCGTCAAACGTGCCGCAGGATGTCTATTCGCATCTTTTCGTTATTTAACATGCAAATCACTTGTGTTTGATGCTTCTTACGCGCCTGGTGTGAACGCAGCATAAGACTCTCCACAAATATATATAGGGGTACGTATTCAGAATGAGCCCGGGTTTACTTTATTTATACAGCCCAATACAATAGTCATTGACCATTGTGCTCTACACAAACTGTATATAAGTCATTACATTCTTCTAACTTCTGCTTTCCAACTTCTGTAAACTTGGTTGTGTTTCTATTATTATTTTTGTATTGTTTCTTATATTTACATATTCATCTCTCAGCCAAGTTGGCATTGTATGGGTGTTCACCGCTGCTTAGGTTTGGAACACTTATTTTTACCCTAAGAAAAGAGCAACAAAAGAGCTTATAAAACCCTTTTGTGGCCACTGTACTGTGCTGTGTTTTATGGCACTGCATTTCTTCTTCTATAGTGCTGCAGTTTTATGATGTCCTGGATTGTATTGAGCTGTGTTGCACTTTCTGTATGTATTATATTGTGCTGTGCTGTACTATACTGTGCTTAGCCCTGCTGTGCTGGCCTGTCTGATAATTGTTAAAGAGCTGGCCTTATATGTATATCCCCATTGCGTCTGTATGCATTGTAAAGACTCGGCCTGCCTGCAGCATCTAACAGTAGGTTACAGAACAGGCAGTTTCCCCCACTTTCCTCTGTCATTTGCTTTTGTCTCTGCTAGAGCCAATTAGATAATGAATGTTTACACAGACGAGCTCAACGTGCCAAGAGTTTCTCAAATGCTCTTGGACTGTTTTCTCAACTGCAGGATCACTGTATCCTTTCTTGTCTACCTCTATTAAAAAACAAAAACTGTATTAAATATAGTTTTGCAGTATTTTCTGAGTGTGTGTGAATGAGATTAGAATCAAAGGTTGAATTTACTATAGATGCCACCGGACTGACTTTAGATATTTACATTCTCTGTCTCCTTCCTGCAGGCGCAGTATCTGATATTTAATCAAAAGCTGTAATGCAATGCTGTCTCACCTTGTGGGGTGAGGGAGATATATGGATGTGATTAGTTTTATGGAGAAAGGGGCAGACAGCCTGTCTCACTGCAGCCCTGAGTCGCACCCAGAAACCCTGATCAGCCCACGACAACACCCAGCTGGAGAACAAACAGAAACAGAGAAATATAATTTGATTTAATGACACCTGAGTCATGCTGAAACAGTGAAACACTTCAACACGATTATCTATCTATCTATCTATCTATCTATCTATCTATCTATCTATCTATCTATCTATCTATCTATCTATCTATCTATCTATCTATCTATCTATCTATCTATCTATCTATCTATCTATCTATCTATCTAGCCTGATCTCACGAGAAAACGTAAGTATTTTACGTTTTGTCAGTTTAGTGGCTAATTCATACGAATTCGTACAAGTTCAGTCGTACGAAATTGTACGATTTTAAAAAGGAGGCGTGGCACCCAACCCCGCCCCTAAACCCAACCGTCATTGAGGGATGAGCAAATCGTACTAAATTGTACGAATTAGATCGTACGAATTTGTACGAATTAGCCACTAAATCAAAAAGTTACGAATTGCCGTGAGATTGTGTTGATCTATCTATCTATCTATCTATCTATCTATCTATCTATCTATCTATCTATCTATCTATCTATCTATCTATCTATCTATCTATCTATCTATCTATCTATCTATCTATCTATCTATCTATCTATCTATCTATCTGTTTGTCTGTCTGTCTGTCTGTCTGTCTGTCTGTCTGTCTGTCTGTCTGTCTGTCTATCTATCTATCTATCTGTCTCTCTGTCCTTCTGTCCGTTTGTCCGTCTGTCCATCCATCTATCCTCAATATGTTTTCACTCAATATATCTACACAAATATTTTTGCTGCTTGTTCAAACAACTTATCTCAAATGAGCTTTTTTTTGGAGACGACTTAATTGTTTTATGTTCAATCCACTTACATTTTTGAGGACAATTAAGATCACTTACAGTTTCAGTTACAATCGCTTTGGTGCATTTCGATTTGGTGCATTTGGTGCAAATCAACTCTATTTACATTTGCACAAGAGTTAATGCATCTCTCAAAACAATTAGTACAAACTGCAAAACATAGTTGATAGTCTGCAAAACCGTGTTACTTGCTCAAAATGAATATCTCATTCCTCAAAATCAAGTATTTATGTCAATGAAAGTGTCAGTGTCATCAAGATGACAAGTCCTGACGCCATTGTTTATGAACAAGATAGTTAAATGGCTTTGTCATGTTTTCATTATGACAGTTTACTCTGTACATTATTTCCAATACAAAAAAGTCAGATTTCGGTGACACGTCCTAAAAATGCTCAAGACAGCACTATATACTATTTGCACAGCCATTTGAAAACTACAGTAAAGTTAGACATCACTGCATTTAATGCCGTATCTGAGTACAAGACACTGAATATGTATGTTTCACATTTTTACTTGATATGCTCTTTACAATTCTAATTTATTCACAGCATTGTGCAAAAGAATAAATACACCTTTATTAACAACAAACATAATCTTCCTTTGAGTAGAACTGTGCAAAACTGTAAACAATATTACAGTACATACTGGAACTAAACCTTCAGCATATATTTATTCTTTTGCACAATGCTATGAATTAGAATTGCAAAGAGCATATGTAGTAAGAATGTGAAACATACATATTTAGTGTCTTGTACTCAGATAACGCACTAAACGCAGTGATGTCTAATTTTACTGTAGTTTTCAAAGTACACTTGAAAGTACTTTTTCATCTCCCAATTGAGACTTTAATCTCACCATTGCAATATTTATAGGCTCAGTTCCACAAAGGGGGCTTAGTCTTTGTTAAGTGAACAGCGGGATTTTAAAGGACAGTACACCTAAAAAAGAATTAATCCACTTGATTTAAAATGGTTTCTTTCTTATATTGAACACAAAAGAGGATGTTTTGAAGAATGATGGAAAGCAGCAGCCATTGATTCTGTGGGATTTTTACTATGCATCTAGAAACAAAACAGCACTTCTGGCATCATTTACTTATCCTTCACTTAACCTGTTTGACTTTCATCTGCCAAACACAAAAGAAGGTATTTTAAAGAAAGCTGGACACATTGACTTCTAAATTATTTGCTTTTCTTACCATGGATGTTAGTGGTGACAGGTTTGCTTTCTTCAAAATATCTCCTTTTGTGTTTAGCAGAATGAAGAAATTCGTAAAGGTTTGAAACCACTCAAGGGGATGTAAACATTTTAATTTGTGGGTGAACTATCCCTTTAGGCCATGTCTGTGAAACTAGGGGATAATGTTGGAATTCATTTGAAATAAAGACTTTTTTATTATAAAGTGAACTGAGGTACTGCAGAAATGCCCAATGAGTGGTCTGCAGCTCTAGTTTTTTTGGCTCTGGATAGGCCGGTCTGGGCTGGAGGAAATGTGCTGCGTCCGCAGGGCAGCTCACTGATATCCGAAGTGAGATGGAGGTGTAATTGATAATGGTGCAGCCTCTTTTCTGCACTGCAGAGCTGCTTTCCTTCCTGTGTGTTGTTAATCTGAGCGCCTGTTTGTTTTGGTGGTGCTGTGTTACATTAAGCCGCAGTTAATGCTGCCCTCTGTCGGCCAAACACGAGAACACGCGACTCAAAAATGCTGACTTGCAGACTCGAGTGATTTTGCTGAGGCAGCGGGAGATACAGGCTTCATCTCCAAAATTGTTTCTCAATACATAACTGCATTTTTTTCTGCCCTAAGAGCATTGGTTATAGAGGTGTCCGTGGACTGTGAGCTGATTTGAAGTGACCTTGGGGAAAAGGCATGTTGTTGTGTAGGAATGCAAAGAAAAAGAGTGGAAAAGGGGGAGAGGAGAAAAGGAGGGGATGGGATGAAGGAGGTATTGACTAACTGATTATTAAGAGTTGTTGTTTGTGTTGTTCTGTTTCATAGGTGTTGAGGTAAATGCTTTTTGTTTATGCAGAGTGAAAAAGCAATGGGAAAACAGTAAAAACACACCTGTTTTCATTATTAGGAATTTTATTTTCCCTGATTTTATTTCTTATTTGTGTGTCTATTTTGTCTTTTACAAGTAAACTTGTAAAAAATACTAACACTAAAACAGTAATGATATTTAGGAGCTTTTACTACTAATAAAAGTTATGATTATAATTGTGAATATGTTGTTATATTATTTAATTATTAGACATTATATTATATTATATTATATTATATTATATTATATTATATTATATTATATTATATTATATTATATTATATTATATTATATTATTCATTCATTCATTTTCTTTTCGGCTTAGTCTGCTATGTTTTACACAGCGGATGCCCTTCCAGCTGCACCCCATCACAGGGAAACATCCATACACACTCATTCACACACATACACTATGGACAATTTAGCCTACCAAATTCACCTGTACCACATGTCTTTGGATTTGTTGGGGGAAACCGGAGCATCCGGAGGAAACCCACGTGAACACTGTGAGAACATCCACACAGAAATGCCAACTGGAACCGAGGCTGGAACCAGCGACCTTCTTGCTGTGAGGCGAATGTGCTACCCACTGCGCCACCATTATGTTATCTTATGTTATGTTATTATATAATCCAGCAGCTAGCTCTCTGCAACTCTCACATGGTCAACTATTGAAGCAAAGCAGGGCTGCGCCTGCTCAGTACTTGGATGGGGGCCCACATGGGAAAGCTAGGTTGCTGTCTTAAGTGGTGTAAGTGAGGCCAGCAGGGGCCGCTCAACCTGCAGTCTGCGTGGATCCTAATGCCCCAATATAGTGAAGGGGACACTATACTGTCAGTGAGCACCATCTTTCGAATGAGATGTTAAACCGAGGTCCTGACTCTCTGTGGTCAAATCCCAGGATGTCCTTAAAAAAGAGTAGAGGTGCCCACTGACCTCTGTCCATCATGGCCTCCAAACCAACCCCATATCATAATTCAATTCATTCATTCATTTATCTTTTAACTTAGTCCATTTATTCATCAGGGGTTGACAGAAGAATGAACCACCAGATGTTATGTTATAATAATTGTTTTGTGTTATTATATAACATATTTATGTATATTATATTTATGTGTTATATAACACTGTCACTCTCTTTCCATCAGCACAAACCACCAATTACTTGTAAACACCAATAACAATGTATTTTAATAATTGTAATTAATATAATATTGGTAGCCAGTTAAAGATTTTAATTTGCAACAATACAGAATTTATTATTATATATTATTTATATAATAATAATAATAATCATAATAATAATAATAATAATAATAATAATAATAAATTAGAACAAAAAGACAACATTCAATTATTAAATTGTGTAGTGTATATAATAATACATTTATTATTTGTGTTGTCGGTTTTGAGCTAAGAATAGGCATTTCTTAAAAAGTAATTATTTTAGATTTTTATTGAGCTGTATTTTGACTTTAATTTGAATTTATATAATTCTATCATCAATAATGTGTTATGAAAAGTGTAAAAAATTAAACAGGTAATTTATCAATCTGCATGAACTTGTGTATTTTCTGCAAACTCTAATGATCCAACATGAAAAATGAATCACAAACAGCACTTGCAAAAACATCTGAATGTCTGTACAAATTAGTTTACTAATGTTACTGTTTAGACTAATGAACAGTGCAGAATATTATAATATTTCTTCTCATTTATTTGCAAGTTTATTATCTGCAAGTTTTCAGTGTCCTCTCAGTCAGTTTGCTTTGCCTCTATTGCATCACCAAAGAGAAGCGTCAGAGTTCTGGAGCATAGCGATGTATAAATAGAGTCTAAGCAGGAGCTCTTTCTCTTTCATCCCACACAGTTTGCCTGCTGTTTAATTCACTCTGCGCTGCTTTGAGATCAGAAGCACGCCGGTATCACAGAGCCCTTTTCTTTTTCTCTGGGGAGATATGAGCTTTTGTGCTGCTCGTCTGAATGCCTTTCACACTTGCTGTAGTCTTGAAGAGCCGGCTGAAGCTCCGAGCGGCTCCTGCAGTATCTAATGAATGCAGGCTTCTGCTCTGGACTTTGCTGATTCTTCTCATTAAATATTCAAAACTTTAAATGCTGCTATTAGTAATTGAGATACACAATGCTTCCTGTTTCCCCTGTGCTGGTAAAATGCCTCTAGATCTGCGGGAACTTTCTCAGTTTCGTGCTGCATAGTGAAGAAGCAATACTGCATTGACACGTAATTGAAATAAAAATCATATATTTTGGTGGAGAGCTTTTTATTTTTAATTGTGATCATTTCTTAGCGTTAATACAGTGCTCAGCATAATTGAGTACACCCCATATATTCAATTTCTCAGTGAATATAGGCAATGTATTTTGGTGCATTTAAACAAAGCAGATTTATTAAACAGATATATTTATTCAAATAATATTTTAGTCACCAAATATATTTAGAAATTGAAAGATATTACTATTTAATTCAAGCAAAATATTCCAAAAATAAATTACAACCCACAAAATTAAAAAAAAAAAAAATTCTTCTCTTGATTTTTCTACTTTTTAAAATTTGTATTTCATATTTTTCTATAACATATAAATTTGGGTGAACTGACTAATCCAATGTATATGCACAAATATAATATTGTATAGCTTCCTATTAAAAACATAAATTTAAAATATAGATTTGTGAGGGGTGTACTTATATAAGCTGAGAACTGTACATTCAGTTAAGGTGATTGTCTTTTTTTTGTTTAACTTTACCCAGATTTTTCTGAGGTAATGTCTTAATTCTAACCATTAAGTTAATGCTTTTGGAAACTCTTAAACTTATTTAAAAATCTTAAACTCAAACATTTCTTTATAAGAATTTTGTAGCAGATTTTTTCCTATCTAAAGTTCTGTTTATAAATGCAATTTTCTAAATTGTTCAGTAAAGTAAAAAAATATATACATATTTAATTATTTCAATATTCAATAAATGTATGAAATGGTGTTCATCTAAGACAGTTTCCTGTTGTAAATTGTAAAAATTGTAAAGTTTAGGATAATATGGGAAAAAGATTTGGGATGCACATTTGAAGATGAAAACTGGGGAAAAATTGCAATAGTATCTTGTTGCAGCCTTTATGATGCAAGCTGAAATCGCATCACTCAGAGATGCAATGTCAGACACAATGCACTCAAATGGAGCGAGTGACACTGTGAGGGGTAGGGTTAGGGGTGGGTTAGGTGAGCCTATTAAAAAGCATTGGATGCAGCACAGATTACACTGCAACTAGTCTGCATCCAGACCCCTCTCAAAAAATTGCTGGGAATATAAAATTAATGTCTAAAGATGTTAGAACATTTTGTTAGAAAAATTTACATCTTCAAAATTTACATAGATTTTACTGGACTCCCATGAGACTGTTCAGAGCAGGTTTCAAAAACAATCCAGAATGCTGGCGATGCCAAGAAGAAGCAGGTGACCTATTTCATGTATTATGGCAAGAGGTGGAGAGAGGTGCATGAATACCTTGTTAAGATATTGCAGACCCCGTATGACTTTTGCCCAAGCTTATACATACTTGGATCACAGTGGATACAGAGCTGTATCATGCTAGGCAGACGGGTGACAGAAAATCTTCCAGTAGATCTCCAATCTTCGAGTGTATCTCAGAGTTAGGACGAGTTGCAGCTTTTGAAAAACTCTGCAGTATACATGAAGGATTGAAATTTATTTTGATAAATGGGGAACATTTCTAAATAGCTGCGACCCACAATGTTAACAAACATATAACGAGACAAAATAATAATTAAGGCTATGATATGAGGCTCCCATTTTTTTCAATTATTTTTTAATTAATTAATTAATTAATTTATTTATTTATTTATTTATTTATTTTCCCTTGTATTTGCTTTGGTTTGGTTTACTTACTCAATTTAGATGATGTTATTTATTTAATGTAGTTATTTCTTTTTGTATTGTTCTGCTTTTATGTTAATGCTCTGTATTTGATATTCATCTGCATTATTTGAAATGAGAAAAAAATTTAAAATCATAAAAAAATTGTAAAGATTTTTTTTTAATCAAATTTGTATTAATTAAAGAATTATCATTTGTTTATAATTTATTATTCTTTAATATTTATTCATTCATTTGTTGAGATTATACTTTTTTATTTATTGTTTAATATTCCATTGATATGTCTAAACAAATTTGCTCTATCTATTGTTTTAAATTAGTATTGGTATTCATTTCTCTTCATTAATTTATTATTCTTTTAAATTTTATTTTCTTATTGTTTTGTAATTTGTTATTTTCCATTTTTCTTTTCATTATTTTTTTTTATTAAACTTTATTGTGTAATTCGTTCATATCCTTTATTTATTAGTATGCTAAGAATTTTGTAATTGCTTCATATTTTTTTAACACATGCACCCTGTCCCATCCAAATGAGTTACTGATTCCACAAAGGTGAAAAAGGTCAGCGAAAATCATCAATAAGCAATTAAATCGGTGACTTAAAGATGTCAGTTGCAGTCTTTTCACAGCAGCTCTGAAGTGTTAATGCAGCCTCTCTCTCTCTCTCTTTAAATCCCTCTCGTCTGATCTGCTCTTTTACATTCAGTTGCTCCACAGGGCCTCATTTGTTGATGGTCTTGCATTCATCGCTCTCCTCATATTCACAGGCAACGCCCTGCTTCTGCAGCACTGCAGTCTCTCCGTGTCTTCCAAACTCTCACCCCTCCTCTGGATCCCTCTGTGTTCATCTGCAGTCAAGAAGAGCAAACCTCACCTCCTCCATCACTGCTCTCGTCCCACTGACGGCCACCAGACTCTTAATCATAACCCACTGATCTCTCACTGGAAGAGTGCCATTCATACCTTGCCTGTCACAAAACAAAAAGCTGTCACAAAATTTGTTCTTAGGTGTTTGGGCTTTTAGCAGTGACATTTACATTACACTTAACAGAACTAAACTGAATTTCAACTATGAAAACTGGACTAAAGCAGTCTCAGTTCACTAGAATTTCATCTACAGTATGTTAAGCTGCTTTGACCCAATCTACATTGTAAATAAGCTATGGGAACAAAGACTAAATTAACTTGGATAACTTAAAGGGCAGTTGAAAAATCGACCAAAATGAAAACACTGTTATTAATTACCAATCCTCATGTTATTACAATCCTCTGAGACCTTCGTTTATCTTCAGAAAACAAATAAAGATATTTAGATGAAATCCAGGAGCTCTCTCATCCTCCATGGACAGCAACAATCTTCAGTGGTTCAATCGTAGTCATATAAAGCTCCAAGAACACTGTTATGCACCAAAAACTGTAGGAATGCTTTGTTCACCAATGTCTTCTGTATCAGATGAGGGTGTGCTTTTACTATAGGCAATTTGATATTTGTGTGTTGCGCTGCTGACATTTAAGGCCCCGATGTACTCTAAACTAAATTATTTGCATTCTTCATTTGAAGGACAGAAGTTTGAAAAGGCTGAGTGATGTGGATTTCGAACACCTCAACACCTCTGCATTGTAGTAGGAGAGGTAAAAAATTATAGGCTATACCGCGGTGCACCACATCTTTACATTGTCTTCTATTTGCTGTGGACAGACACCCAATGGAACTGTAGGTTTTACTAAATCTCTCCACATGCAATCGTATAGGTGCGGATACATCACGTAGTGTGTAATGTAGTGTACATAACCTTCAATGTATTTGCATTGCTAACTTGGTGTTGTTTTGAATGTTGATTTTCTGTCTGACCATCTGTAGATATGAGTGATGAAGCATTTCAAAGAAGGTGGAGTTCAAGTACACACCGACAGATTGTGTAATCTTCACAGACCAATCAAAGCTCAAAGGGGTTTAGGAGCCAAAACAAACAGGAGGACTTAACAGTTTGTTAAGGATGATGTAAACAGATGAGGTCAAACAGGTAAAGTCTTTGTCTTGCAGAAAGAGAGCAGTGAAGCCATGATGGAGTGAACTGGGGACTGATGACAAAGATGAAGATCAGGAGACACACAACCAGGAGGGATTCACATTAGGGAGAGACACAGAGTCACTATGGGTATACAAGGAGCAGACAAGGTAAGTATAACTCTGAAAACTGAAATAGACTGACCGCGTATTGTCCTTCTCGATGCGGCAAGGCCGGACACTGAGTGAGTGTGCATGCAGGTATTTATGGGTGGATGTGATGAGCAGGGATGACGTGCAGGTACACTTGGTGATTAGTACTCAGGGATCTTGCTGATTGCCGGAGAACAGGGTGAAGCTGCGTTCACACTAGAGTTTGTGCATGCAAAATTCTGTCGTATGGTGTCGCGGAAAGGGACAGGATTAAACAAGATGATTAGACATTAAAAAAGCGAGTGTTTTGGTCCAGGTTTTAAATTCCTGTCCAGAGAGGTCATGTTTTGATCTTCGATTGGTCTCACGCAATCATGTGATGCTATTTCGCAGGTCAGAGTTCACCAAGCTTGAACTTTCCAAGTTTCCAACACAGCAAACTGCGAAACTTGTCGCACGACCTTGCCTTTCCGGTCTGACGCATTCGCGTGCTTATGAATGGAAGTCCATGAGGAGAAAAGTCCAGTGTGATCGCAGCTTTAATCAGGTGACTGAGAGTGGGGAGAACCTGGCCTGGCTGTGACAAGCTGTTTCAAACTGCTGAAACAAACTCAAAATGAAATTGTTTTGGTCAGCTTTTGTTCAAAATTTTGTCATTTCAGTTAATTCTTTGATTTAGTTTGAGGTATAGCCGGGTCTTAATGGCATTACATTGTATTGCTAGTAAATGTGCACTGTTTCATGCGATCTTCTCTTTCTTGTCAGGTTGTCAGGGTGCATGTTTTCTATCAATACAATGTAATGCCATTAAGACTGCCAAACAATGTAATTTTTATTGTTTTCCCCCAAATGTTCTTGAAGCCAAAGTTACATTGTCAATGTTTTTGGTTCCTTTATTTTACTTTGAATGTCTCGGGACCATTGCTGTCTATCAGGATTGAGGTAGCTCTCGGTTATCATACAAAATCTTAAAATTTGTGCTCTGAAAATGAATGAATAGGATTGAAATGACACTATGCTGTGTTATTACTCACTCACTGTCATTCGACTTAGAAACAAAACTGTGTTTTTTGTTTGTTTGGTTTTTTTTTGTTTGTTTTTTTACAATCCTCATAAAACCAGATTAAGAAGATGCCAACTGCTCTTATTTGTCTATATTTTTGCACTGCTTATGTTTTAGCATTCCATATTGCTAAGCAATGCCTTTCCTCCACTGAAATAGCTTTTAGTCACAATGGATAAAGAAGGTGATTAATGGATGTCAAAGAGGTATTAGAGGCATTGAATGCCATGAGTGATGGTGAGTCTGGTGGTGGCTGATACCAGGGGTGAGTGATGTTTTGGGTTGCATCAGCAGTATCATAGTTGATGACCAATCATTTTGTGAGGGTGAAGGCTTAATACAGTGATGTACCATGTGTATATCAAAACAGTAGTCATATTTAAAAAGGTACCACCCCAGTGACAGTATGGGATGAAAACAACTCTAAGCTGTCCCATCATAAACACTTGTGACAGATGTAATTAACTTAGATAAAACATTAAACAAGGCTAAATTGCTTCTTGCTGCAAAGCGCAAAGAAAATATATTTTTAATGAAATTGAACTCAAGAAGGTTCAAGAAGAATGATTTGATTTCCCTCATTTACTGAAGCATAAACATGCATGAAACATTCATCTGTTTTCTGATATAAATATGATTTATTTCTGAAATATCAAAATCTTATTTTTATATGATATTTTATTACAAAACACTTTAAATGGATTGTTCACTAAATATTAATCAAGACAAATACTATTATAGGTCCCATGAAATGAAAGTTTTTTTTAGATGTTAGTATCAGTATTAGGGCAGCACTGTGGCGCAGTGGGTAGCACAATCGCCTCACAGCAAGAATGGTGCTGGTTCCAGCCCCGGCTTGGTCAGTTGACATTCCACTGTGGAGTTTGCATGTTCTCCCCGTGTTTGCATGGGTTTCCTCCGGGTGTTTCGGTTTCCCCCACAAGTCCAAAGATGTAAAGTGGTATAGGTGAATTGAATAAACTAAATTGTCAGTAATGTCTGTGTGTGAATGAGTGTGTATGGATTTTTCCTATTGACGGGGTGCAACTGGAAGGGCATCCGCTGCATAAAATATAAGCTGGATAAGTTGGTGGTTCATTCTGCTGTGGCAACCCCAGATTAATAAAGAGACTAAGCTGAAAAGAAAATTAATGAATGAGTATCAATATTAATAGTTTTAAGATATCTATTAGCTAGTGTGCCCCAGAACAGAGACAAATTTCTCATTTATAAAATATAAAACTGATATAAACATGTAAAGCTTGTAGTTTTTCACTTCCACCTAAATGGACCAACGGTTTTATTCACATCACCCTATACTTCAGTTTCTCATCAAATCATAACCAATCAAATGCTCTCTAGTATCTGACATGCCCCGCCCCTCTTCAGGACGCTTCTCATTTGCTTTTTTCATTTGATGCACTTGAGCTCAACCACCCTCACTGGCAGAGCTGCGATAAAACAAAACACCATTGGATTTTTTTTTTAAAGGGGAGGAGCTACTCTATGTCCCACCCCCACATCTTGTTTCTTCCAGAATTCCTCATTATGTCTTGTTGTGTGACCTTATTGTTTTTATGTAAGCTATACCTCTGTTTAGTTTTACTTATTTATTTTAACTTTTACTTTAAGATTGTATTAACTTGACCTGAGAATGCCTATTGGTTTTCCCATATTATAGATTTGTGGCCTGTAAGTTCACATCTACGGAACAAGCTCTGATCAGTTCATGCTTTTAAAATAAGTCAGGCCTGGTTTCAAATTGAATCAGCAAACATGAGCCATCAATGAAATGGAAAACTGCAGAAGATATTTCAGGAGATCTGATTAGAATAGATTGTGCAATATTTAGATGCTTCTACCTAAAATATAAATGTGTTAGATTATAAAAGGCTTCTCTGGAAATATACATGAGCTTTCCTATTTAAAAGAGCAAAAAAAAAAAGGATATGGCTGAGCAAAAACTCATGCAACGTCAACATTCAGTTGCCAATGCATAGCAAAATACTATATTTATAGTGGCAAAAAAAAAAACAGATATATTATGAGCTCAGCATAAAATCTGAAGCCTGCAGCTCTAATGGATCAATATTTTGTTGTGGCTCCGAACAAGGCAGTGCAAGGCTGACAAATCAGCTGTAATGTAATGCTGGATGCAGCAGGGCGGTCGCAGCACTAACATCATCCCGGCTTGTTCTCTGGGGGCGTCGTAATTGAAGCTGCATGAGAGCTTCAGCAGATTCCCAGCAGGAGACACGAGAAGCGGCTCGATACTGCGGAGGACGAGGCTCCAGAGCGGCCCGATCCGTTACCTCTGCAAAAACACAGCCATCTTAATGGGAACAACACGAAACTCTCTAGCGCGAGCTTGAGCCCCGATGACAGAGTGGCCCAGAGAGAGAGAGAGACAAAGAGAGAGATGTGGAAACAGATTAGCTATATGGCAAGCCGTTTAACCTGAAAGGGATCTATTATGCAAAAATCACATTTATAAGGGGTTTAAACACAGTTGAGTGGCTGCAGTGCGTGAATGAAACCAACCTCTAATGATAAAAATGGATGAATTCTATTTTTTATAATGAGACTTCATCAAAACCGTCTGCAGAAAGACTTTTTATTTAATTATTATTATTATTATTTTGACCTTAAAGCAACAGAGTAATACAAAAAGCAACAACCATTATAAAGAGAAAAGTAAAGGCAAAAAAAGAAGATTTTTAAAACCATTGTTACATCAATTCCTCCAGTTTTATACATAGTTTAACAATATTACACATATGTTTCTACGCCAGTGGGCACAGGCAATATGGTGATCTTGCAGACAATGACAGGGTTATACCTTTAAACTGTTATGCTTGGCATTTGACAGATAATTAAAAAAGGGTTTCCAGGTGGCTTCGATGCCAGCAATGTTATCAGAAAGATTGTGTCTAAGTCTTTCTAAATGTAAAGTGCTAAAAAAATTGTGAAAGCCAGGATTTATTTATTTATAGTTATGATGCCAATTCCATAGACAAATTATGTTAATATTTTAGGTATCACAATTCTATACTGACAACTTTTTTAATTTGATGACTGAACCACAACTGGTTACATTTATAGGAGATGGAGGGGTAGAATTTATCTGCAGAAACCCTTTGATTGATATTCTCTCTTTGCACATGTCATGAGTAAGACGCAGTCGTCCACCATTAGAGATTTGAATCTTCCACTATGCTGACACATAGGCATTTGTAGCTCTGCCTACTTTTGAAAAGAGGGCTGGGAGCACAATCTTATTTGAATTTAAAGCGACAGTCACTAAAACGGCACAATTTGGATCAAATTTGGATTATATTTTAATAGTGACAAGTAAATATTCTGTTGTTACCAGTAACTAATTTAAATCTTTAGTAATTTAAAAAGAACTAGTATCTATTTAACAGATAAGAGGATCTAATAAATAGATAGTAGCTAATGAAAAACGTACTCATAATAATAATTACAGTTCCTAATAAATAAATATTATCTAATAAACATGTATATTTTATAAGAAATATGTAATAAAAATAGGATTATATTTAACCAATACGTTCTGGCATCTTTCTTTTAAATTCATAAAGATATGCACTATTCTTTTAAAGGTTTAGCACTAGCTGATAAGTAGTATTTGATGGTAAATAATCTAAAAATCTTATTATCTAAATAGCGCTAATAGAATGAGAAATAGAGGTTTTATATTAAATGTTAAAATGGCCTGCCATAGCCTGCGTCTGACTGATTGATGCAGCAGTGGGATTCATTTCACACACTGAGGAAAAACAGAGCTCACATTATTCCTCTTGACAGGAAATGTGGTTGCAGTTTTTGATTTTGGCTACACATCTCATATGTTTTCTGATCTCTTGCATTAGTGCTCTCTGCTCTGTGCCAAATAAAGGATCTGACTGATGCAATACAGTGGCTGCTGTAGGCTCATTTTCACAGATTACTTTGACAATGTTCAGATTTATAATGAGATAATTGATCAATTGAGCCTCTTTTAATATTCTTTGCTTATTTAGGCCATGAGGGAGTGCTTGGGGGGTCTGGAGGAATGTTTGAAGAAAATAAAACTATTTAAATAATAAGATAGAATGTATATGTATAAAGCACATTACAATTAAATATATATGTAAATACTAACTAGATTATACAATTGTAAATTATACATTTATGAATGCAAATTATGATTAATCTAGAATTTGAACTATTACCAGGCTAAAATAGGAGAATTTGATTAGATTCAAAAAGGTAAATAAACTTAACTAAAATTGAATAAAATAAGAAATCAATTAAAATTTAATTAATTAAAAGGTCAATTAAAAGGTTAATTAAAATCAATTAAAAAAGGTCAAAATAAATTATCAAATATTGATAATGAGTACAAAATTAGATTATGTAAATATTTTGTAATTTGATTAAAATTAAAGAAAAATAAGAAAATAATGACATTTAAAGCAAATATAAACATAAGTAAAACAAATGCATACAAATTCCAAATAATCTAATAATTATAGAATAATAAATGCAAACTAATGAATAAATATGATAATAATTTAATCATGCAATTTAATTAATGTACTTCTCTTTTACATCATTTCACACTGCTGTAAATAAGTAAAATAGAAAGCAATATAAAATTCAATTAGGAAATGCAATTGGTACGACAATACCACTTTAACATAGCATTTTCTCATGGAAAGCATTAATATCAAGTTCATTCATTCTATCTATCTATCTATCTATCTATCTATCTATCTATCTATCTATCTATCTATCTATCTATCTATCTATCTATCTGTCTGTACAAACTAATGAATAAATATGATAATAATAATATAATCATATTATAAAAATATAACTATTATATAAACTTTAGATTAAAAATACAAGAATAATCCGAATTTTGACTTTCATAAACGATTACTAGCACTAGAAAATGTGATGCAAAAATTAAGCATTTGGCATTGAAGTCTGTCCTGTTCTGCCCTCTAGTGGTGAAAGAGGAGCAATGTCATTTTCATAGTTCTGTCACGAAAGATTTGAAGGTGAATAAGTCATAGCTTTTTCAGTATTCTGTTTCAAAATTATATCCATATTTAATCATTTTTATATCAACAATCATATAAATAATTCTAGATATTGAAAACATATTTATTTTAAATTTTCAAGACGCTTATTCAGTAAACCAAAGTCACCAAAATAACATAATAAAAACAGGGTGAGGCAAAACTATCAAATTAAATGATAATAATTTATAATTTTATCAATTTTAAAAAGTCATTTTAAAATTTCACAGTTTTCGCACTTTTTGCTGTAAACATTTTGTAAAGTAGTAATTAAACAATTTAAGTCACAAAGAAAATACTGCAAATTAGGTAATGATAAAGTAAATTTACATTTGTGAATGTAATATTTACCCAATAAAATGCAGTTTTTCTCAGTCACTTTGGTGCATTTCTCACAACACTATTTACATTTGCACAACAGTTAATGCGTTTCTCTAAACAATTAGTCATTTGTGCACATCATAGCAGCAGTTTTTCTTTCCTTCCAACAAATTGCAAATGCTTTTGGACATGCATCATTTGCTTTCATACAACTTTCTGCTGTTTTATAACATTATCATTTGCTTATGTCATGTCAGTCAAAATTAACTAAACTTGTGAATGCTGAATAGTCATTCCATATAAAACTAATAGTCCTCATTTCATTACTTTAGTCATTACATACAAAAATGTTGAACTAGTTGTCAAAATCTGTCAAGCTACTTTTATTTAAAAAAAATTTAATATTTTTTTTCCTGAAAATGTCTTCTGAATTAAACAATTTCATGAATGATTTACAGACCTATGTATGTTGAAGGTTCAGTTCCAGTATGTACTGTAATATTGTTTACAGTTGTGCACAGTTCTACTCAAAGGGAGTTTATTTGTTGTAAATAAGGGTGTATTTATTCTTTTGCACAATGCTGTGAATAAATTAGAATTGCAAAGAGCATATCAAGTAAAAATGTGAAACATACATATTCAGTGTCTTGTACTCAGATACCTTACTAAATGCAGTGATGTCTAACTTTACTGTAGATTTCAAATGGCTGTGCAAATAGTATATAGTGCTGTCTTGAGCATCTTCAGGACGTGTCACCGAAATCTGACGTTTTTGCATTGGAAATAATGTACAGAGTAAACTGTCATAATGAAAACATGACAAAGCCATTTGACTATCTTGTTCATAAACAATGGTGTTGTTTATCCATTTTAAGCAAGTGACATGCTTTTTGCAGGTTATCAACTGTGTTTTGCAGTTTGTACTGTTTTAAGAGATGCATTAACTCTTGTGCAAATGTAAACAGTGTTGTAAGAAATGCACCAAAGCGACTGAGAAATACTGTAAATGTTGTTGGGGGTGAGACTATTCAACAGAGACCAAAATAATACCTTTTGATCAACAAGACATAAAGCAACTGATAATGAAACATCAGAATTGCACATAATTTGCATGGATGTACAAACGCATTTCCAACTTGTTCATAACAAGAAACTGCTTTTTTGGTGTGCACAAGTGACACAATATGTGAAGATTGAACAGGTAGTTTTGAGAATTTTAATTCTGGTCTGAGAAATGGACCAAAGCGATGAGAAAAACTGTAAATCAGCCATTAGTATGACCTTAATCATGAAATTCTTTATGAATAACAGGGAAATTATATTTAACCATAAAATCACCACATGACTAGAAGTTCCTTTGTGATTTTATATTTTCAAGATGTTTTCAAACCAAAGTCTGACGGATAGTCACGTTTAAAAATGTCAAAATCTTGGTGAAATCATGTAACAATGAAACAATAAACGTATTCTGACCAATGATGATCAACAGACAACTATATTATAGATCAGTAAATCTGACAAATGTTCATAAAAGATATTTTAAAAAAATCTGTCTATACTGCACTTCATTAATATATTTTAAACAGCACATTTTACTCACTATTTCAGATATCACTGCTCCACTGAGCGGCGCTACACTTTATGAAATCTCTCATTACTACAGTCGAAGAAGCCGGAGCGGATTTGATCTCCCAGAATGCCTTTCACTTCCTCTTCCCTTCTGCGGCCTGAGAACGTAAGTGCCAAAATGAATCCACTGCAGCGATGCTGAAAAGAATCCATTTAATATCACCATCATCATAAACATATACGTCCAAATATCACATCGACATGTTTACTAAAGTGATATACAATAATGTCAGAGAGTATGACTCGGTATAAGGCATAAATCGTAATGTTATTTTCTGAAAGGATGGGTTTCAGCGCTTTGCCATTTTCTAGAGCCCGTGGATGAAGTCACATGTGATTATTAGTGAATGAATCAAACAACGTTATAAAGTGTATTAAGACAGAATAAAAGTGTAACCAGACCTGACTATATGTACATGAGTTGACGCGTGTAGCACAACGCTAACGCGCTAGTCATATGTATGCTAATATGACGGTGTCTTATTCTCTCGTCTAATACCTTTGTTTTGGCTGTTTGTTTTTCTGTAGATCTCTGAAAATGGTCCGCTACTCTCTCGACCCAGAGAACCCGACTAAATGTGAGTTTGTAGCCGCTACTTCAACCATATTTCTTTATTGGTTTGTGCTGGTTTAATAATAGTTTTTGTTTTACAGCATGCAAGTCGAGGGGCTCCAACCTTCGTGTTCACTTCAAGGTAAGATTTAACCCTTTTGGACACTTGAGTTATTGTGGAGAGTGACATTCAGTGACACTCCTGGAGCTGTTGTTAACTGCCTTGCTAATGTTTGGGTGATTAGTGTACAATTAGACTTGGGGTAGAAAACTGCTTCCTAGTTATTCATAATTGATTTGGGGTTCGTATTTGTTTATAAAAGTTGCTTAATTTTTTCCATATAACGCACAAATTTGATTATTTCTAATTCAAGACTAGGCATTTAGGGTTTACTGCGGTTTTAATACCTCAATGTTCTGTCATACCGTTCCTAAGGTATATGCGAGTTTCTTTTAATGTATTTTTATGCTTTGTAAAGAAATCTGTGTTTTTCTGTCAGTGAAGAGCAGAAGTCAGTGATTTATTTTACTCTATTTAGTCTGACATGTTTACTGTTCCAAAATATTATACATTTCTTAAAATAAATTGTTAAACAAAGAAAAAGTTGTTTTTCTTTTTTTTTTTTTTTTTTTTTTTTAACCTAGACATTGAAAGTGAACTTATTTTAGAGCAGTAATTGCAATACTGTGAAACCGTGGTATTTTTATCCAAGGTTATCAAACCATCAAAAAACAAGTACTGGCCCATGCCTATCTATGACCAAAATAAAATTCTGATACTAATCACAGTGTAAAGCAAAAAACTACAACAAATCATATTCTAAGTTTGTGTTGTGAACTACAAAATGACAAAGTTGTATTTTTTTAAGGCTACGTGATTTCATTTGTGGTCGTGCTGATATTCAGTGATACAGTATATTGTGACCTGTATATATCCTTGACTTGAACTCTATTGTGCATTAATATGGTTTAGTTTCTGGATGTCGTGTATAAATTGAAATGCACATCATGCGAGTCTGTCCCCAAATGTTCAATGAACTCTACTGGTATTTTTTTTTCACCCCAAAATTCATGATTATTTGTTAGCAATTAGGCTTCTCATGGAAGGAGCTACAGTACTTCCATCTCAATTTGTCTACATGCGTTGAACATGGCTTCGCTTAGGAGACATTTGGATAAATAAAAATTACATTGAGTAGTCCTGTCACTAGTTTGTAAAGTGCCAATAAGAACTGTGCATATAAGAGTTACGTTCTAAACACAGCCCGCAATAGGTGAAATTCACAAAGTAGTCCGCTTTATTTTTTGCAATTATTATAGATGCTTTAAGGCTGTAAAACCCCTCACTACACTATTTTCTCAAATAGGCATTAACATTTTCACACTGTTTTCTCTTGTTTAAACACTCGTGCAACTTCTACCTATCTTTACCATGTCCAGGTAAACTTTTTGTGCGTTGGTTAGCATCTTTGCCTTTTGGGTGCTACCGTGGGTGGCTTTGGTGGAGAATGTTTTGTCAACATTAAGGGGTTTGTTTGGGGAGAAAACTTGCAAACATACAGTACAGCACTTCAGAGTCACACTGCTAGCAATCAAAGATTTTTGTATATTTGGCAAGTTAAACGCATTCTGTAATGTACAGGAGACACTGCATGGAAGAGATTGATTGACAATGGTCTATAGCCTATCAGGACACAGAACACAAAGCGCTGTTAAAAAAAAAAGCATGTCAAATTGCGCACAAAAAAAACGGCAAGACCATGAAAGGTGAACTGCTTTATGGCGAGGGACCACTGTATAGACTTTGTATCTACATTTAGATCAAATTACCGGTAATCATATGGCCGACTCATAATCATTTTAAATAGATGATTTTAATACTGACCATAATTTACTGTAAGCGAGCAGCCCTAATGCCAATACATTTGATTGTTTGGTTTTTTTTTTTAGTAACTGTTTATATAATTTTGTTTAACTGCTTTTCTTTTTTCTTCAGAACACCCGTGAAACCGCTCAAGCCATCAAGGGCATGCACATCCGCAAGGCCAACAAGTACCTGAAGGATGTGATCGTCAAGCACCAGTGTGTTCCCTTCCGCCGCTACAATGGTGGTGTTGGCCGCTGTGCTCAGGTCAGGTTTTGTCTAATCCGTTTTAATCTTGTGCTTAGGACAACATGGTTTTAAATGTGAAGTTGAACATGAAAATGCATTGTTCTGAGCAAATTAAACAACAATGTTCAAAAGTTTGGGTTCTTAATAAGATGTGTAAATAGTTTTTTTGTGGGTGGTAAAGCCATCAGCATTCATTAGTCCCATCTTCACTGTGACACTGTGTAAGTCTTATAATTAGAAATTTCAAAAAGAATTTTGTCGATTTAGTCATCATACAGTTTATAAACTCTGGTTCAAAATTGTCACCACCTGTATTTAACCAAGAAAATAAAAGAATACCATTGGATAAATACTACATGGAGGATTGTTTCAGCTGGTAACAAATTATTTAACCCTAACTGATACAGATAGTAGCTTAAGAGATGTTAATCTGTTTCAGAGGTCAAATATTGGCATAAATCAAGCAAAGAAAACAAGGAGATTGATGAAACTATTAGTAATTGTGTTAAGAACTGTCCAACGCATTATTAAACATTGGAGGGAAAGTGGGAAACCATATAAGGAAGAAATGTGGTCAGGAAAACCTCTTCATCAATAATCAGTTTGATCACTTAAACCTCTGAAGTCAAATTGAACGAACAGTAGAACTAGCTGAAAACCTGAACTGAATATTCTAAAGGAGCAGCTTATTCAGTCTATATGGATTGTTTTTTCTGCATCAGTAACTAGTGTTGTATGGGAACAGTGCTCTGTGTAGTGTCGGGTAAAGTTACTCTTGTAAGTAATGTTGCACTTATGTCAATCTTAAAGAAAGCACATAAACAACATTCACATTATGTGGAGTAACATGAAAGGTCTTTTTTTTTTTTTTTTTTACTAGAATGAAATAACTTGTACACAAACTAATGTAAGCAATAACTTCGTCTTTTAGTAATTTTATTTAGTCTCTGATTTGTTTCCACGTGTACATATTCAGCAGTTCTGGATAAATCATTTTAGGAAAGCAGAACAGTAATTTTTCAACTAAATGTTACATTAAACTTGATTGAATTGACAAATGGCATTGAATTAAAGTGAGGAGAACATGGCATGAAATGTGATCTCATTACTTTGAAATGTTTTGTTTTTTCATTAAATTTAACTAAAAATGTTACAATTAAATAGTCTATGCATTGAGATTTATATGGATTTTGATTATTGAGTCAAGTAATTTACTTTTCTAACAAAGGAACTAAATTGAGTTATGTAATTTAGTTGAGATAGTAACTTGCCTAATAATGTAAAGATGCGCTACACAAATATTCTCGCAGTCTAAATTTGTGTACCTTTTGCTTTAATTGCTTTGGAAAATGTGCATGCTTTGTTTTTTCCTCTGTAGAAAGTATCAAAATATAAGTCCTCTATATTATGAATCTGTTTTTCTTTAGTTTTTTAAGCTACATCTTTGCTGATTAGGTTTCTTAACCTAACCTGAACCAAACTGTCAAACAGTACATTGTAACATGTGTAACTTGAATGAAGAGGTTAACCTTGTTCAATTAAATTTTTAGGCTAAGCAGCATGACTGGACACAGGGACGCTGGCCTAAGAAGAGCGCAGAGTTCCTCCTGCACATGCTGAAGAACGCAGAGAGCAACGCTGAGCTCAAGGTAAGACCAAATGAGCATTACACTGGGTAAATCTTACAATTTGGACTGACCTTTTTCCCCTCCTGTAGTCATGATTTATTTAATCTCCCATTGTTGCGTTTTTATAGGGTTTGGATGTGGACTCTCTGGTGATTGAGCACATCCAGGTGAACAAGGCCCCAAAGATGCGCAGACGTACCTACCGCGCTCACGGACGCATCAACCCCTACATGAGCTCCCCCTGCCACATCGAGATGATCCTCACCGAGAAGGAGCAGATCGTTCCCAAACCTGAGGAGGAGGTTTCTCAGAAGAAAAAGGTATGATCTGGAATATTCCTCAGTAGTGAAGTACACATGGCTGTAATGATGACCACCACTTAGGACACCTCTGAATTTATGAAGAGATGAGTTTCTGAGCAGCTGTTGTGTGTTGGATGCATTTGTGTAAATGACTCTTAGATTAGGATCTGCTGTTGGTAAATGCATATTAATCATTCATTTTCTGTCTTCCTGCAGGTTTCTCAGAAGAAACTGAAGAAGCAGAAGCTTATGGCTCGGGAGTAAATGTAAATAAAGTCCAACATTCGTACTACACCATGACTCTGCTGTCTTTATTAATTTAGGCTGCATTTACACTGCATGATTCAAGTGAATCAATACAGAGTTGTTTTTTTGTCCCATGGCACAGATCAGATATGGCCCATGTACATGCAAGCAGGGGAAAAATCATATGGATTCCAATTTACTCTAATCAGATTCAGATATATGTGGAATATTACGCGATATGAATGTGATTTGTGTATGCAGATAGATTGGATTTTCACCTGCCAATGTGAGCTGTGCATCATTAAAAACAAGCTTTTATATTGTATATTGTCATGTAGCACAAGTATTAAAGGATGTTAATGAGAGAGATCGCAATATCCGCCACATACCTAATATATAAATCTGTTTCATACATTGTTCTTTATCACGCCATGGACATTACATTAAAATGCCTACTGCTTTAAAAAGGCCTAGATTAAAAGATGGCCAATTGAGGACTTTTCTGTCATAAATTATGGTAAAACAACTTGTCAAAAAGAATTAAAAAAAAAAATTAAACCATGCAAATAGAAATAATACAGGAATGGAGAAAAGGGCATTCTTTTATCAGCGGTCAGTCAGCGACATCCAACCCTCGCCTTTTCTTTGGGCCTTTTCCGTGTGCTGTGTAAATGCTGTCAATCGGATAGGAGTCACTTTTAAAAGGTGTAAACAGGTCGGCAAAAAAAACGGATACAGTCACAATCGGATTTGACCATCAAGATCTGCAGTGTAAATGCAGCCTTTGTAATTGCTGCTGTTTAAAGTGTGATGGCTAATAAAAACCTTAGCTTTAAAAAAGACTAAATGTTTAGGTACATTACTGTTTGTCTAACAGAAATATCTTCATAAATATAAACTAATATGCAAAGCAACATTAAGAACACCATCACCTCCTGGGATGCATTGACCCTAAATTTGAATGTCCTGAGAAAGGAAACATGCCTTTGCTGTATTTATTGGTGATTCTGTTGTCTTATGAAGATCTTTGTGTCCTCTAAATCCTATGTGTTATCTCTGTAGTTAAAAGCTTTAAAAGCATTTGTTTTTAACCATGTAGTTAATTTGCTTTTTAGTCATTGAGTAGATGAGCTCCTTTCAGATCTTGAAATACATGAGCCAGACAATCTGTAAATCAAACTGTATACAGTTGAAGTCAGAATTACTAGCCCGTCTTTGAATGTTTTTATTTTTATTTCCCAAATGATGTTTAACACAGCAAGGACATTTTGACAGTATGTCTGGTAATAGTTTTTTTCCACTGGTGAACGACTTTGTTAGTTCTGCTAGAATAAAAGCAGTTTTTAATTTATGAACCATTTTAAGGTCAACATTATTAGCCCCTTTAAGCTACATTTTTTTTTCGACTGTGTAGAACAAAGCATCATTATACAATAACTTGCCTAATTACCCTAACCTGCCTAGTTAACATAGTTACAGCTTTAATTGTCACTTTAAGCTGTATAGAAGTGTCTTGAAAAATATCTAGTAAAATATTTACTGTCATCGTGACAGATATAAATCAGTTATTAGAAATGAGTTATTAAAACTATGTTTAGAAATGTGTTAAAGTATCTTCTCTCCATTAAACGGAAATTGGGGGAAAAAATAAACGGGGGCTAATAATTCTGGGTGGCAAGTAATTTTGACTTCAACTGTACATAAGAGAATTTATTTTTACTCCAAGAGCTATGGATAATGTTAAGAGATGACTTAATTTGTGTTCTTTTGCTTTCAGGTATGAGTGTGAGTAAAATGTTTCTTCTATGGAGATCTGAAAACATTTCAAAGTATCAAATAAAAAAAGTGAAACATTGAGCACTTTTTGTAAAATATATATATATATATGAGTAGCTTACAGAAAGCAAATATGCTCTGCTTAACATGACTATAAAGTTTAAAGGGATTTCATATGGTTTGATATTTTCTTAAACCTGTATATTTAGCATTTCCTATTGCTGTTTTGTAGTACAGTGGTTCCTAAAGTGGGTGTCACAGGACAATAACGGGGTCGCTTGGTGATTTCCGAGTCATGAATTTTATTAAAATTACTATATTTTATTCAGTTACATTAAAAAAGCATCAACATGCAAATAAAAGCCACCAGCCTTTTATTTTTTTCATAGGATTGGTATGTTTGTTAAATTAACAACAGCAAATGTGTTAGATGCAGCAGATAGATTTTTATAGCACCAGGTTACACTTTGTGACACCTTTATGGCAATCAAATACATTAACAGATATACAGGCCACAACTGAACATTGAGCATGATCTCTGAGTGGTGGTCTCCAAAATTAAACCAAGACTAGACTTGTGCTGAAAACATTGTGTCCACCAATCTCATTAGATGAGATTAAATTAAATTTAAAAATGACTAAATTATAGCCTATAGTTATTAGACTGTTAAACTTTTTTGTGTTGTCAATATGCTCGTGTTTATGTAGGCCTATTGTTGTGTGTGCAATATTTGTATTTGTATAACCACCTCCGAGGAATGTGGGGGTCGCGAATCTCTGGCATTGTTATTTTGGGGGTCGTGTGCTGAAAAGTTTAAGAACCCCTGATGTAGTGGATTTTTACGAAAGTGCACAGTGCTGGATTCACCACTAGAGGGCAAAGTAGCACAGCTATTTCCATCGATGAGAAGTCCAAATAAAAGGGCTTCGGCTTTTATTTTCTTGAACGGCGTAATTTAGATCTATATGACAGAATGTGGCTTAATTTAGTAGCACGTTATGTAGTATAAATATAGTTTTATTCATGCACACACATTCGCACATCAAATCTATCAGCATCAAAATATAAAGCACATTCAGTGCAAGTAATGCCATATATGTATGCATATATACATATACATATATACATATATATATATATATATATATATATATATATATATATATATATATATATATATATGTATGTATGTATGTATGTATGTATGTGTGTGTGTGTGTGTGTATATATTTATACTTGTTTATATTTATGTATACTTTTTATATTACTAGATACGTATCTAGTATAATTCTTTTAATGTGTAGGCCTAAGTACATGACAAGATTAACATAGGTACAGTGGAAACGCTGAATTACATTTCAGGGAGGGGTGTTGTGCACATCTTGACCAAATAAATCCATTAATGTATGTGATGTAAAGCGGGGCCAGTTGTCATTTCCCAGCATCTCGTATATTTCACTCTGTTACCACTAGATGCTGCAACACTTGCATTTTGCTTTAGGCCACATAAGGTGGTTTTATTGTTGAAGAAAGGAGAAAGAGATACACCATCACACAAAAATAGTCTTAATTTTATTGCCTTGCATAACTTGATTAAATAATATTTTGTTTCTCCAAATTAGCTTCATTACCTTTTGTGCTGTAATTTAGGTTACAGGCTAATGTATATTTCCGTTGCAGCTAGTTATACTGTTATACATCTATCTGATATACATCGATAGAAACAGAGAACCTTTAAGACTTTATTATTATTTTTAACTTGTATTTACTCAAAAGAAGCCAATAATACTAATCTGACAGATAAGTGCTAGAAAAAGATTGTCTGAGAAGATGATGGGAAGCAATTATAACTTGGATATCGGAGGTGAAGTAAAATAGTAGTATTTATTTATTCAAGCTTCATGAATGTGTGATTGTTCCGTGATTTATCTGTGGAGTGTTTAAGCCTGTCCGCAGAGACTTTCCAGCTCATCAGATATCCGAGCGCCTCACATGACCGGCACGCATGCAGATGTCCCTTTATTTAAGAAATAGATCTCAAATTGACTAGATTGATTTTGTCCCCTTTTTGTATTTAATAGTGGGTCGGATGGCAGCTCTTTTAATGTGCAAATGAGAACCAATGAGGACAGACTCCTAAATTCAGTTCAGACACTCAGCTGACACGAGCCGCGTCACTGCCGCCCTCAGCCAATCAGATCCCGCCGAGCCCCTCTACTTTCCCAGGCACGCTCTCAAAGTTTTGACTTTTTGCAGCAAAAGACAGCAGGTTGATGAAAATGTTTTATTATCTACCAGATCTTCATGTGAACTACCCAGAAAGACTCTCTTTTTATTTATAGATTTCAAAAACACTCTCTTTTGAAAGGACGACGCTCTGTTGTATCATGCAAGATCTAAAAGAACGGAATGGATATTGGCCAGAGGAGATGAGTATGAAGCTTCAGTACAACTGATTGGGATTTTTTTAGAGAAATTACTTTTTTTGGCTCCATATCGCAAGGTGTCTTTTGTTTATTTTTCGTTTTTCTCCTTCATTTAGTATTCTGCGTTTGTTTTCCCGGGTCTCCGCCATCCTACTTCTTGCGCGATATTTAGTTGAAGTTGTAGTTTGTGTCTTGGTTATGTTAGCGGTGGGGCAAATGGACGGGTCTCGCCAAAGCGCTTTCCTACTCAATACCCCACCTTTAGCTGCTTTACACAGTATGACCGAGATGAAGACGCCGCTTTACCCAGCCTACCCGTTATCTTCCACTGGACCAGCATCCTCCACTTCACCGACAGCTACCTCTCCGAATCCAGGTGGGATCCCGGTCTCGTCCCCGGGGATCAAAACCTCCAGTGGACTTTCAGCTCTCGCATCAGCCCAGCAGTGCGCGATCGCCACACCTCACGGAATAAACGACATCCTCAGCCGACCCTCGGTGGCTTGTTCTCCCGCAGGAATCTTGTCTGGACTGCCCCGTTTTAGCAGCCTGAGTCCCCCGCCGCCTCCAGGGCTTTATTTCAGCCCCAGTGCCGCGGCTGTAGCGGTGGCTCGCTATCCCAAACCCCTGACAGAGCTTCCCGGCAGAACCCCGATATTCTGGCCTGGAGTTATGCAAAGCCCACACTGGAGAGACGCCAGATTTGCGTGTTCACCACGTAAGCGCACTTTCTGTTGTAGCGTCTGAATGATAACTTATTAACAATAATAACAATCACCATTAAAGGATGCGATTATATTATTAGATAATTTGTTTTGTCTTCCTCCACAGATCAAAACTCAGTTCTGCTCGACAAAGATGGGAAAAGGAAACACACGCGACCGACGTTTTCCGGGCAGCAAATTTTTGCCCTGGAAAAAACATTTGAGCAAACGAAATATTTAGCCGGTCCTGAAAGAGCGCGACTAGCCTACTCTTTAGGAATGACAGAGAGTCAAGTCAAGGTAAGACACCTAATAGTTTATGTAAGACGAGGACAAATCTATCTATCTATCTATCTATCTATCTATCTATCTATCTATCTATCTATCTATCTATCTATCTATCTATCTATCTATCTATCTATCTATCTATCTATCTATCTATCTATCTATCTATCTATCTATCTATCTATCTATCTATCTATCTATCTATCTATCTATCTATCTATCTATCTGTCTGTCTGTCTGTCTGTCTATAAATAATACAAGTCAGAGAATTGGGGGGATGATGGAGGAGGATGCATGGAAGGGTCGGTATAATAAATATGTTTCTTCAACAGTTTGCATTGCTTTAATTTATTACTTGTAAAACTAATTTATAACTTAGAAAACTTAATGCTTTTAATTACTAATTTATTTTCTATATCATTGTTGGCTATTTACATGAACAATCTCGTTTTAATGTTCAATTACAGGCTATTTTATTTAGCCTATTTCACTCATTAAATTAATTTAAAATGAATGAATTAAAATGCAATATGCTTCATTGAAAATGTTTATTACAATTATTGCAACAATATAGCTCTGGAAACCTGTGAACTCTGCTCGTATTTTTTCTGTTAAAATATGTTTAATGTAATTCTCTGTTTTTTTCCCTCGAAAGTTGATTTTAAAAGATTGTTTCTTTCCAGCTCTTCAGATTAAACATGAAAAAAATCATCTTAATTTAAGTTTTTTTTCCCAGTTAAAATATTTTTTCCTGGAAACCTGATTTAAAATGATTTTTTTCCAGCTCAGGTTAGACAGGAATAATCAATTTAATTTCCGGACAAACTGTTATAGTAATAATCCCCATTTGGCATGCAAAGTTTTTAAATTTATTTATTAGTTTATTTTCTGATGAATCACAATTTGTGTGTTCATTAAAATACATTTTGTCTCGCTTTCATTCGTAAAGGTGTGGTTTCAAAACCGAAGAACAAAATGGAGAAAACGGCACGCGGCTGAAATGGCCTCGGCGAAGAAAAAACAAGATTCAGAAACCGAGAGGCTGAAAGGAGCTTCGGAAAATGAAGACGACGACGACGACTACAACAAACCTTTAGACCCAAACTCGGACGATGAAAAAATTACACAGTTACTTAAAAAACACAAACCGAACTCAGCTCTTATCATTCACACGTCGGAAAACGAGAGCTCGTAAAAAGGAAACGGGAAATGATTTATCAGATTCTTCAAGAAGTGTCAAAATTAATATAGGCTACTTTTCCCCCACCAAGTTTGAGCTCTGGTTTGAGAGGAAGGATGCAAATCAGAGGAATATGCACTATTGGTGGAGCTGAACGTGCATCCGTGTCTGCAATAGACACGTTCCAACATAAAGACAACGGTACTTTTTTGTAAATTAACAGCGTGAGTTGTATCGCATAGGAATTATATTACTGTGAATATTTATGTGTAAAATATTTTGAATAGTAAACATGGCAGAATTTGTTCACTTCGCTTCAGTTTAATTTTTGGTTTAGGCTATGTGATTTGCATTTTCTTCATATTAATTTGTGTAGGTGCTTATCACCACGAGTTATTTTATTTTTCTATGGGTGTAAGTTGCCTCAACCCTTTGATCTTTAAAAATAAACAACAATGGAAATATATAACACCTTTCAGAATTTACCACACTAATGGTAACAGACATATGAGCGACAGCTCAAATTGAGGCTCAGTCAAAAGATTGATCTGGCCATAACAAGTGTAAATATAAACAAACACCTAACCATATATTTGTAATATAATGCATAGTGTTCGTTTCCCAATGTTAGGATGTTTCTTTTATTTTCACCCCATGATTAATTTATGATATTTTAAGTTTGTAACAGTGTTTGGATCCTGCAAAATGCGCCATGCAGGTTCGTGTGTATTGCACTTTTATTTAATAAAATGTTAAACGTATGAGATATTTTCCTTTTTGTTATCCGATTATAAATATTTTGTGAATAAATCACAGTAGAGTTTTCAGGCATTCATACAACGTTTGCTGATGATTGAGTAGTTTGTTTTGGGTGGCCGAATTTATGAATTTGCTTCGGGAAGAAGTTGTTACAATTTTGCATACGCATTAGCTATATATTTAAATATTTAGTATTATTGTTCGTTATAACAATGTAACTATGCAGGGATTTATTTTCAGAAACTGAATTAGCATCTCTGTTATTGTCTTAATATTTTACCTAATTGTTTCATTACGAAGAAATCATTACTTTGAGCACTTACATTAAAATGTACTGAATTCAGTCAAAGAGAAATGTCTATGGGACAGGTTATATTGCAATATTGGCGGAATAATGAAAATAGAAAGCGGATTTTGGCGGTCTGTGAAGCTGATCGCGTCACAGCTTCAATATGTCAGCTGATTCGCCCGATTAAATCACCATGTTCTTTGAAAATTGGAAATCATTCAACCGATTTGTTCCCAACAAACCAACAGAAAAAATATATAAGGTGAGATGATGCACATTCAGTGCAGACTTGTACAATCAGAAAATATTTTAAGCTGGTATTTTTGAAGGACATTAGGTCCAGTGCTTTTCCACAGGTTACTCAAATATGAATCACTTATTAGAGGCGATGCAGCATTAACTATTCTAGGCTAAATTAAGCAGTGCAGCAAAACTGAAAGAAAAAAACAAAACATTAATTTAAAAACGATCTAAATTGTATTTTACATATTTATTCGTTTTGGGTAGATTTAGATTTTGATGCTCAGATAATTGCTTGACTACAGAATTAGGCAAGCCAATAAGCATTCATAAAACAAATCATTTCAAATTGTTATTCATCTGAAAAAAATATATAATATATTCAATAATATGAAAGTTACAAAAGGGTATTTCATTGCATTATAAGAACTATTTAGATCCTCAAAGGAACCTTTCAGTTTTTAAAAGAGCTATTTTTCCTTCAAATTTGTAATAATATAAGGGACGTTTTACTTCCTTTTTAAATGATTGTAAAGAACCATTTGTGCACTGAAAATATTTCATTGATGTTAGGTTATTTCTGAAAAATAACTTTTCTTTTTAGAGTTTGAATAAGGAAAGACAGACTTTAGATGTTGAGCATTTGGCCTATTATCGAATTGACAAAGCCGACTAACTTAATGTATCATGCGCTTGACTGTGGAACAGAAATTTAAAAAAGTTTAAAACAGAATTTGTAATTAATAATTGGGAAACTGGAATTAACTGGGACAACAACAACAACAACAACAACAATAATAATAATAATAATAATAATAATAATAATAATAATAATAATAATAATAATAATAATAATAATAATAATAATAAAGCATCTCAAGAAGCAGAAGGGGGCATTTTGGGATAGGATTTTTGAATTTTCGATTTCGTTGTGCAAATTATAAAAATAATATCATTTAATTTCCAAAAATATAATAATTTTGTACTTTACACGCGTAGGGAAAAACGAGAGTCATGTTTTAACTCCCATTAACCACAAGTAAAACTATATATTCATTGCAATTAATTTAAACTGAAGTAAACTGAACTAAACTAAACTTTAACTCTGAAAACTGGACTGACAGTTTCAATTTACGATAATCTTCTATGTTAAGCTGCTTTGACAATCTAAATTGTAAAAGTGCTATATAAATAAACATGAATTCAATTGAATTGAGTTGAATTGAATTGAATTGAATTGAAAAATGCTAAATATAGGCGCGCCCCATATGGTCAATTTGTAAATGCAGAAATTTTAATTGGCTGTTTTAAATATAATAAAAGTGAGTCTTTTTGACTCCATTTTAGCATCTTTTTAATGACATCAACGACTTGTTTTTGATTGCTTTTGTTGCGAACTTTTAGGACTTGAACCTTTTCAATACGAAAACTTCGATACTTTTATTTTATTATTATGCTATTTTCGTTGCATTGCTTATTATTATTTTTGTCTCAAGCACTGAAGATATGTCAAACTCTAATGAATCTGTCCTTATTTGGCTACATGTGTAGGCCAATGACCTGATGTCAATAAGGTATCAAATTACCGTTGAGTGAGAGCTTAATGAACTCTCATCTTCAATAATTAATCTCTGATTGCTTCACATTAAAATACATTCATGAATATGCTCATCAACTCTCTCATACTGTACAAAGCCATTTCAAACGAGGACATCACGAAACGAGCAGACACAAAAGAATAACAATGCTGAACTGTGACTGATTAATTAGTGAGCATTCTGCTTATTATTTACAATAAGAAATGACATAATAAGAAAGTTTTATCTCGTTTATTTTGATTACGCATGATTGACCCACACTGAAAAAAAGTGTTGCATGCAAAACTGTTGCAAACAATTTATTTGTGTTGAATTTAAACAAACAAATTAAATTTAATAATGTTCAACTTAATTTGTTTGTTTAAATTCAGCCCAAATAAATTGTTTTCAACCACGTAACGTAAAAAAATTGAGTAAATTCAATGAATCAACTTTGAATAATTTTTTTTCAGTGCATCATTTAAACCACTCTGTAAACAAATACAGCCTATTTGTGTTGGGACAACATAAAAAAATTAAGTCAACTTAGTTTTTACAAATTGAAGTGGATTGAACATAAAAAATTAAGCTGTCTCAACGTAATGTCAAGAATTGTGTTGTTTCAGCTCATTTTAAATAAGCAGTTTGAACAAACAACAAGCAACACTCCTCATTTGTTTAATTTTAATTTCAATGTAAAGGTTATGCACAAATTAATATGAATTTTAAATTAGAGTCTACTCAATATAAACATTCATATAACATCGTTTGCCATGCATTTAAGCAGGTGGACCAGACACAGACAGGGAAGACCTGGTTCTGCTGCCTTGCTGGTTGATTCCCCCTGATCTGGGTAGAATTATGATCCATCAGCGTGGTCCAGGTGTGCTGAACATGGCGTCTGTTCCTCAGGGGAGAGATCTTAGCATCTGCTGAGTGCCTGCTGATGTAGTGCTGTATCGCACAGATCCAGGAACAGCGCTGGGGCTGCAGCTGGCCACATGATCCCGGGTCAGTGTTGCTCTCCCATCACACACTTGTTGGAAGTCGGGTTAATTAGTTGAGAAATAGCAGTTGCTTCCTACAGGCCTTACCTGAGAAGACGTTTATTATCTGATTTGTGTGGTTTGTTTATTTATTGTGCGTGTGTGTGTGTGTGTGTGTGTGTGTGTGTGTGCGTGTGTGCGTGCGTGTGTGTGTGTGTGCGTGTGTGTGTGTGTGTGTGCGTGTGTGTGTGTGTGCCATTGAGGAAATGAATGGAATGTCTAAATTCTTAAATGCTAACTCAGCTGCAACCAGGATGTAGCTGTATAGGCTAATATTGATTTCGAAGTTTAATATTAATATTGATGTTTAAAGATTGTTTAAATAAAGGAGAAATAGGCCAAAATATATCAGAAATGCCATCTATTAATATTTATATTTATTTTATATATTTCATTAGGCTACATAAGTACATTACTGCACAACTGAACTAAAATCAAATGTGACAGACAGAAAGAAAGAAAGAAAGAAAGATAGATAGATAGATAGATAGATAGATAGATAGATAGATAGATAGATAGATAGATAGATAGATAGATAGATAGATAGATAGATAGATATGGAAAATTAATGATAGAATCTTAGTTGTTTGAAATGTAAATTTATACATATTTCATCACATTTTAATAATTATCATTTAAAGACCGTGGTGGCGCAGTGGGTTAGCACTGTTGCCTCATAGCAAGAAGGTCGCTGGTTCGAGCCATGGCTCGGAGTTTGTATGTTCTCCCTGTGTTCCAGTGATGGGTTGCAAAGGGCATCTGCTGCATAAAATATATGCTGGATAAATTGGCGGTTCATTCCGCTGTGGCAACCCCAGAATAATAAAGGGACTAAGCCAAAAAGAAAATGAATGAATGACACTGGCCATAGTGTATGAGTGTGAATGAGAATGTATAGGTGTTTCCCAGTGTTGGGTTGCAGCTGGAAGGGCATCAGCTGTGTAAAACATATGCTGTATAGATAAGTTGGTGGATCATTCTGCTGTGGCGACCCCTGTTTATTAAAGGGACTAAGCCGAAAAGAAAATGAATGAATGAAATGAATTGTGGACCAAGGAGGAATAACACTTCATTTCCCAGGATGCAGCGGCATGTCTTCAAAACACAATTCATTAAATTCCACTTCCTGTCATGAACTTCCTCTAAGGTGTGACCTTTTAATTTCAGTGTTCATTTAATTAATGCAAGCGTTCTTGTTTTTCAGTTTAATTTATAATGTTGCAGAGCTCTTCTTTTGGTTTCTATAAAACAAATGAATTCAAATCTACTTGAAATACCTCTTCAAACACCTCCTGCTGCATAAAAAGGCGCAAGATTAAGAAAATAATCCACCAGCCCGTATACTCCAGTTCCCAGGCTCCGTGACAGTGTGCTTTTCTCCTCACACATCTTCATCTGTGGCCCTGGGTAAGATGTCTTTTGGCATGTAGCGATGTGACTAATTTGCTGATAACTGTGGGTTTTGGATAAAGAGCCCCATTGATGTGCTCATGTCCTACAAGAGATTACATACAAGACTGTGTCACAAGAGGCTGCAGGCGTAGAGAATGAATGCAGGCTTACATGCGCCTCAGGCCTTATCTTTTTCTCAGCCATTTGGAGAGGCCTGATAAAGAGCACCTTGGGATCCCCTATTATAAAAATCCCGGTGGTGTCACAGTGCATTGAGCTTGCAGCCATGTTTTCGATGCGTGTGCGGGCTGTTCTTGTATAACTTTTGTATGATGGTGTTAAATGACTGTTCGGTTGATCGACTGTCGATTCATATTGATCGATAATCGCTTTTTAATATTCGATCGGTGATCTCTCAAAGTGCTGAGTGTAGGCGGAAAAAACGCGATTCTGTCAAATAAGATGCGGTAAAATCACAATAATAATGCTCATTTAACGGTGATTAACCAGCTCTTGACCAACCTCTGAGTTAAAAGCAGCAGATATTCCGCCTGCAAACATACGATCTTAATCTCACATGGTTTCCTGATTTTTTTTCGTTGCCCTCAGTGTTGCTATTTACCAAAGTTAAGATTTTGTAGATATTTCAGTGGAAATTAACTTCCCCAAAAGCACCATAAATCAAGCACACTTAGCAACACAAAAGAAACCTGAATTAAAGTGACAGTTCCTTATACACTGCTGAAATAAAAACAGCTGAAACCAGCCTAAGATGGTTACCTAGTTTTAATTGGTCGACCAGCCTGGTTTAAAGGGGATTTTGGCCATTTCCAGGCAGGTTTTTGGCCATTTCCAGCCTGGTTTTACCTGATCAGGTTGGGGAGATGGTGTTAGCTGGTCATTTTCCAGCCTGACCAGCTAAGACCAGACTGGAAATGTCTGAAACCAGCCTGGAAATGGCCAAAACCCCTCTAAAACCAGGCTGGTCAATCAGCTTAGGCTGGTTTAAGCTATTTTTTTCAGCAGGGTATTAATCACAAATAAAAGATAATTTGAAGAATGTTGAAAGCTGCTAGCCATTGACTTCCATAGGGAAAAATACCATGGATGTCGATTTCAAAAGGCTTTAAAATAGAATAACTTTGTGTTCATCAGAAAAAGGAAACTGAAAGTTCTGAACCACTTCAATTAAGAGTAAAGGATCATTTTGGGTAAATCTGTAACAACATTCAACAAATAATGTAGTTATGTAATATTACGGGATTTAATTGAAATTTAGATTCTGATTAATCAGTGGGAAAGTATAACATATAAAATGAAAATATTAGTAATAACAATTATTTACTCACAGATACTATAGACATTGTTTATAATATTTGCATTCTGATCAATTTAATTCATCCCTGCTGAAAAAATGTGTTTACTTAATGTATTGGTGATTAGTGATTGCCTCAAAAATGATCAAAGCACTCCTTAAGGGATAGTTCACACTCAAAATTTTAATTCTGTCATTTATTCAAGCTCCAAATGTAGATTTGTTTCTTCTGAGCACAAAAAAAGATATTTCATAGAATGTGGAAATCGGCAGTCATTGACTTCCTTCCATAGTGTTTTTTTTCCTACTATGGAAGTAAATGGCTCCTGATTGCAAAATATCTTCTTTTATGTTCAACAGAAAGGAGAAAAACTGGTAAAAGTTTGGAACCACCTGAAGGTGAGTAAATGGTGAGAATTTTCATTTTTGGATGACCTGTCCCTTTAAGCATCCTAAGCAAAGTTGTAAATCAGAAATGCAGTGCTTGGTTAATCATTGCTCTTCTCAAGTATGTAATGCTGGAGCTGCAGGTGATTGTGTAGAGTAGGTTTGAGGTCTCTTGAGTATATATTTGTATTGTTCTCCAGGAGCTTTGGTTTCGTAGGGCATTCTGGGTGGTTTGAACACACTCCAGTGTTTATAATCTCATGTAATCTTGTCTAATGATGTTCTCATAATCTGTCAAAGCCTCTGGTTGCAGTGGTTTACAAACAAAATCGGAACTCACAATCAGATTGTGGTAAACAATCCAAGATAAGCAGTTTTAAACTAATCTGATGGTAGGACTTGTACACTGTGAACAAACAAAAACAACGGGTGGGTTTTCTTAAACGTTAAACTGAGATTCATGTTCAAAAGCTTTTCTTTTAAACGCTTTATAATCTGTTAAACTAATATTGTGAAATATCATTAAAGATAAATAAATCAGTTGTGAATTTCTGTAAAATATTTGCTATATTAATATTCAGAAATGAGACTGATTTGTTGCTCAATTTAGTGTTTTGATAGAAAATGAAAGTTGTAAATTATGTAATGTTTTTTCCTTTCCATTTGATCTAACTTTTTGTCAGATTTAATAATAAAATGTTTAATATTTAATAATATATGTGATGATTAAATTTGATTATAAAAAATTTGCTTCTTTTAAGAATATTTATTGTGTGTTTAGTTATTTTTGTTTTAAAATAATTAACGTAATAATTGCCGTCATTGTGGCGCAGTGGGTAGCACAATCGGCTCACAGCAAGAAGGTCGCTGGTTCGAGCCTCGGCTGGGTCAGTTGGCATTTCTGTATGGAGTTTGCATGTTCTCCCCATGTTCACGTGGATTTCCTCCGGGTACTCCAGTTTCCCCCACTATAAGCTAAATTGGCCATAGTGAATGTGTGTGAAGGAAGGAGTACATGGTATTTCCCTGTGTTGGGTTGCGGCTGAAAGGGCATCTGCTGCGTATAACATATTCTGGATATGTTGGCGGTTCATTCCGCTGTGACAACCCCTGAATAATAAAAGGACTGAAGAGAAAATGATAAAAGAGCTGAAAAGAAAATGAATGAATGAATGAATAAATTAATGAACTTAATCCTTGGTAACTCAATGAAATGCAAAGTTTACTTTAAAATTATAAAAATTATTTAAATATAATTTTATGTTTTATTCATTTGTATAATTGAAAAAAATGGAATCATTAATCTATTATTTTAATTAATTTAATATTCAGTTAACAAAATGGCTTTCCTCCGGGTGCTCCGGTTTCACCCACACTCCAAAGACAGGTGAATTGGGTGAACTAAATTGGTCGTAGTGTATGTGTGTGAATTTGAGTGTATGGGTGTTTCCCAGTGCTGGGTTACGGCTGGACATCCGCTGTGTAAAACATACACTGGATAAGTTGGCGGTTCATTCTGCTGTCCTGATGAAGAAAGGGACCAAGCTGAAGGAAAATGAATGAATGAATTATTAAATATAAATAAGTCAGTTGGTTAAATTGATTAAAGATTTGCCATATTAATATGCAGAAATCATGCTGATTTGTTGCTTAATTTAGTGTTTTGGATAGAAAATTGACAAAAAATAACAGTTAATATATTTTTGTTGTTCATTCAAACTTTTTTGTCAGATTAAAAAAAATATATGTGACGTTTAAATCAGATTGTTTAAATTAGATTATTTTAAGAATTTTATTATATGTTTAGTTGTTTTTTAAATTTACTTTAATCCTTGGTAACTGGTAAATGGAAAGTTTACTTTAAAATAAAAAAATATAATTTATTATCTATTATTTATCTCTATAATTTCACGAAGTAATCATTAATTTACTATTATAATTATTTTAATATTCAGTCAACAAATTGGGGTGACACGGTGGCTCAGTGGTTAGCACTGTCACCTCACAGCAAGAAGGTCGCTGGTTCAAGTTCTTTGTGGAGTTTGCATGTTCTCTCTGTGTTCGGGTGTGGTGGCCAAAGATATGCGGTATAGGTGAATTGGAAAACTAAACTGGCCATAGAGTATGTGTGTGTATGGGTGTTTCCCAGTACTGGGTTGCTGCTGGAAGGGCATCCATTGTGTAAAACATATGCTGGATAAGTTGGTGGGTTACTCCGCTCTGGCGAACCCTGATGAATAAAGGGACTAAGCCGAAGAAAAATGAATGAGTTAACAAAATGAACAATTCAAGTAACACTGTTTTAAAATACTTTTTTGACCAGTTAAAAAATATATTGTTTATTTTAGTTTTGATTGACCACCCGGACTCAAGTCCATTTTTTCTTGTCGTTGCTAAAAGTGGTCTGTATAAGCTTTAAATTACAGCTGGTTTTCTGTACTAACAATTAATTTTCATGTACATGTGTTTATCTTAGTTGATAATAATGAACAAATGCACTACATTAAATGCCATGCGTGTTAATAGTATTTATTGTACTTGAGCTAACATAAACAAACGCCAAACAGCTTTAATTTAATTAAAAAAAGATGAGTAAATTCTTTAACAAATGATCATTGTTTGTTAATATCAGTTAATCAATTAAGCATCATTAACTAATGGAACCTTATAGTGAGTTATATATGAATCCATAAAATATGCTTATTCCAAAGCCATAAAGCAGCGCATTGGCATTTTGTTTAATGATGCTGATGGTAATGGTGGGGTCGGGAAGGGGAATAATGACAAAATGAGCACCTTCAATAGACGCTCGGGCCATGAATAAACTGCCCTCATCGGCCCAGTCCAGAGTCCTGCATTTTATTAGCACTGGCCATGCTAAAATAACCTGCTAACACGTCGCACAGCGCGGCAATAATAACCTCCTCAATCATATTTTAAAAGTCACGTCAAGCCAGGCCTGTATAATTCATCTCTATGCAAATACATCAATGTCAGCCCATTAGTGTATTGCTAAAGAGGCTTTTTATTAAAATGCATTCTTGCCTCGTCCTTTTTTTTTTGTCATCTTTTCTTTTTTTTTAACTCACTCCCAATAAAACATGAGCCCTATTGGCCAAGAATTATAGCAACTATTAGAGTAACATATGGACAGCATGCACTCTGAAAATAAAAACCAACAGATAAAGTAGCAGGGTCATGGCAGGGTACAAACACTTAGGAAAATGGCAGCGGAGTAATAGATTTCCCTGTGCCACTGAAATCAAAGCCTTATTATACATGCATTTAGAGCTGTATTGTGTAGCTGGATGCGCAGGAGGGAAGTTATGACCAGTGCCATGAATTAAAAAGACAATAAAAAGGTGATAAAGTGCATGCTGGATGTATTATATGTTTTAATGAAATTAAAGTAGTGGAGGAGCTGTGTGACGTCTCGATCATTCTGTGATAGTGACATTGAGGAGAGAGAGAGATAGGGGGATTATGGGTAGAGCAGGAATCAGCTGATAGAGGAGTTCCTGTCATTGGAGGACACCGAGATGAAGCCAAGTGTCATTCAGAACCAAAGATTTGATCAGAAGTGAGAAAAACAAGGATTATGTGACTTGATTATATTTTTAATTAAGCAATTCAAATGTTTTGAGTTCAACATTTTCATAACCCAATGTTGGGATGGTTTTAAAATTGCATTTAAATGGCATTTTTTTAATCCAATGATTGGGTTTGTCAATTCTTACCCAATTTTGGGTTACAACATCCCAGAATATTTTAGTATATGCCAATATTACAGCTATATGAAAAAAATAAGAAACCAAGCACTTGAAAAATGTATGATTTATAGTTGTGTTTGAGTATACTGTTGTTGTTTTTTTCTTTAATTCTAGAAACTGCTGGGGATATTCCAAATTTAAAATAATGTTGTTATTAAGAGTCTTTTTAAAAGGTAAGATTGTAATTGTTTTTGCATTAAAAACAAAAAGGGTCCATGTTTTATAGACAAAACCATGACCAATTTACCGAAAAAAGCTCTTGATGACAATATTTTGATCTGAAATGTGTTAGACATGATAACAGACCTTTAGTGAATCATTTTACTTAAACCCCTATTCATCAATTAATTTCAATAATTGCCGTTGGCTTAAATAACCACGATATGACAGTTACTGTAATTGTTTGATTTATTAGTATGGGTTTATGTAAAATGTTAATATTTGAAGAGTTTAGATGCAAAAAAAACTGTAAATACGTCTGAATTTTTCTTCTTAAATTAGCCAACTCACCTTACTGTAAAACACATTTTACTGGACTGTCCTGCTTTTAATGATTGCAGAAGACTTTTTTAATGAAATGAACACTCCTAAGGACATTTAATAAAGTGACACCAGAAATTGTTTATAGAATTCTTATCATGTGTTAACACTTAAATCTTATTTAATTTTTGTATTCATTTGTTTGTTGTTTTTAATTGTATGTTTATTATTAAAATGTTCTTACCATGAAAATAGTCTTGGTTTCTGACATGGCATTAAATAAAAAATACATTACATTACATTACTTCTTAAATGAGCATTATTATCAGGCTCCTGTGTGCAGGTTTAGTAGTTTCACTTTTACGGCACAGGATAAGTCCTTCTCATGGTCTTAAAATGAAATAACTCCACATAAACAAAATAAAATATATGTTAATTTTCTATGGAAATTTCATATTGCATTTAGAGGTTTTTAAATCTGAACATTCATATCCAACATTAGGATAGTTTTTCAATTACATTTAAATGACATTTTTAACCCAATGATTGGGTTTAGTCCATTTTTGACCAAATGTTGGGTTACATTCATCCCAGAATATTTTAGAGTGTGTACCAATATTATATACAATGTAAAATATCATGCACTTTAAAAATCTTGTTTTTTGGGGGGTTTATGATTTATAGTTGTCTTTGAAACTACTGATAATCAAGATTTGAAATAGTAATTAGGAGTCTTTTTTTCTTTGCATTAAAACAAAAAGTGCCATGTTTTTTAAACAACACCAATGTAAATATATAGAGAAAGTAGCTTAAAGTTAATGACCAATTGTCATTGGAAATGTTTGATTGGAAATGTGTTAGACATGATAACAGACCTTAAGGATTAATTTAACTTAAACCCATATTCATCAATTCATTTCAATAATTGCCATTGGCTTAAATAACCACTATATGACAGTTACTGGAATTGTTTGATTTATTAATATGGGTTTATGTAAAATGTTAATATTTGAAGAGTTTAGATGCCAAAACCTCTAAATGCATCTGAAATTTTCTTCTAAAATGAGCTTTATTATCAGCCTCTTGTGTGCAGGTTTAGTAATTTAACTTCTATGGCAATGGATAAGTCGTGTACATGGTCTTTAAAGTGAAATAACTCAACATAAACAAAGGAGGCTGAGAAAAATGTCCATTTTCATTGGAAATTTCAGATGGCACTTAGAGGTGTTTGTATCTGAACTCTTGATTTACCCTTTAAACGTCTGATACATGTAGGCTATTACACATTATGTGCATTACATAATTTCATTTTACAATATATTCAAGTGAATGGATAGCCATGCATTTTACATTATAGTCTATTCTCATTTATACCCTATTTATTTTTCTAGAAGCCTCGGGCGAAACCAGTAGAAAACAAGAGGGGTTTATCTCCTAGAAAATGTTTTATGAACCGCAGAAACAGTAAAGTGAGTCCTGCACATTCTCCACGCGTTTACCGTGTTGTGTTTGGCCGAATGCGGTGTTTTCGGGGCCTGATTACCCGCTTATAAGTCTAATGCTCTAGCAGGGCCAGTGGATCCTGTCATGCCTGCGTGAACAGTGGATTTTTCTCCTTTATGGTGTCATTAATTTACCGCGGATCATTAGCCCTCATACAAACCCATGTTTTGACAAATGTAAGCAGTGAATTATGTACATAATGTACCGCGGCCGTCCGTGAATGAATCACATGATAAACAGGATCTGCCCTGGCATATTACCCAAATGTGTTTCAGGGGGTGTCTTTCTGTGCCCAGACTCGTCACTCCATTACCGGGACAGCTCACTCAATAGCGGCTGTGTGTCAGACACATGCGGCCATTCACAAGCTTTTTATTGTGACCGCCGGTGCGTTCCGGCTAACAGCATTAAATATCGGGTCTGATGAAAAATGATGAAAAAGTGAACATGGAAATGATATTACGCCGCGTCTCTGGGTGGGTTTCTTGTGCCCTGCGCGTGGCGCTTCCTGAAATATGGAATTTTAAGCGAAGGCGCGGCGTGAATTTCATTGATGAGCTCGGCCGTATATTTCTATCATTTGTCTAGACATGTCTTTAATAATTTTGCTAGTGGTTCAGACTGATGTAGATTAGGGTGTGATGCTGAGAAGTGTTCATGTGCTCTGGGGGAAACGAACCTAACCAAAAAACCTGTCGTCAGCATTTAACATAATGTCATTTTAAAAAACACGTGTGTGTTGCTTGCTTAAGAATAACAACAACATAAGGCATCATTTAGGCGAGGGAGGGATTGAAATTGACCCTAGACCGCAAAACCATTGTCAATTTTTTTTTTTTGAAATTGACTGTTGACTTTTCTGAAAGCTGGATTTGGGTTTAATTTCATGCTATTTTTTTTTGTAATTTTTTTTACTTTGCTTTGTTAATGTCTTGTTGTTTTCATAACTGGGGTTAAACTGTTTTTTTATTTTGCATGCTTATTTGTTTATTTTGCTTGCTTTGTTGGTCTAACAGCTCAGTTTTTGTATTTTACTATTTTAATTTGTTTGTGCATTTTGGCTTCTTTTTGTTATTAAACAGATTGTTTGTGAGTTTTTGTTTGAGGTATGTTTTTGCTTCAATTTTCTGCTATTTGAATTGTTGTCCTTTCATTAAATTATTGAGTTTGAGTTTAACTATTTTCAGTTGTTTTTGTTTTAGGTAATTTGTTTTGTTATTGTTTTTGTTTGTTTGTTTTAATTCAACTATATCATTACTTTGTTCATATATTAGCTTGTTTTAATTGTTTATTGTTGCTACTGTCATTTAAAACTCTCATATTTCTGACCCTGGACCATGCAGTCTTGTCGCATGGATATATTTTTTAACAATAGCCAAAATACATAAGGGTCAGAATTATAATTTATTTCTTTCATGCCATTGCTTTCCATTCATGTTTGGGTTTGTTGAAATGGGACTCTCTTTGGCTAAGATAAAAGATAGATAGATAGATATTGGAAAATTGTCTTTAAAATGGTCTATATGCTTAGCAATATAAACTTGGCTACTAAACAAAAATTCAAAAATTAGGTTTCAATAGATATATAGATGAAAATGTACAAAATCTCAAATATTCTAATGATTTTTGGCATTAAAGAAAAAAATGATAATTTTGACCCTTATAATGCATTTTGAGGCAACGCAGTGGTGCAGTAGGTAGTGCTCGGCCACTGGTTCGAGCATCGGCTGGGTCAGTTGGCGTTTCTGTGTGGAGTTTGCATGTTCTCCCTGCATTCATGTGGGTTTCCTCCGGATGCTCCGGTTTCCCCCACAGTCCAATAACATGTGGTACAGGTGAATTGGGAAGGCTAAATTGTCCATAGTGTATGAGTGTGAATGTGTGTGTGGATGTTTCCCAGAGATGGGCTGCAGCTGGAAGGGCATCTGCTGCGTAAAAACTTGCTGGATAAGTTGGTGGTTCATTCTGCTGTGGCGACCCCAGATTAATAAAGGGACTAAGCCGAAAAGAAAATGAATGAATGAATGAATAATGTATTTTGGCTATTGACAAAATATATATCCATGCCAAAAGACTGTGTGGTCCAGGGTCAGAATTATGTGAGTTTTAAATGACAGTAGCAACAACAAACAATTAAAACAAGCTAATATATGAACAAAGCGAAGTAAGAAATTGTTGTATAATTAAAACAAACAAACTAACAAGGCAAATGACCTAAAAACAAAAGAAATAACTGAAAATAGGTAAACTCAATAATGTAATGAAAGAAAGGTCAACAATCCAAGCAGAAAAATAAAGAAAAAACATATCTCAATAAACAAAAGTTAATCTCACAAACACATCTGTTTAATTAAACATCCACAAAAAAAAAAAAAAAAAAAAAAAAAAAATATATATATATATATACAGAAAATGAGCTATTATATCAACAAAGCAAGCAAAATAAAATAAATAAGCATGCAAAAATAAAAACAGTTTAACCCTAGTTATAAAAACAACGAGACATTAACAAAGCAAAGTTCTGGAAAAATTACAAAGAAATAACCCAATCTACAGGGCAAAGGGAAGATAAAATGAAACCCAAAACACAAACAAACTGATGAAAATAGTTAAACTAAAAAAAAGTAACAAAGCACATCAAAGAAAAAGGAAAAGCCAAATAACAAAACAAAAACAAATGAACAGATGAACCTAAAACTCAATCATTTAATCAAAGAAACATCAAGAAAGCAAATTCAAAATAAACCAAATACAGATCCCCAAACAAACAAATGTTAAACTGTTTATCATCAGCTGGGGAGACTATTATCCAGCCTTTTTCTTTCTCCTTTTGCCTATTGAATTTGGATGATTCATGTACATGTTTCACAGTTTTATTGCTCGGGTTAGAGCTTAAGTGAGAGACCAGAGCATGAACTCCACGCAGCCTCTTGCTGACCGGCGCTAATATCTAAAATGCTTCTTATGACCTACTTATTAAGTCAATCTTTGAGAATCTATTGATCTGAATGCCAAATCCGAGGCTGCAGGCTCATGCAAACGGACGGAGGACGACGGGCAGAGAAGAACTTAAGTGCATTGTTTTGACCTCTCGCCTCCGATTCACCACATGACCAGAGACCCAGACGGTCCTTTCTGTCAAAAGTCGGAGGTCAAATGTTCCACAAGAGGTCATTCGCCATCAGTTTAATTTAATATTTGGACAATGGAGTAAATACATAAAAGAATGAAATGCTTTTAAAGAGGAAGACTTTAAGACGGTGGGGGATGGACTCTAATTGAATGGACTCCTGATTTCACTGCCAAAGATGTTTTGGTGCGTCTTTAATCAATGCTTAAGGCTCATAAAATCCCTAGGTCATAGTCAGGCATATTTCCATAATCAATAACGACGAGACCTCAAGTTCAGCAGGCTATGATCCTGTTCATGCCTCTTTATTTTTCATAGAGATATTTATCACTATTGCTGTCACAGAGAATTGGAAGCCATGTATAAATGCACATCTCGAAAACTAAAAAGAGTGTAGTTTTTTCTGTGTGTAAGTGTGTGTGTTTAAATCCTGGTTTAGAGACATGCTAATATATTGGTTTTGTGCTTTAAAGGATTGAGTCAGTGTTGTGCACATCGGGTTTGTCTGCCGAGATTGTGAATCTAAAAATGTTGAAATGGTATATGTGAAACACTGCTTGTTGTCCTCACAGGATAAAAGTATGTAACTGTGACCCCCCCCACCTTCAATATATAAAGTCCATATTGCAAACTATAAATTTAATTTTATGGGGAAAATATGTGAAAAGCCAAAATTCAGATTTTTACGGTGGCCAAGAGAGCTTAGTGTGCTGCAATTAAAGAAAACATGTGCAATTACAGAAATGTCAGAAAATTGAGAAAAGATCCACAGGCTCACTACGCATACGTAACTTTTAAAAATGCACAGCATTTTCACACAACGCAAACAAATTAATAAAGCGCACTGCATTTTCACACAACGCAAACAAATTAAGAAAATGTGCTGCATTTACTCACAACGCAATCAATTATTGAAATGCGCTGCATTTTCTCGCAATGAACACAATTTAATAAAACACACTGCATTTTCTCACAACACAAACAATTAATAAAATGAGCTGCATTTTCTTACAACTTACAACGCAAATATTTGAATAAAACGCACTTTATTTTCTCGCAATGCAAGCAATTTAATAAAACGAACTGCATTTTTTCGCAACGCAAACAATTGAATAAAACACACTGCTTTTTTCTCACAGTGCAAACAAATTAAGAAAATGTGCTGCGTTTTCTCACAACGCAAACAATTATTGAAATGCGCTGCATTTTCTTACAATGCACACAATTTAATAATACACACTGCATTTTCTCACAACACAAACTTAATGAAATGTGCTGCATTTTCTTACAACTTACAACGCAAACAATTGAATAAAACGCACTGCATTTTCTTGCAATGCAAGCAATTTAATAAAACGCACTGCATTTTTTCGCAACGCAAACGATTGAATAAAACGCACTGCATTTTTTCGCAACGCAAACTATTGAATAAAACGCACTGCTTTTTTCTCACAGTGCAAACAAATTAAGAAAATCTGCTGCATTTTCTCACAACACAAACGATTTAATAAAACGGGTTGCATTGTCACAACACAAACACATAAAAAAAAAAAAAAAAACTGGCTGCATTTTCACACAACGCAAACATTTGATGAAAACGCTGCATTTTCTCACAACACTTTCAAATAGCATGGAGCACAATGGAAATGTCTCAAGGAGACTCTAAAGCATAATGGGCTATTTAGGTAATGGTTATTTAGGCTAATAAATACTAAAGACAAGGGAATTGGGATATTAAAATAAATAAACAAAAAAACTCACCTTTCAAAGATCACCTACAACTTCACAGACGGTAACATCCATCATGTTTTTGGGTCCACTTGAAACATTTCGGCTGTGTTCCATTCTTACTGTGTTGTGAAAAAATGCAGCACGTTTTCGTAAGTTGTTTGCGTTGTGGGAAAATGTAGTACTTTTTTAATGTGTATGCATTGTGAGAATGCAGCATGTGTGCTGTCAAACAAATGAAGATCTTTTCTTAATTTGCTAGGGTTTTTTATAATTGCGTGTTTTCTTAAATTGCAGCAAGTTAGGCTCTCTCGATCACTGTAGAATTTATATGTTGCAGTGGGAGCTTCATTTTCCCCCCCACAGCTTAAAGACATGCGCTACAGATCAATTGAATAAGCTAAATTGTCCGTAGTGAATGAGTGTGTATGGGTGTTTCCCAGTGTTGGTTTGCCGTTGGAAGGGCATCCGCTGTGTAAAACATATGCTGGATAAGTTAGTACTTCATGTATAACATATACTTCAGAAATCTTTCTAATTTAGCAATTCAAAGACAACAATAATATCATTTTTAATATGTTTATACATTTTTATTCCATAGTGTGGGAAACAATCCTCCACACCATCATGATGCTCACGCGTGTTAAAGCAATAAAACTAAACAAGCCTTTGTTACCGTTTAATCACTTGAGGTTAATGGTTCTGATTTTATTTATTTTTTTAACTTCCCATTAGGTTTGAGGTGTTTCACATCTCATTTTTTTTATTTTACTTCATTTCATTTGATTTTACAGGCATCTCTTTAGCACACATTGATGCCCCGCACTGTTAAACTCTAAAGAGCTTCAATAAAACACCTCTGTCAGTGGCCTGCCAATAAAAAATGAAAACCCATTTAACTCTAAGGAGGTACAACTCTGGTCTGGGGCCAGTCAATAAAACAAACACAAACCGTGGCTTCCTGGTGAAACAGACATTGCTGGTTTGCAATGGAGATTGCAAGGTCAAAAGGACGGAGGTAGAAAAGCAAAAAGAGGGACATTTCAGTGGAAACCATGAAGAGGTTTGTGCACATGCACTGTTTTTCACATTTCACACAGTTGCATATGTCTTTTAAATGACTTGACCTCAAATGAACAACAATAACCCAAAGAAAATATACCAGACCCTAAGATTAAGCAATTCTGTGATCACATAATTTAATGCTAAATCAAAAATCAAGCAAATTGTTTTTTTTTATTGTCACAGCTTAATCCATCATTACATTTCTTGTTTCTTTAATATAGAGGGAATGCAATGAGGAAAGCAGCTTTTTCTGTTTTACTTAGCAGCTCAGACTGGACTGAAGTAGTAACATGGTGCAGCTGTTATTTATAGCCACAAATTAAAATGTATTATATTTCACAATAGTATTATAATAGCATTGTACTTGCAAAAATTATTATATTTATACATGTATTTAAATATGTTTATTTATGCATTTATTTATTTATTTATTTATTTATTTATACATTTAAACATTTATTTATTTATTTATTTATTTATTTATTTTTTATATGTACATTTAAACATTTATTTATTTATTTTTTATATGTACATTTAAACATTTATTTATTTATTTATTTGTGCATGTATTTATACATGTATTTAAACATATTTATTTATACGTTTATTTTGTATGTATTTATTTATTTATACATGTATTTAAACATTTATTTATACATGTATTTATTCATGTTTATTTACTTATTAATTAATTTATTTATACATGTACTTATTTTTTATACATGCATTTATACATTATTTATTTGTACATGTATTTAAATTTATTTTTAATGCATGTATTTATACAAGTGTTTAAACATATTTGTTTATTTATACATGTGTTTATTTATACATTAATTTATTTGCACATGTATTTAAATATATATTCATTTATGCATGTATTTATGCAGGTATTTGAACATTTATTTATACATGTATTTATTTATGTTTTATTTATTTATACATGTACTTTTATACATCATTTATACATTATTTGTACGTGCATTACAAATAAATATTAAAATGTATTTAAACGTATTTATTTATTTATACATGTTTGTTTGTTTGTTTGTTTGTTTATTTATTTATAGATTTGTGTATTTATGCATGTATACAGGTATTTAAACATGTATTTATTTACTTTTATTTAATTATTTTTATTTTTATTTATTTTATTTAAGTACTTATTTAATTGCTTATATTTATTCTTGTTTGTTTGTTTGTTTGCTAAAGTACAAGAGATTTATCAACAAAGTTTTGTTTAATCTGATCATTCTAAGCTGTTTGTGTATCATTATATAATATGCTTTACAGGGTTAAGAGATAAACGCTGTTTCTTTCAGTGTTTCCCTTATATAAACTAAAGAGACAAATGTGTCTGACAGTTTTTACAGAACTGTTGTCTACATTGTCACAGCAAAACACAAAAAATATTGCCACAAATTTTGAGAGAAGCAATTTTAGGCCTTTAGAAAAACGTCCTGAAAAATCTTAGATATATACTGTATATCCGTCAACTGGTTATATAATGCACCAATGGCAAAATATTGTCCAGATGACATCTATATTAAAGAGCTCTCCTCGTGGAAGAGGGCAAAATGTCAAGTCCCTCTGGCTCTGGGCAGAATGGTCACACTGGCTGCTGTAATGAGGCCAGGATCTCCTTCGTCCGCGAGTGTGAGGAGAATCAGGATGAGGAATCACAATCACTGTTTGCTCTTGAAATGATTCCATCTGAAATGAGGCCCATTACGTTCTGCTCAAACACCATCGGCTCCTCCACTGTGGACAGGGGTCAAAAGTTTACACTCCAAAGCCTGTGTCAAAGCTCCTGAGCCAACAAAAGACACAGATTATATATGAACATTCCTGTTGCTGTAACACCATCATTTAGAGCTCACAAGTAGACATCCACATTAACTGAACTTGAGTGCTTTATTTCGGGGGGCTGGGGCTTAGTAATATAACTTTATGGTTCAATCTTTTTCTCTCTCTCTTCATTTGTTCTGTTGTTTCATCTGTAGTAGTATGATCATTTCTAATATTTAACATGCATTTCAAATTGATACACACTTCTGGCAAATAAGAACTAAAACTGGTTTGAATTTAAATGTTAAATGTTTGACTTTACGGCTCGCTGCAATACTTTTTCTGTTTCATCAATTGCACGATCATTAGCGGTATCATAATTCAACATTGTCAGTAACAAACCTGTACATTACTGTATTGTTTGACTTGACAGAAATCTATGAGTTTGGAAAAAAGGTATGAATGCTGTGCATGAATAAACTTGTGTAAAAAAAAACACACACCTACTTGCTGATAGTACAGTTTCCTTCAACTTACAATCACCAAAACTTAAAACACTAGCTTGGTCTCAACTGGAAACGTGACTTTCATGTACGAATTAGGCACTTTTCAGATGAGTTCATACAATTTCATTTGTATGACAATATACTATTATATATAGTTTTACAGTGTACTAAAATGCAAGGGCGTAGATTTACTTGATATTGGTGGGGACTCAATTGAAACCCCCTTCCCTCCTAACCCTTTCTGTACATATGTTAATGAGAGTTGACAGAGCATTATTTAATATTGGAGACAATTAAATTATTGGGACATGTCAATAATCGTTGGATGTTGGCGGGGACATGTCCTCTCCATCCATGCTAATTCTATGCCTTTGCTAAAATGTACAAATGAGAATGTACAGATTAATATGAATTAGCCGCTAAATGAAAAAGTTCTATTGTATTGTATTGTATTGTATAGCTAATGGGTGGCATGGTGGTGCAGTGGGTAGCGATGTCACCTCACAGCAAGAAGGTCGCTGGTTCAAGCCCAAGCCCACAGCTGGGTCAGATGGCATTTCTGTGTGGAGTTTGCATGTTCTCCCCTTGTTGATGTGGGTTACCTCTGTGCTCCTGTTTCCCTCACAGTCTAAAGACATGCGGCACAGGTGAATTGGGTAAGCTAAATTGTCCGTAGTGTATGGGTGTTTCCCAGTGATGGGTTGCAGCTGGAAGAGCATCCGCAGCGTAAAACATATGCTGGATAACTTGACAGTTCATTCCACTGTGGTGACCCCAGATTAATAAAGAGATTAAGCCGAAAGAAAAATAAAAGAATGAAAGAGTGAATGTATAACTGATATTTCTGTGACGCATTGTTTCTACAAAATCATGTCAGTGTAGTTTTGTTCTCACTCCTGCAAACACAACTGCTGCCAGGTTGATATTTACCTTATTATATTATTGTTATTATTATTAAACAGATAGTTTATAAAAAAATTTCCATCTTCATCATTTACTCATACATAACTGCTTCTAGTCATGCAATTCTTTCCTCTGTTGAACACAAAACAAGAAATTCTAAAGAATGTTGTAAAAAAGCAGCCATTGACATCCATAGTAAGGATAAAAAAATACTATGGATGTCAATGACAATGGTTTTTATAGTCATACAGAAGAATCATTTTGAAGAATCTTTGGGTCAGTGATTCTTGAAAGAACCGTTTGTTTCTTAGTCTGAGGAACATTTTAATAATCAAAATAATCTTTTCCCACTTTAAAGGTCCTGTGAAATAAAAATAAAAAAACACTTTTTCAGATGTTAGCATCGTAAAAATGCACATTTTAAAGCACTTCATGGGCCTTTTAAAGAACCTTTTGTAGAATGAAAAGGTTCCATGTAGTTTAAAGGTTCTTCATGGAACCGTCAATGGGAATAAAAAAACTTTTTTTCTATAGTTGTTATTGTGAAAGTGACACGTTTACTAGCAAATTGCACCACTTTGTCCTCAGCCCACATGAAAAAATACTATTGTTATTTAATAGTAAATGTTTTCGAACCACTCGTAAAGTACTTGAATTAATAAGTAGTGGTAATTCTATAGTTGCTATGGAAACACAGCTAGTAATATTACTAGTAACGTACAATACTGTAGTTTTCTTCATTATATTACACACTCAATAAATAACTCTGTGAATGACATGGTTTCAATTTACTATGATCATCTATGTGAAGCTGCTTTGACACAATCTACATTGTAAAAGCGCTATTCAAATAAAATTGAATGAACTCAATTTAATTGAAGTTTCATAAACTAATTTCGAGAGGAGCACGTGATATGATAGAACTGGCTGCTCATCTGTAATCCGTAATAATCCAATCAGAGTGATCCTAGTTTGCTATAAATGGATCATTTTCTTCCTATGCTCGATCTTCATTTGGAAGAATACCCCCTTCCACCCCATCTCCTCCTTTTCCACCCTTTTCTAAAGGGGGAGCTCTCGAGACCTACCTGATCTCGGATCTCCTGATATGCTTATTGACCGGGGCGGGAGCCCTGTGCTCAAATATCTCCTAGCTCAGGGTTCTCTCCCGGGACAGCATGCCAAACCTGCTTTAAACGCCAAGCATATCTAAGTGTGAACTCTTGAATTGAGGGCAGGATTTCCATCCAATAAATTTGTTTAGCACCAACTAAAAACTATTTACAAAAATGCAATTGAGTTGGTTCAACATGATTTTATCAAATAGAAGTTTAAATGCATTTATATTTTTATTTAACTTAAACTCAAAGGCCCGATAATATCATGCATGTCTATTATGTGTTGTATAGTTTGAAGTCTCTTGAAGTTATCCTAAATGCCTTTTTTAAGCATATTTCATGAATTACATATACAGTTGATTGAGACTGATCTCAGAACTAATTTTAGGACAGTTATTGCTCACTGAGCAAAGCAACAGACTGCCTTTGTGCTAATTAAACTGCCAACACCCAAAGCATGGGTGCTTCTGCAAGGTGGTAATCTCAAAACTCAATGCATTACATGAAACTCTTCTAAATATTCAAACTAAAGTTAAGAATAAATTCTAACAAGTCCGTCTATTACCTTTTAAACACCCAAGATTACTTTTATTGTCAACATTTCCCTCTCTTAATGCATGCAAAGCGTTCTAGTAACTACAAATCCCCTAAACAGGTAATTGGATTAACACAATTCCTTCATGTTGTTCCAACACAAAATGCTTAAGTTAATTGAATGGTTTACAAATTTAAGTGGACTGAACATAAAACCAATTAATTAGCCAAAGAAATGGCAAGAATTGTGTTGTTTCAGCTCATTTTAAACAGGTAATTTAAACAAGCAACAGTAATAATTTTTTGTGTGTACACTGGAAAAAATTATCCAAAGATGATTCTTTGGATTTACTCAATTTTTTTTTACGTTGAGCGGTTGTAAACGATTTATTTGGGCTGAATTTGAACAATTAAATGAAGTTGAACATTATTAAATTTAATTTGTTTGTTTAAATTGAACACAAATAAATTGTTTGCAACAGTTTTGCATGCAACACTTTTTTCAGTGCTGCAATACACTGTTTACATAGCAAAATCTAAAGTATCAGTTTACTATAGTTAATAAAACTGTGCTTTAGAGCTTATTATGAGTACTATAAAATATACAATGTAATATGCTTTACTATAGTATGGTTAAAAAAGTAATATAGTATTTACTATAAACTGTTAAATAATTTTTTCATGTGGGAGTGTAAACGAAGCATCCTTATGTGCAAGCCGTTTACAAGGTGTAGAGAGCAGCTGCCACATGGGATCTGTCAGATTCTTCACAGTCACAGTGTAAAGAGCATTAGATTCCTGCGCTGTCGCTTTCTGACCCCGCAGTCTTCATTTCCCCCTCAGAAACAGTGCAGGATTGAGAGGGGAAAAGCAGAGCCGTCTCTCCTGCTCCTCCACAGACAGGGGTGACATAACTAAAGAGGCATTAACACCCAATTGCCACATTGCTAAACAAACGACGGGGCCTTGGCGAGCATGGGAAAACAGCATTATAACCCACCAGCAAACTGACAAGAAGAAAACCAGACAATTTGAGCCTTGTTTCGCTCGCCGTATCTGGTGGAACTGACAACTTTCTATCATGTATACCAACTTTCCCAGGCCGGATTACGTACATAAAAGAGTGTGAGTTTGACCATAAATCAAGCTCTCCTGGGTCTCGCCTTTTCCCTCACCTCTCGCTTGTAGGAAACACTAGTTGTGTCTGTTCTCTCAGTTCTTGAAGGCCTGTGGGACAACCGGGAGAGTAAATATTAACCTTCTCTCGACCAAAGTGTAAACAGGTTTAAAAAAAATCAGGCAGTTCGTAAATCAGTATTTCAGTTGCGTGGTGAGTTATTAGTTTATTTACAATTGCAAATGTGGAGCACAGCTGACAAACCACATGAAAGTGCAACTGAAAAAAGTGCAACAGAAACCGTAGTGTAAAAAAATGTGATTTATTTATTTATTTTTTATTTTTTTTGCATTTCCCCTTACTGATTTGTTATTGTTTTTGTATGTTTGTCACACTTTGATGTTTCAGATTTCATCAAACAAACTTATAGAAACAAATATAAAACGATTAAACATATCATATAGTTTTGAAATTAAAATCTTTATCAGTAAGGGAAAATAAAATCCAAAACTACATAGCCGCTCCAACTGTTTTTTTAATTATTATTATTATTATTATTTTTTTTTTTACTAAACAGTAAACAACATTTGAACTGTATCAAAATTGAACTAAAATGTCTTAAGATTAAAGGAGACTTCTGTGACTTCCAGAGGCTCTGGAACTCTCTCCCTCTAGCACTAAGAACTCTGGGATCAGCTGAACTTTTTAACAAACATTTCAAGACATGTGGTTTTTGGTCAAGCTGTTAGTTAAGTTTTAATTATGTATGGTGAGCTGGTTTTACTTTGGTGTTTCTGTTCTTGGATATTTTAACTTGTTTTAATAGGTTTTCTTTTATTGATGTGTTTTATTTTACCTGTTTTTTGCTTTTATTTTATTGTAAAGAACTTTGACACAATGTCTGTGAAAGTTGGTATATAAATAAACCTCTACTTGCTTAGCTTTACTTGCTTAAATGTAGATTGTTCAACTGTGGTGTTAGATATAGTTTCTGTGAAACTTTTAAAACACAAGCACTCAATACTAAAGACCATAGAAAGCCTGTATTAAATCATTGCTTGAATAGCATAACAATTACAGCTGCCTCAAGAGAATAGTTGGTATATGTTATATTCCTTGTTTAATAAGGGCAGGAGACATGGTAAATTGTTTTAGAGAAAAAATGTTCTGTATTTATTGCAATTTGTTGTGATTGATAATCAGTGGTAATTTTTTTCCTACATCTGAAGTCTTCTGAAGCTGAAGCATTGGTATTGTGGTACATGGCACCTTTTTGAAAAGGATTTTATTTCTCTAAATGACATGACATTTGTATCTAGGGGAAAGTAGGATTTCGTTCCTAGGGGGCTTATTAATAATAATATTATTATTAATCATAATCTTTTTCCTTAAACACCAGTGTTTATATAGAATCTACAAACAGTTAACCCAGTACATTTAATCAATTGTTTGTTACTCAGAAATTAGAATACTGGTTAAAAGGTCCATACAAATACAATCATTAGGTATTTTTCATTTTATTTGCATGTGTGTTTAAAGCAAAATTGCTATTTTAATTTAATAATTTAATATTAATAATATTAATTTATTAAAATATATTTTTCTAAATTTCTACTTTGAAAAGTTTAATAATTATTGGTTTTAAGGTCCCAGAAATGGCAGTCAGGAGGGATATAACCCCCTAAAAATGCTCTAGAACTACCCGTTTTGATCTTAAATTTACAGACTGAAACTAAATTAAGATTTATTGTATTGAATTTAATCCAATACATGACTACAATTCTAACCTGGGTTTCAAAATGTTTTTGATTCATACTTTATTATATTTATTTATTTATTTATTTTAATTAGTCACAGTTTATATATTTTTAAAAGTAGCAAAGCTCAAGGAGGATCAGCGTCTTGTGAGTTTTCCTGAGATCTCCTGCTGAAAAGACGTCGGCCGTCACTCAGATAATTCCCTCTGCTTCATTGTTGATGAAGCTTTGCTCTGGTGTCCTGCTGCTCCAGTGTGTGTGCTGTGGAAAGCGCCTCAATGGGGCCTCTTTGTAATCCTCTAAAATGGAAAATTCACAATTTGTAGCAATTTGTCTCACAGCAGCCCAGGCTGTTAAAAGAGCCCTCATTCACTCCCCACCCAAGTAGACAAGACCGGACTACAGGGAAATATATAATAATGACAAAATATTATATTATATTATATTATATTATATTATATTATATTATATTATATTATATTATATCATATTATATCATATTATATCATATTATATTATATTATATTATATTATATTGATATATATAATAAAATATAATGTAATGAATAAGTCTTCTTAAATACTTCAATATATCTTGAAATGAATATGAAAAGTGAATTTTTACATAAGGCTAGTATAGGTGCACACCAAAATAAAAATATAAAAAGTATGAAAAATTTCACAAGCCTGCAGATCAATCTTGTCAAGTACATTCTGCATGTGCATTTACTTTATTTTCTTGGAAATCAGCTTTTATTTGTTTTACTACTTTTATGGCAGTCGAGTTTATGGCTCTCAACTTAATTCCAGAAGCTGCTATGAGAGAGCGAGGAGAGCAATGCTGATGTACTGGAGAGATTTGGAGATCAGTAACGAGGATAACATTAGCTAAAACACAGTGGGGAAAAAAATTAAATGTTGAACAAAACAGACTTGGTCAGCAGGGTGAATTATGCCAGTACAAAATATAGATTATTCTGTAAAATCTTTTAAAGCATGGAAAAAAATCTGATCAAAACCTGTATAACTGTTCCATTATTTTAACAACAGACAATTAATTAAAACAGCAGATTATCTGGAAACACATTACAATAAAGTTTATTAATATTAGTTAATGTTAGCGAATGCATTTGCTAACACGAACAAATAATGAACAATGCATTTGTTACAGTATTTGTTTATATTAGTTAACATTAGGTAATGTAAATAGAGTTGTTCAGTTAGTTCATGTTTACTCAGTGCATTACACAAAAAAAACCCTGGTTGCTTTAAATTTTTAAGCTGAATCAAATTAATCTTATGAGTCCATTATACTTATGTTAAACAGTCTTAAAACAGCTCACATCACTTATAAAATTAAGTTCGCACACGATTAACTTAGATTAATAAGTTACAATGAATTAAAAACATTAGCTGTCATGAATAAATGATCATATAATTTTTTTTACAGTGTAATGTCAACAACAATCATGAATTTGGATTTTTAATAATGCATTAGTAAAGGTTGAACTATGATTAATAAATGCTGTACATTATTAGCTCATGTTAGGATACATTAATTAATGAAACCTTATTGTAAAGTGACAGATTATCTTATATATTACAATTTTAGCGGTATGACACTGTATAAACTTTCAGCGGGTTCACCAGAATTGTTGAGCCAGTGTTGTTATTGGATTTTATGTGACAGAATCTTTTCAGCAACCAATAAGAGACTGAACACACTTAAGAACATGCAGAAATGTAAAACCACCATGAAGAACACAATCAATCTTCTCTTCCACCCACACACATGCTGGAAAGCTCAATATATTTGACCCTGAAAGTGATAAGGTGTTTTAATAATGCAATTTTTTTTCTTGAATATCAGTGGACAGTGGTTACTCGCCCACAACAATGCAATAGGCTAGTTGTCTTGTTGTATATATGTTTCTTGAAGAGGTCACACACTGGCACATTATAATAGCTCAGTAAAGTCTGGTGACCTCAAAGTCTCACCAATTTACAGCCAATGAGTTAAAGTGTGTCCAATCTAATCCTTATAGGTGTTTATGGAGTGGAAAGTGCAGGCCTGCTCTCAAAGTGAATTGAAGTCTTTGTATGCTGTGCACCTGAATAAAAGGATGTGGAGTTTCAGACTGATGACAGCTTGGATGGGAGGGTATGTTGTGAATATTCTAATTAATAATATAAAATGTGAATTTATTCTATATTATATATATAGCATTAAATTATGATTTGAATTTAACTTTGCACAAATAATGCTTTTTAGTTTGTGTTAGGCTAATTGCACAAAATTCTATGTTTATTCATTTCTGGTAGCTAAATGACACCAACTGCACAACAAAATGAAATGTATGATCACTTTGGAAAACTCTCACTTTACCATCCTAAAAAGCAACAAATCCAGCTGTATAAATGGGGGAAAACTGCATATGAAGTGTAAACAGTGCCGGCCAACATGGGTTAAACTGCTGTTAGGCAAATAAATATCTTGACGTAATTGCATGAGGAGGTCCTTTTTTTGTCGACCTAAATTCACACTTCACCTCATTAGCAACTCGGCTGAATGATGTGAGCAGCCCATTTCAGTAATGAAGCATTAAAAAAGGACTTTCAATGATTTTTGGTCAAGCTAAAGGTACTGCTAAAGTATGTTATAGTGCTCACCGATGAAACCATCATGAAAAATCAATACGGACAATGGCTAAGAAAGGTGTCAGCATTTATTAATATGGATCTTTCTGACACAGGCGTCAGAGATTTCTGATGCAGGATACGTTCCTTCATTATAATCCCCTTTTCGTTAAACATAAATCTTAGAAAGTGCGTCACGGTTGGTCTCAAGTTTAATTTTGCAGAATGTTTTCAGCGTTTTAACTTTCATCCGTGCACTTTCATTGCATATTATTGTCCATATTTCTATCTGAAACCTCTGTTAAGGTGCCTAATGTAATTGGATCCATTTTAAAACTAATAGAATTGTCTTTTTGAGTTCACACACAGCCACTGGCAGACATTCACACAAAATAATTTGTTTCACCACCAGTAATTTTGTTTTGATTATTTTCTACTTGGCTGTGATAATGTTTGGCATTTTGATTTTTATTAAACGCGTATGTAATTGTTCCAGCCGTCGCATTTTGCGTCCGCCCTACCATCAAATCTCACTTTTCTTGCCTGTAAACCGGGCGAGCAAACAATCCAATCTCTTAACCGAATGAGAACCTTTTCCCCGCTTTGATTACAAGCACTCACACACAAAGAAAGCAAGCGAGCAACGCTTCCGTCTCAATGTATTTATTTATTCCCTCCTAAAGTGAGCCGTGTTGTTTAAAAAATGGTTTTATATTAATTTCATGGATTATTTGCTCATTAGGCATTAATCATAGTGCCCCATCTGGATGGGACTGCCGTGACTACAGGAGAAACAGCTATTCTGATCTCAATTAGATTATGCCTCTCTTCTTAGCCTGCCCATAAATCATTCCCCCAAAGTGAAATTAACAGTTACTCGAGCGCATTAATAATCTGCGTCAGGCATAGGAGAAATTCAGCAACTGGAACCACCCGTCCCAGCCAATGGTGAAAACATCATTTTGTTTATGAAATATAAACATTCCACGGTGGGGTTCCTCCGCAAATTCTTGCCCCCCTCTCCTCCGTCCGTGACAGGGAAAAATGATGGTGCGCCGTGTGCCAGATGAGCAGTCACCCGGACACGGTGTGTACAGCCACACAGCTTGATCAGACTCCAGATGGGCTTGTGCTGCTTTTCTACTACGATGGCTTTACTGCAAACATATACTCTGCATATAATCTTAGATTGCTTTTTGATATCGTCGGGAAAAATGCATGAAGGTGCATGTTTTGGTTTAACGGGCTTTATTCATTTGTTTACGAAAGCACAGCTGTGTGAATTCTGGATTCACGGGAAGAATGGCAACATTGTAACGTCTAAATTAGACATCTGGTGCCGTAACGTTTATATTTTTTTTAACAATTCATTAATTGTTTTATTTATTATATCTCTGGATACATTAATATTTCACACCAACCAGTTTTGCACTAATTTAAACCAGGATTTTTAAGCTTTCAGTAGTATTAGCACTACTATTGCACTTTTGTGCTGGGTACCAAACTTGCAGTGTGAATTCATTGTGCAGTGTAAGAATGTACCTAATGGTCAGACTTATAAATTCAAAGGATTGTAAACTGGAGACTTGCTCTGCCTGACCTGATCATTTAAATTAGTGAATCATTACCTGGAGACTTGCTCTGACCAGATAATTTTAATGAGTGAATCAACAAGATTCACACTGTCCTGATCATTTGAATCTGTAAATTGTTAGCTGGAGATTCATTCTGTCCTGATCACTTGAATCTGTAAATTGTTAGCTGGAGATTCACTCTGTCCTGATCATTTGAATCTGTAAATTGTTAGCCAGAGATTCATTCTGTCCTAATCATTTGAATCTGTAAATTGTTAGCTGGAGATTAGCTCTATCCTGATCAATTGAATCTGTAAATTGTTAGCTGGAGATTCGCTCTGTCCTGATCATTTGAATATGTAAATTGTTAGCTGGAGATTTGCTCTCTCCTGATCATTTGAATCTGTAAATTGTCAGCTGGAGATTCACTCTATCCTGATCATTTGAATCTGTGAATTGTTAGCTGCGGAGATTCACTCTGTCCTGATCATTTGAATCTATAAATTGTTAGCTGGAGACTTGCTTTGACCAGATCATTTTAATGAGTGAATCATCGAGATTCGCTCTGTCCTAATCACTTGAATCTGTGAATTGTTAGCTGGAGATTCACTCTGTCCTGATCATTTGAATCTGTGAATTGTTAGCTGGAGATTCATTCTGTCCTGATCATTTGAATCTGTAAATTATTAGCTGGAGACTTGCTTTGACCAGATAATTTTAATGAGTGAATCATTGAAATTCACTCTGTCCTGATCATTTGAATCTGTGACTTGTTATAGTTGGAGATTCACAGTGTCCTGATTAATTGAATCTGTAAATTGTTAGCTGGAGATTCGCTCTATCCTGATCATTTGAATCTGGGAATTGTTAGCTGGAGATTCGCTCTTTCCAGATCATTTGAATCTGTAAATTGTTAGCTGGAGACTTGCTTTGACAAGATCATTTTAATGAGTGAATCATCGAGATTCGCTCTGTTCTGATCACTTGAATCTGTGAATTGTTAGCTGGAGATTCACTCTGTCCTGATCATTTGAATCCATGAATTGTTAGCTGGAGATTCATTCTGTCCTGATCATTTGAATCTGTAAATTATTAGCTGGAGACTTGCTCTGACCAGATCATTTTAATGAGTGAATAATTGCGATTCGCTCTGTCCTGATCATTTGAATCTGTCAATTGTTAGCTGGAGATTCGCTCAGTCCTGATCATTTGAATCCGTGAATTGTTAGCTGGAGATTCGCTCAGTCCTGATCATTTGAATCTGTGAATTGTTAGCTGGAGATTCGCTCAGTCCTGATCATTTGAATCCGTGAATTGTAAGCTGGAGATTCGCTCTGTCCTGATTATTTGAATCAGTAATTGATAATGGAGATTACAGGTGTGTCTGAAATCACTGCACTACAGCATAATATGTGAAATGTTTGTCCAAATTCATAATATTTGAAAAAAAAAACAGGCAAGAAGTACCCGGATGACTTACTAATAAGATTCTGAAGTGCGCTCACATAGACACTATAGTATCCCATGAGGCCATACATGTGAGAGAATAAATGGAAGTAAAGTGACATAAATGAGGAGGGCAGTCATGTGAAATTGACATCCTGGCAAATGTAGGATATCCAAATTCCATTCATACTATTCATATCCATATTATATCATACTTTTCTAATGATCATGTTTTTTTAATATTAGAAATTTTAGCAGCCATTCATTTGTAAATGTACTTTACAATAAGCCATAATTTATTCGTTTTTTTCTTCCAAAACAGAAAGATAAGTTTTTTTTTTTTTGTTTGTTTGTTTTTTTTTGGCAGAGATCAACCCAAACTGTTGTTGTACCTGTGTAAGTCTCAAAAATTCTTGGGAAACTCAAAATATAATTAATATAGGATCTGCTTCAATTGGAATGTCTAATGTATCTGAAAAAAACGTAAAATATTTTGTTGCAGAAACTCTGTAATTTGGGACACATAACATAGGAATGAGACCGGTTGGAATCTAAAAACTGATATGTCACACAATGGCGGCACTTCTGGAAATATCTTTTCTAATGATTGTGATGTATATTTAAATGGGTAACACTTTATTTTGATGGTCCATTTGAGTATTAGTAGACTATCTGCTTAATATCTGTTGATACTGCTCCTTTAACAGACTATAAGAAACTTTGCAAGTAAATGTCAACTTGCACTAACCCTAACCTCAATTTAACAGCCTACTTATCTAATGAGAACTACTTCCAATGTAACTTAAATTCAACAAGCGGACCATCAAAATAAAGTGTGACCTTCAAATGTAGTATTGGATTTTAAATGCAGCATTGCTCTGACCAACTCATTGGAATTATAAAATTGTTAAGACTCCCTCTGCAGATTCGATCTGACTGGATTATTTGAATTAGTGAATCTTTAAATAGACACTCGCTAGATCACTTGAATCAGTAACTGAAGATTTGATCTGACTGGATCACTTGAATTAGTGAATCCTTGATTGGAGACTCAAGCTGATCAGATCGTTTAAATTAGGGAATCAGGAGACTGGCTGTGCCTTTGACTGGATCATTTGAATCGAGTCAACAACTGGAGGCTCGTTCTGAACTGATCATTTGAATCAGTAAGCTGTTAACTGAAGATTCACTCTGACCAGAATCAGTGAGTTGCTGACTCAGAAACAGATGCATTCTGACGAGTTTTGTTCATGAATGAATTGTTCAGTGCAATTTGCTTATATAATATATAGTATTATAAAATTACATATAATAATGCACAACTCTAGAGCCTTTAAATTTAAACTTTGGGTTACATTTGTCCAATAATTTGTCCATTTGTAACACTGACATCATGCTGGTCTGAATCATCAGTGTATAAATACCCAGGCTTAATAGTTAATCCCAGGTAAATCATGAACAATGCAAAACGTGATGCTAGATATCCCAAGACTGCATTTAGCCAGACTTTAAATGACCCTATTTCAAGTGTGAAAGGCCCATTTAAAATGCATAATTATGTGAGTTTTTATTGCCAAAGTTTTTATGATTATTGCAGTCATAGTGTCATTATCATTAGGGTCAGTGAATAACATCTTAGCAGGATATGGATCCATTAAAGGAATCCCAAATGAGCCGAATATTGACACAGCTAAATGGATGGGGTTCACTTCTTTGGGTTCCCTTGCGGCTTGAAACACGTGTGCCCAGAGGGTGGGGGATCGGGGACAGGATGATGTCCTGCAAATTTCAGTCTGTAAGCCATGGCCGGGCAGGATACTTATTGCACCTCGAATGGCAGATATTGAGATATGGAGAGCAATCGTGATGATTACCTGAGTGAGAGCGAAGGGAATGAGTGATATATGAAGACCACTTAAAGCCTTTGTGCCTTGTACATTGCATCTTTGAGAGATTAGAAGTGTGACATTAAAATGGAAATCACTTCACTCGGGCATGACAAGGGACACTGCGTGACCCTCGGTGTCCCAGCGAGACTGAAGGCTGACCGAATGATCCTTCTGGGAGAGAGACAGTCATGAAGCAGCTCCACTGGGAGATGTGCAGAGGAGAAAGATGTGCTTCAGGGGGAGCAAACAAAGCTGTCGTCCTTCTGGGCCATTCTGTGAAAAAAGGAGGATTGTTTTAATTCATTATTAATATTTTTAGTTTAGTTTTAATGTAAAGTTTATGCTTTGGTTTCATTTTAAAATGCATTTATTGCATAATGTTCTTAGAAAGTATTTATAATTTTGTATGTAGTTTAAGTCCTATACCATTTTAATTAGTTTTAAAGAAAAATATAATTCTATAAAAGTAAATAATTGTATATGTATACAGGATATTTGACTGAAGTTCTTAAGACTGTATGTTAAGATATCACAAGCAAATATTGAACATTTAAATGTGCATGTATGCTAAATCAGTTAGTCCCTTTATTCATCAGGGTTCGCCACAGCGGAATGAACCGCCAATTTATCCAGCATATGTTTTACACAGCGGATGCCCTTCCAGCTGCAACCCAGTACTGGGAAACATCCAAACATACTCATTCACACACATGCGCTACGACCAATTTTCAGTCATTCATTCGTTTCTTTTCGGCTTTGTCCCTTTTATTAATCAGGGATTGCCACAGCTGAATGAACCACCATCTTATCCAGCATATGTTTTACGCAGTAGATGCCCTTCCAGCCCCAACCCATTACTAGGAAACACGCATACACTCTCATTCACACACAGACACTACGGCCAATTTAGTGTATTCAATTCACCTATAACACATGTCTTTGGACTTGTGGGGGAAACCCTTGCAAACACGGGGAGAATATGCAAACTCCACACAGAAATGCCAACTAACCCAGCCAGGACTCGACCCAGCGACCTTCTAGCTCAAGGGCTTTTTGCTGCCCCAAAATATAACTGTATAAAAGTAAATAATTGTATGTGTATGCAGTATATATTTGAAGTTGTTAATTAAACAAACAAGACTATATGTTAAACAAGGAATCACAAACAAATATTAAACTTTTCTCATTTAAATGTGCTAACAGCATTAAGAATATAGCAAAAAAACATAGTGATAAATTATTGTTACGGTTAATGTTTTAAGAAAAATAAATAACGAATAAGCTAAATTAAATAATAATAATTAATTTACATATTTTGAAGTTAAAATATAAAGATTTTACAAGGGAATAGTTTTTTTACCTTAAAATCTTACATTTTATTTAATGCTATTTTTTTAAAACAACACTTTTTTAAAAAAAATAATTATTTCACAAAAAGGAAATAAACATACTAACAATGTTTTAGTGAAGGTTTAATTTCTGCATTACACAAGCTGCTGGTGTCAGGATCAAAGGAATCTTCAAGCTTGGAGATTAGATCTTGGAGAGGAAGCTCAATCACTATCAACTCTTCTTAAACTGTTACAATAGGTGGTTGATGAGGATTTACATAAGTTCATGGGACTCAAATTTTATTGTATAAATTTAATGAAAAAATTCCAGACGGTTGCTTGAGATGCAGGGACCTTAAAGAAACGCTGTATCTTTGTACATGGGAATGTAAAGGAACACAGAACTTCTGGAAAGGTGTGAAGGAAATGATAGAAAAGATTCTTGAGGTTAATATACCAATGTCTCCTTTACTTTATTTCATTTATATTACAAGGAGATTAAGTTAAAAAAGATGAAGCATATATTTATGAATTTAAAGATTCTGCAAGAGTAACGATTTATTACTTTAATTGGAAAAGTATATGTGCACCAAATATAGGCCGTTGGCTAAAAGAGATTGTAACAAACATGTTAATGCAAAAAATAACTTGTATATTAAGAAATAAATACATAATTTTTTGATAGAGTTTGGGGACCTTTTATGTTGTTTTTAAAAGATGGTGGAGTTGGAAATGTTTTTACTAAAAGATTTGATATTGTATTCTAATGTAAAATACTGAGAAGCCTTTTGTTTGTTTGTTCATTTGTTGGCTTGTTGGTTTATCTGGCACATGGAAATGTGTATGTACATGTTAACATTAATAAAAAGCAATTGGAAAATATATACTAACAAATTCTGATATAAAAAAGTTGTATTATTATCAAATAAAAGTATATTAATAACTTTTAAACATTTATTTATTTTTATCTATTTGTTATTTATGATTTTTTGCTGTTGTGTTTAGAATGGATTTACACCACAAACACATTACCTTCCCTTTAGTTCAGCTCCCTCCACCTATAAATGTGTGTGATGACATCTTTCAAGAACACACACCTCTCTAAACACCAGAGAAATAGAGAAAGAAAAGTCTCTGGAAAGAGCCTGATCCACTCACGCTCATCCAGCTTCATTTGAAAAACATTAATTTTTCCTCTGCAGCTGCAAATGAGAACACGTCCCTTCTGACACCCAGTCCTGGTTCTTCGCTCGGGGAGCCGAACTGTGCCTCTCCTCATCTCAGTTTGAAGAATGAATGAGGAGTAAGTGTATTGTCACAAGTATATCAGCTGTAATATGGCAGCGGTGAAAAGAAGAGAGCGAGATGTCGAGCATATATAACTGGAACGGATAAAGAAATAGACATGGGGGTCGAGGAAATCCCAAACCTCCTCTCACATCTGTCACACCCCTTTCACCGACGACCCTATAATTAATTACATCATTTACATTAGACTATTGACTAAATAAATACATAAATCACAGGGCCTCGAGTCAATAGACGCAGACGTATTTAATCATGTTCTAAATAATGATCACTGTTCCCATAATGCAATAATTATTTTCAGCAGCTGACGGGAATTAATCTTGTGCCATCAGAGACACGACACGCACACACATAGAAAGAGAGAGAGGGCGAGAGAGAGATGAATACAAACTCTTTTGTGAATGACAGCAATAGAGAAATTGAAAATGGCGGCTTGTCTCTTTATGCGGAGTGACAGGTGAAAAACGCGGCTGTCTGAAAATGCACTGGATATTCGGCGTTTTGTTTATCAGCTGCCTGAGAGAGGGCTAACATGTATTGCCTGTCCCTCCGCCTTTTCATCTGCTGTTTAAATGGGCCCGGGGACTGAAGAGTGAAGTTTATTTCAGCCATTCCCGCCGACAGCGCGTGAAGGAGACGCGGCGCCCTGTCATTGCAGACCCACGGTTGCATCGCGTTTTGCAGATTCAGCTCAAGTCCAGCACTAAAGTACATGACAGGGTGTTTAAAATCAATTTTGGTCAAATATGGACAAAACCAACGGTTGGGTACATTATTTTCAGGTTGATTTTTAACCACATGTTTGGGGTTGTCTTAAATGTTAAAATGGACATCAAACATGGTTGTTACTGTTAAAACTTAAAGCATAAAATGTAGCCTATTATCATTATCATTATTATTATTATTAGCAGTAGTAGTAGGCTAGTAGTAGTATTAATAATAACAATAATCGTAGTAGGCTATTTTAAAACCACCAACTGGTAATATAGGCTACATAAAAAGTTTACTTTATTTAAATTTTAAAATATCTCCATTTGTGTTCAGATAAGGAAAGAGTCTGACACCGGTTTGGAACAAGTAAAGGGGTGAGTAAATAATGACAGAATTCAATTAGAAATTTAGGTGTACTATCTCTTTAACACTATTTCTTCTGTTGGATATAAAAGAAAACATTTTGAGGAAAGCTGGAAACCTGTAACCATTGACTTTCATATTATTATTTTTTTTGTTTCTACTCTAGAAGTCAATGGTTACAGGTTTTCAGATTTCTTCAAAATATGTTCTTTAGTGATCAACCTTTTTAGGTCCCACAAGGGAAGAACCTATATAAACATACAGTTGAAGTCAGAATTATTAGCCCCCCTGAATTATTAGCCCCCCCCCCCCCCCTTTTATTTTTCCCCAATTTCTGTTCAACGGAGAGAAGATTTTTTTCAACACATTTCTAAACATAATAGTTTTAATAACTCATTTCTAATAACTGATTTATTTTATCTTTGCCATGATGACAGTAAATAATATTTTACTAGATGTTTTTTAAGACACTTCTATACAGCTTAAAGTGAAAGTAAAGCTTTAAAGACTTAACTAGGTTAATTAGGTTAAGGCATAGGGTAATTAGGCAAGTTATTGTATAACGATGGTTTGTATTGTTGACTATCGAAAAACAAAGTATAAAAAGGGGCTTATAATTTTGAACATAAAATGGTGTTTAAAAAATTAAAATATGCTTTTATTCTAGACGAAATAAAACAATGAAGACTTTCTCCAGAAGAAAAAAATATTATCAGACATACTGTGAAAAATTCCTCGCTCTATTATATATCACTTGGGAAATATTAAAAAAGATTTTTTAAAAATCAAGGGGAGAGGGGGGTTATGCTTAATAATTTTGACTTCAACTGATATGTTTTAATATGGGTTTTGATATAGGTTTTTATTACATGTGACATATATAAAATTGACCGTTATCCTACATTATAACATTTATTACGGTAGCTACCTTCTTTGTTGTATTTTTGATTTAGGGATCAAATGTGATCAGGAAATATTTGAATGAGATTCACTAATGTAGGTAAAACCAGCTCTCACTTATTTGTCATATTTAAATTCCATAACATGCCAATTACATGCAATGCCAATTTCACGTGTTCGCACATACATACGTTTTTTGCATTTTTCTTTTGTTCTTAGTTAATGCCTTCATAATAGAAAATATGAGCTAGGCATCATGTATGACAGTTGCAAAAGTGAGATATGAGCTATAGGAGACATATCTTTTATGTACATATAGGGCTTATATGTGGATATAAAGAAGCAATACAGGAGACCTATATGGCCTGTGTATGCATATATATGCACATCAATTTTGCCTATATGTGGCATTTATATGCATATACACAACGTATATATTATCATCCATGTGCATATATACTGCAGGTTTTATATTTGTGCATATATCCTCATATAGGTTCTTTCCATGTGAGGTTGAACTAACTCTTTAACGTCACTGTAAAGAATTAATGTGTTCAGTAGGCAGTTCAACCTGTTTTAAAGGGGTAGTTCACTCAAATAAAATCTTTTCTCACCATTTACTCACACTAAAGTGATTATAAACCTATATATAAATTTATTTCTTCTGTTGAACACAAAACAAGAAATTCTGAAGAATGTTGGAAAAAATGTTGTTTTGTCCTCAACAATCTTTAGCATATCTTCCCTCATGTTGAACAGAAGAAAGAGACTCAAATAGGTTTGTAATGTGGAAGATGAGCAAATCGTGCTTAATTGACATTTGGATTACCTATATGTCAAACTAATGAAAAGCTATGAAAATGTACTTGGAAAAAAAACTATACTATTTCGTTCTTAACAAATAAAGATAACTAACCTAGTTGTCCTGTTTAATATCTCAAAGTAAATGTTTGCTGCTTTTCAAATGTCATTTTTTATCAATTTAATGTGTTTGTTTTATTAAAAAGAGTAATATCTTAAAGGGATAATTTGATGAAAGCTGAAAACCTGTAACCATTGACTTCCATAGTAGAAAAAACAAATATTATGGAAGTCAATTGTTAGATGTTTCTATTTTCTTTAAAATAAAAAAGTGAAACAGATTTAGAAAAAGTAAAGTGTAAGTTAATGATAAGTTATTAAGAATCATTCAATTTTGGGATGAACTGTCACTGATATTTATTCTAAATATTTATGTCTGTAAATTAATGAATGCTTGCATAAATAATTTTTCTTAAGATGACTGAAATTTTTTCTTTCATTCCCAGCCGGTCAGATGTTCAGGTGATTTCCGCTGACCTATATTCG